>NC_133576.1:43122885-43456544 GCF_964106895.1 Numenius arquata
ATTTCTGCCTTATTTTTGATCACTTGGTTAGAGAACAGTGAACGAAATGAAGCAAGGAAGCAGACTAGTCTTTTGGCGAGGCTTGCTGAATGCCACATAGGATACTTTCATTTTATTCTATTTTCTGTGGCAAAATTAAGGTTTCCTAGAAGGTTACTTCCCACCTTCTTTGACAGATGTTTTTATGTTCCTTCCTTTATTTCTAGGTGTTCAAGTTGCTTTGCAAAATTGCTGAACATCCCTGAATGCAGCTGAAGTCTTCCTAAAAATATGCCTTAATTATCTAGACAGTGAATTATTTCTACAGATAATATATGGTATATGGTTGCTGTCTTTTGAGGTAGTTACACAGCTAGAAAAGAAAAGACCCAAACTCATATTTAACAAAGGTTTTCCAAGGATAACTTCGAAACTTCTTAAAACTGTGTGTTTCCTGAAATGTTCCTGTATTTATGTTGTGTACTTGACTCAGTTGTTTTGTATGAGCTGCATCAACCAAGAGACAGAGCCCAGAACTAGTCTTACAACGAACAGCTCATTAGGAAGCAGAACTCTAGTGAACTGTGAAAAAAAAAAAGAATCCATGTGAAATATGGATATGAATATCTGCAGCACTGAAGAAAAGAAAAGCCTTCTCAGCCCTGTGTCAGTTAAATACATTTTTAATACTGCTGCTAACAAATAATAATCCTTTGATTTTCTTTCCAAAAGCTTGCAAAGTTGCTGGCAGCTCCAGTAACTCTTCCAGTTTCTATTGTCAGCTCTGCCAGCCTCACATAAATCTCACTAGTCTCTCTCTCCAGAGCTCATGTTCCTTGCCTCAGATTTTGCCAGAATAAATCCCTATAATGTCACACAGCTTTTCTCCCCCGCCTAAGTTTACCCTCCTGTCTGAGCAGGCCCCTGTTGTGTTTTTTAATTAGATGGTGTCCGTTGCAGAGAACGGGACTTTAAGGCAAAGAGGTGAAAAAAGGGTCACTGGTAATTTATTGCATGTATCAGGGCTGAGCTAGCTGGTAACTGCAAGACTGTAAACCTGAATAATTAGTTTTGTAGGGAACATTGGAAGATTTGGTACTCCAATTCAGGTGAAAATAGAAAGAAATCTGAATCGTTATCTTAATCCTATCGAAACCTCTCAGGAAGTGTAAAAACAGGTCATCTGTCAAGAGCACCCATGTCACTATTACTGGTAAGGAAAGACATAACTCAAGAACAGCCTCTGAGATGTTTTTCTGCTTCTCTTTTGGAATCACCTAGAACCATAGAGTTAAAAAATCTAAACTAAAATGTTGCTTTAGAGACTAGTCTTTTAACTCAAATTTTCTAAAATATTTGCATGTCAGCTATTTTGGGCTGGCTTCAGCCAGGCTGGTTGGCTTCTACGTATTTTTCAAGTAGCATCAGCAACAGGAGGCCATGCTTCTTGAAATCCAATGTTTAGGGAAAGATGATGGTGGAGCAAAGTTTAGGTAGCATCCTTCATCTACATTGTTACTGACAGCCAATTACTGCATGACTAATGAAGCATTATTGTTATCATCAGAGCATCTAAATAGACAGTCTTGTGGATTAAAAAACCCCACAGCTCTGGACGATTATGATATTGACAGCTCTTCTATGGAGCTGTTTGCCAGCAGGTCCCACATAACCCTATGGAGGAGGCAGCATTAGAGGAGGAAAGCTCCTGGCAGCACTGTAACAAGCAGCCTTTGCAGCCCAGGGAGAACCGTTCAACCTTTCTGTGCTTGGCAAACCCATGGCTCTTGGCAATTTTGTGCAGTTTACTTCCAGGAGAAGAATAATCACATTTCTCAGTTCAGTAAAAGAGAAACAGGAAAACCAAAAATACATAGCTCAAACAATTGCCACTTTTATAGTTCAGAAGGAAAATTTTAAAACTGCCAAAGAGTAACACGGCCAAAATCCACAGATAACAAAAAGGAGTTCAGTTTTTCTTATTGAAGTGGGCTGTGCAGAGGCAAAGCTAGGAAGGGTTTAGTAGTTACGTGCTGTGGGACACATGCTGGCCCTGCCACCTCAGATAACAGGACCAGCTCTGTTCTTGCAACTGTCAACAGCAAAACCCACCTGCCAGCCATGGGCTTGAAATTGTTGCTGTATCACAGCTGGGATGCAAGTGAGATTGCTCACACTTCCAGAGCTCGATAGGCCACATGGATGAAATTCTGGTCCTGAAGAAGTCCAGAGGAGCTTTGTCACTGACTTTTGCTTGACCAGGATTTCATTTGCTAAAATAAAACACTGGCAACTCTCCTACAGTCTTACTATCCAGTCCTCATACAACCTAGAAGGGAGGTGCTAAAAGAGAATTAAACTGTAGAACATTAAATGAATTAATTCCTTTCTGTTTATGTTTAATAAAAACAAGGAAAAAAAATCACCCAAGGTCCTTAATATTGCTTATTATTATGCATATCCTCCATTCATGCCTAATGCATTTTAATTCAGTCACAGCGTATGCTTTAAACAATTCAGTGCTGCATTATATGCTGCACTTGAGATGTTGAAGATCTTAATTGTTTGTTCTCTTCAGTATCCCTCACCCAAGAAGTTAATGAAAAATTCAGTCATGATGGTACTGTTTATGACATACATAGCTGTGACACATGATAATTTCACAATCATTTCAAGACACCATGTGGTTTCTTTTGACATTTTTGTGACAGGCTGTGTTATCAAGCACAATTGATTGCACAGGAAACAACTGTAACACGTGGTCCTGGGGACATTATGTTATCTCCTGATAATGATGTCATTAACATGTGTATACTATAATTAATGACTACAAGAGTGATTCATTTGAGTAAGGCTTATGAATCCATTTCATCTAAAAAGGGAAAGAAAACCTATAATCATTTGGGCTCAGATCCTGAAAGCTACTTACTTGCAACCTGCTGCAGCTACACTGGGTGACCCATTAATTGAGGCATACTAACCAAGAAGCATTTATTTCTCAGTTATATTACAGAAGCTTGGATTAGAATCATTATCATAATGATTGTTCTCATAGAGATCAATGAGAGAAACAGGAACCTAGCAGTGCTCCAAACCCTTTTGTCATTCTATCTCCTACCAACAGTAGCCAGAAAACAATTACAGTTCATCAGTCTGCATAGTTAACATAATGACGCTGAAGACACGGGAAAGTAGATGGCAAACCCACTGTGGTTAATGCCATCCCCTCATTCTCCTGTAAGCTGTAAGACAGAAAAATACACTTCTTTCATCCTTGTCTGCATGACACATGGGAAGAAAACCATCTTAATGGCACTTCAGACATGCAGCTTTCTTATATATGCTTAATAGTTTCTATCCCTCACGGTTCTAATGGGCATCCTCTTGACCAGGTAAAATATAAACCATTTTTGTATTCATATTTTTCCCAATATATTTGATGGCTTGATGTCCTGATGTTAGTCATACCATGATCTTAGCATAATGTCTGTTGTGCTTTCACCACAAACTCATTTATCTTTTTCACTGCTTATAGCTTCCTAAAAAAATAGATATATTTAGACCCGCAACATTTGTTTTCAAGCCTGATAATCCACTCTTCTCCCTTAAGGCTTACAAAATCCCACAGAGACTTTTTTGGTTTATTTGGATTTTCAGAAGGCTGTGTTTGGGCACACAAAATATTTTCATGAAGATGTTTGCATACAGAAACAGCCGCACAAAAATAGCTGGGAGTGAATGAAATTCCCAACCTGCCACAGATATAGTCCTCAGGAAAACTGCCTACGATGTGTCTAAAGAGATTACCATGAGACTTGGATCCCTGTGAAGATGTTTGAAAATAGACTGCTCGCAGAAGCTATAGCCAATGAAGGCTGGATGATGCTGAATCCTTCAGATAGATTAAAACAGGACAGGAGGGAGCTGGGAAACTGTGAGCAGACCTGCTCCTCCCAGCAGCCCCCAAGCACAAATTTTGAACGCGGTCCAAAGATGCATGAAGAACTAGCTAGGCTTTTGCAGAATAGGGGCAGTGGGCTATGTTCCTGCAAAACAAAATCAACAAACTCGTGGGTGGTTTTTTTGAGAGATACCACTGCCTTCTGTTGCTTCTTTCTCTCTTCTTGTGACACTGGTGGAGAGCAGTTTGGGAGACTCAAGCGTACCTCTCCTGTCCAACTGTTTCATAAAAATACAAGGTCAATATCTGACTTTTCTGTTGCCTCTTAACATACTGTTTCTATAGAGTGAGCATATGGATTGTATGAATATATTGCACAGATAATAATTTATATGCATCATTAACTTTGTTCTGAGGCTTGAAACGCTTAATATATACGCACATAGTAGCCCTTCTTATTCTGTAACTCCAGAATAATCATCACTAACTATTTCAGGGTGCACTATAGTTTTTTTAAGGTAAAGTGAATGAGATAACAATATGTCTTTTCGTGATGTATACTACAAAATATTTAAAAAGTTAAGAAATGCAAAATCAGAATTTCTGAAACAGTAAATTAAAGTGCTATTAACATCAGCTGATGTGAGAGACACAGTAAAGGAGTTCAGATTCAGAAGGCATTCTGTCTACCTCGTAAAGATGTTATATCTATATTTGTACATGTATGTTCCATACCTATACTGTTGTCCTTCAAAAATGCTTTTGCAATTATGTTATAAACAAGCAAAGTATGATTGTTCCTCCTAAAAAAAGCTCCTTGTTCAGAACCAAGTGTACTTTTTGTTCCATGCAAATCATATGAATTGGAAAGTTCTCAGTCTTGATCTACAGCAATCTTTTATGAGTCAAAGTCTACAATTCACATATTATTCATTTAACTTTTTAATTGAAGTATTTTTTGTAATTATTGATTATACCATCCTTAAAAACAACAAATTTGAAGAAAATGCTACCAGAAGGACAAATAAAATCTATATACCCATACAAAAATACTGGAACCGTAGAAGAAATAAGGGAATATATATTAAGTATTTCTATCGCAAGTAGATCACAGGCTTAATTCTAGAAAGGCAAAAACAAATGCAAATTTTTCACATAGGCAAAACAGGGATGCCAGAGTTTACTGTAAATTTAGAACCCTGACCTGACTCAACAGTTTGAGGCAAACACGCTGATAAAAGATTACTCCCAGCAGATAAGGTCTATACATTTTAAATGCTATGCAGATTGGCTTACCATTTAATACTGCACAAAATTTAGCTGAAAAACATATTTTTTCCTGAAAATAGTCAATGGAAACAATATGTCAAGGGGTGCTATGAAGTTACTTTTGCATTTAAAAAAAAAAAAAAAAAAGAAAAAAGAGGACCTTTAAAGGAGTTAAGGAAGTGCCAAACAAATCAGATTTAAAGCAAACAGGCAGTTTTTGCTGAGAAAACATTGCATGGTACACACAGAGCATGCCAGACTTAAAACCCATTACATGACTTGCACAAAGGCTCTGAAAACTCCTCACGTACTATCTTGTTCAAACATACAATGATGTAAATTAAATGGATACAGATTCCATATCTTAAACTTCTTTGGAGTACAAGAATTAAAGAACCAACCCGCTCCAAATCATTATCTTGACACAGACAAATATGTCTGCCTGGGTACCCAGTGGTTCCTGGGGAAACTACCCCACTAGCTTTATGGGGAGAGACCAAAAAGAGCACAGATCCCCCCTGACTTGAACCAGTTGAGATTCTTTATAACACTTTATGTAATACAGTTCTCCCTTTTCCTTTTCCTGGGCTTGAAAGCCCGGAAGCACGAAAGTTACTCTGATGTAAGAGTGTAAATCCCCTTGAGGTCACTCACATTTCAGCATGTATGTAAAGTTCCCTGGGTTAGCTTATAATCATGCTGCACAAGAAACAAACTAATGCAAGTAAAGCAAGTCAAGCTGTCTTGGTATAAGCAAGTTGGAAGTATGTGATACATCCCCTAAAAGTACTAACTCCTGTGTCTTCCAGACAACAGTATCCCTGGATGGCCCCAAATTAAACCCCCCGGTGCTTTCAACCTCCTACATTTCACACATACAGCTTGTTCCTTCAAATGCAGGAGCTGAAGTGAAATTTGTTTCAGTTTTATGCTTTGGGTTTCATCTGTTTGCTCACGTGTCCCATGCTTTTGAAAGCAATTTTAACTAAGCTGCAAGAAGTCAATTCTTGCTCCAGAAAAAGTGTCCACATGAGAGATTTATAGTAATACAGCTAAGTAGTGTTACTATTAGAATATGCTGGAATAATCAGCAAAACAGCAAGAATCTTGAATATGGACAAGACCTAAGGAATTTACTGGGAACTGCAGAAGACAGAATGCACATATATACTGGTATATGCATATAAGCACATAAATACACAGTTTAATTGTAGCATCCGAAGAACTTACTGCTTATCACCAAAGCCATGGTAACTGCCCAGGTTCACATGCCTATCCCACAGCAAGTGGGAGGAAATTCAGCCTCTTCAATTGTTGACTAATTACTTCATATATCCCCTGTGCTACGCAGACATGTAGACACCTACCACAGCTCAGCAGATGCCGAGCCACCAGCTCATCCTTGCTCACTAGATTGTACATTTGAACCCTCTCTTCCAGAAGGGAGGCTGATTTATTCTGCTACTGTAACTTAACAGGTGAAATAACTAGACGGCAATGATTAAAAGCAGATCACAGCCAAAGAACAATCCCTAGTCATCCCAGCCAAGCTAAATATTGAGTACTGACAGACTTGCTCCTTCTGACCACATTAATCTCTCCTTTCTCACTTTTTGAATACCTCTTCAAGTGTTTTGGGAGGTCTATGAGTTTCATACTGAAAGGCTTAAGACCAAGAAGGGAGAGTGTTAGCACCCCTGTACAACGAATTATTCTGGTGGGAATGCTGAAAAGAAAATAAATCCAGAAAGACAAGGGTCACTATAAGCAATCCAAACTCAGAAGTCCTCATTCACATCCTGTCTCTCCACTGGTGACTTCCCTGAAATACGTCTGGGAACAGACACAGATGCTGACACAGCGTCAGCAAAATTCCTGAGGGTACCCATTACACACTCCTGTAATGGTCTTTCTCACCATTTAGGTGCATGCCCATTTTCCTTAAAAGCTAGGAACTTCATTTAACTATTATTTAAATCTTAGAGATGGGCATTTAGCAAACAGTAATTGGATTTTCAACAACAATATGCAACCACTTATGAAAAATCTGTTCTTCCTTATTTCAGCTTGGCAAGTCACCACTTAAAAATCTGATAGCGGGAGATTTTCCTTGCTGAAAGTATGGGTTTATGGCTCTAAATGTATGGCAAAGAGCCAACTTGTACCAGTTGTAAATGCAACAGTTATTCTGCATTGCAAAGTAAGACAAAAATAGCAGAGCACTGCTTTCTTATGGAGCACTTACAGTAATAGGCACTCATTTTAAAAGCCAGTTTTGAGATAAGACCACAGAAGTCAAATCCTGTTGCACTATTGTGTATGTACATGTGTGCAATTACCAAAATCAATGACTAGTAATTAAAAGTCAGGAAAAAATAACTCTCTAACAGATGCTCTTTCTACTGCTCTGAAGATTTGCAACAAAACGTACTTATGTAATAGCTCTGTTGAGGTATTCTTTTTTCTCTCTCTCATTTTGTGGTCACAAGTTTATAATATCTAACTTTCAGAAAAGGCACTTTGAAAACCTTTGTCCTTTCTGAGATGGAAGTAAGAGGAGAATAGGATTGTTTCTCAGGTCCTTATCTCTCAATATGACATGTCAATTAGTAGAAAAATATTCTTGTTAGGTCATTGATGATATGATTTAGGAGTTTATTTTAACTAATTCAAGAAAAGTTTAAAATGGGGAAATGGGACTGAGAGAAATTAAAGTGCTGACTGAAAGCCAGACTACTGACATCAATTGCTGCTTTACTATTAATTTCCAAAGACTTACAAAGACTTACATTTGTTAGAGCTTGATTACATATACTTACAGAGCAAGGCATACAATATACATGCACAGACGTTTTCTTAAGTTTAAGCCAAAATTTAAAACAACAACAACAAAAAAACCCCAAACCGACTCGTAGCGCCATTTATTTAAATTCCTAATTAGCCACCTGCTTTGCTAAGCATCCTTCAGCATGTTACTGATTATGTGAAAGACAACTGTATATGCACTATTTTTATAAATCAGGGTGCTGCTTTAGGAATGAAGAAATGGGTTTAGGAACATAATATTTAGCATGCAGGTTTTGGAGAATGTAGGGATTAAATTTAATTTAAAAAAATTAACAGACAAGAAGAATCATTTTTAATGAAGGCAGGATTTCCATCATAGCTCTATTTTGTTTTTCCTGCTTAAAAACTAGATGTGTAATTATTTTTGGCTGCAAAGATTTGAAATCATTCACTTCCATCTGATGACCTAAATATCAATCATTTTGTGTGTCTCTCTGAAAGCTGCATTACAGCATAAAAAGTACATTCAGGAAAACTTTCTATCATCTGACCATCTCTGGATGGGTTTTGTTCCTTTTTGCATTCTTTCTTTTGGGTGAGCATCAAGCAACACACTTATGTGAGTCCCCACATGTTCATGCACATGGGCACGCAGAGATATTGGTAACTGAGACCATTAACTTACATAGATCAAGTATGCTGGACTTTTACAGCATAATGGCATCACACGACATTTTGCAAAATGAAGTATAGAAACTTTCAGCAGAAGAAGTTTCCATCATAAAAGCAGGGAGTTTTAACAACATCTTTGCCAATATGTGCCCACACTGGGCCGCTTCCGTGACCTCCTGAGAGCACATCAGCTTGCATGAGGGAATATGCCAGGGTGCGGACTCACAGCTACCACAGCTAAAACAATTTCACATTAGCAATCACATGGACCTACTTGCACCTGCGCAGATGGGTCTGTTCTATAGGTTTGGTAAACGTGCGCAATGGGCAGCATTCGCAAACATGTAAATTCTGAATGGAAGCTGTTATTCACTCTTTTGCAAAGCCAGCAGGAGGGTATGCACATTTCTAAACAATGTAACAGTTTTAATGGAAAATACTGTTTCACAAGTCAATAACTGTATTTGGAATTCCCTTCCTGAAGAATAATTTCTTTTTTCTTAATTTGGTCATGTGTTCATGTGGTCAGTTACACGATACTGCTTTCCCAGGGACTACCAGGAATTTGCCAGGTGGCAGCTAAGCACTGAATAAACAAGGACAGAGAAGGTAAAATTAATATCATAAAGATGTACATACTGCTCAGACAACACAATTCTTACACGATCAAATATTCTAACTCATTATGGAAAAGGAAACAAAAAGTGAATGTAAGACTAATTATTCTGTGGCCTGATGGAGACAGTTAAAAAAAATAAAAAAAAAAAATTATTGGGTTACATTAATCATAAGTAATTAGGCCAACAGTAAGAGCTCATTCTTTCATTATCTCCTGGTTTGACAGACCAAATCAATTCATTCCTTAACCCTGCAGGATCCTAATAAGATTTATCTAAAAATGGAGCCATGTTTCTTTAGTTATATATAGTGTGAAGACACTCAGAAATCAATTGCTGCAGCCATAAGCGGACACTTCCTTTTTTCCCCAAGAAATGTAGAAGATTAAGATATGTTCAAACATCACATACCAAACAAATCTCTGCACGAACATAGATGGGAGCTCACATGCTGATGCAGAGGTTGAATCTTAATGGTTAGGAATGCAGTGCAGGGTGAAGGCAACCTGTTTCCCACAAAGCAAATACATCCAGACTGCTGAAAGAAAAACTGCATTTGCAAATCCTTCCTTCTGATTACATCTGACATGCACAGCAGGAAGGGGTATAGGAAGCAATGCCTTAAATTCTTTTGTACACAGCTTCTTCAGCTTCTAGACAGCTCTTCTTCCTACCTTGCATTTTCTGTTCCTTTTTTATGCCTCCCAGATGGAAATGTAAATTTTTGTTTTTATGTTGATTATCACAGAATCTATACACAGTATTTATACTGAGTACTATCGTAGGATTTGCACAGAGGGTTATGAACAAAGCTACCATGTAATTCTTGAAAAACTATTTTGAAGAGAAAAAGAAAGTACTACAAAACATGACATTTTCTTTATGTTTGAAAGCAAAATTGGTTGCTTTAAAAAAAGCTGAAATTGCACTGATGGAAGCAGTTGTAAAAGATTGTCTTTGGCTAATAGCAACATTTTGCATTATATTTAAAAAGAAATAACTTTCTTATCCAAAGCATAAAATATTTGCATATAAACTACCTTTTTTACATTTTCCTTTTACTACAGAGGAATTATACAGAAAAACGTATGTAACTGATTTGGTGTCTGTGTCACTTGGTACTCAAATGTATTTATATCCTACACATTTTTTAAGATATTGTAAAATTTAATTTTTTTTTTTTAATTTCTATGGTTCTTTCCTTTTTTATGCAAAAGTTAGTTTTGTACATCAAATTAAAGGTAGAGATAAACAATCAGCCATAACAAATAAATAAATAAGTATAAAGAGTCATAATGCAGGTCCTATGACAGCATTCAATAATAAATAACAGTGAATAAGATTTTGAAACATAGGTCTTGTGCTGAAAAAGACTGTGCTGAAAAGATTCAAAGAGCAGAAGAACCCCTGATATCAAAGAAGAAATATTGTCATTTAAGACTCTGTTCACTGTTTTTGCTGTTCAGATAGCATTCTGAAGATCCTAAACTCATATGAGAATAATAATGGATAGATAGAAGAACGAATGTAGGATGGAAAAGGATTTTTTTCTTAAAAAAAAGGTGATGGTACAGATGTGAGGTTTGCAGAATGATGACAGCAAAGAAGAGGACGCAGCACCAGTGGGTGTGAAGGGAAAATGATGTGAGACACGAGAGTACCACGTCTCCTCTTTGAGCTGAGGCTTTGTCCTTCTGAATGTGGTTACTTTGTAAATGAAAGGTACCTTAAAGCCGTCGTAACTAGACACACAGAAAAAAGATGAGAAGAAAGGAAATGGGAAAGGAAAAGAGATAGGAAAAAACATGGTGCTGTTAACAGCTTGCTTTTCTGAAATGGAAATAGTCACGTGTACCGCACATACCTGCTAATTTAATTTTCATCCCACTATTGCTTTACAATGCTCTCTTGATTTAAGTTTACTTAATCTTTGTTAGTGAGATGTAGGCCCTTGATGACATTGCAAAAATAAAAAGGAGCAACAATAGATCATGCATGCGCTTTCTCCACAAGAAGCCAGTATTAAACCCAGAAAGCACACTGCATACGGGCCCCTACCCACAAATGAAACTAATACATTCACAGCAGCATCTATATTTTAAAATGTTACTTAGAAAAATTGTCTTAACAAAACAGACACATGAAAATCCAGGGATTTATATACACTATAAGCATTAAATACCCCTTAAGGTAAGTATTCAAGAAAAATGAGATTGTGTACCTATATACACGCTGCATTTGAAATCAATTTGATCCAAGATAAACCAGTAAACACCACTACCGAATTATGGGCATTGTTAGTGTTTAGTCATTAGTCCTCTACCACATGGATTGAAGGAAAAAAAAAAATAACCTATCACAACACCATCCTAACAGTACTTGTATTAAGACACACTTTTGTATAGCCAAAGGAGCCGGCTGAGCTGCCGTGGGTCGAGCAGTGACCTGTATCCTTGGATGGTCTCTGCCCACTCTCCCAAAGGAGGCTTGGAGGCAGCACAGAGCCCAGGAGGGGCACGGTGGCAGAGCTGAGAGCAGCAGACTCAACCTCTTTGCAGCCAGAGACAACAATGAACGTCAGAGTTTTGAGTACGTTCCATCTGTCCTATCAAACTAGGAGGAGGAGTAACGTTTCCTAAACTAAACCTGGTAGAGGAGTAATGAGTAACTCAAAACCGACTAATCCTGAAATTCTGTCTGTCAATTGTCCTATGGTTACTGGCACCTATTTTCCTTAAAAAGTTATTGAGACATATTGTGTTCCTTTGTTAAACTGGTTGTTTTTCAGGAAAGCCTTAATATTCTGTATCCACTGTGAAAATTTCCATAGAAAGAAGACTTCTGAAAATGAACCCCACCCGTGCTTCCTTTTGAATGTTGTTATGTGGGCAACATACAGCTGTGAGAGACACTATCCTGAAAAAAACGATAAATAGGATACTATTGATATAAATGGAAAAAGTACAGCAGAGCCTATGCGCACTTTCTAGGTAGCTAGCTAGCTGGGGAGAAATCTGTTTCACCTTCCTCCTGGAAACATTTCTTGAAGCCTTGAAGAAAATAAAAAGGGCTGGCTCTATTATTTTTCTCCTTGCACCCAATTAGAAAAATATTTTTTTAAAAAAGAGTGAGGTCCTTACCTTCCCTCTTTTCCTTAAATGAGAGTATTGCAAAGATTTGCATACAAAAGCACTTGAGTATTTGTACTGCAGTACATCTGGCAATTATCTTACAAGAGAAAGCATTCGTTTTAGCCAATTGCCACAGGCTTGGCATAACTGAGAGAAGTAGAAAGCATTTGAATATACGGAAGAAAAGGGATATTCCAGCTTTCTACCAGCTACCTTGAACATACTTCACGTTTAATTTCACCCTGTTGCCACAGGCACTGTGTTGTTATGACAGCTGATCTGCCATTGAATAGCTGTAAAGGAAAATCAACAAAGGATCGCTTCAGCGATTTTCAGTGCAATTTATTGGAGCTTGTATCTTGCGGCTGCTGCCGCCTGTTGGGGTAATGACACATGATGGGTGATTAAAGTGCAAGTCCCTAAATCAAAGCTGTGCCAGTGGTTGGAAGCAGCAGAAAACAGCATTCAGACCCCGTTCATTTCTCATAGTGGGAGGACCTCATTAGGAAAAAAATGGGCTGTTTTACTAACAAGAGAAAGTACTTCTGTCTAGGGAGAATTTTCATGTTTCAAAGATTTACCGTAGCTTTCTTACAGCATCTTTTAGACTGTGCATTTAATGGAAATAAATAAGTAATTACAACAGACAGAGAGTATTACAATCCATCATCACTGACTTGGACTTTAAACTGAGCTGTACTGTAGTTCATTCACATACTCATATTTAACACAGTTTTTGCCTTTTTTTGCCAAGAAATAGGTGGTGAGGGTAAGGGCAAAGATAGCCGAGGGCAGCTTGCCAGCTCATGAGTAAGAATACTTTGGAATACACGAGTAGTTTCAGTTCATGGAAATTATTTATGGTTTTATTTCCTTTTACCTTTTATGCAAGCAATCCAGCTAGAGAATTTTACCAATTTTGGCCAAATTTGTCCATTGGACAAAAGTGCACTCTACCTGAGATAACCGTATAATAAGTATGAAGAAGTAAATAAATGAAAAAGCTCTTTGTTTAAAGATGGCAGAATGTCAGCAGAAGAAAACAGTGAAACAGAGTACACAATCAGATCAGGGGACTTTGTTTTGTTTTACCACAGAAAATACTATTTACAGACCATGGGACTGTGAAAAATGGAGCAAGGACAGAATAAGAAATATCAAAATACCTGTGGTCAGGTAAACTTGACATAGTACGATTGCTGTTTTTCCTATTGGTATTTTTTTAAGATGTTAGAGATGATTATTTTTATCTTAGAATGAATCAAAGAATGGTTAGAGTTAGAAGGGATCTTGAGGATCATCAAGTTCCAACCCTCCTGCCATGGGCAGGGACACCTCCCACTAGACCAGGTTGCTCAAAGCCCCATCCAGCCTGGTCTTGAACACCTCCAGGGATGGGGCATCCACAGCTTCTCTGGGCAACCTGTTCCAGTGTCTCACCACCCTCAGACTGAAGAATTTCTTCCTAATATCTAAATCCACCCTATTTCAGTTTAAAACCATTACCCCTTGTCCTGCCACTACACTCCCTGATCTCCCTTTGCAACATATCATGGATAATCTATCTTTGCAAAAGCAGAACAGGCAATACCACCCTTACCGACATCCTGTGGGATATATGGATTTTTAATGCTCTTCTTTTCACATGGAAGGAAAAGTAGCAATTGGACAGATTTTGACATTCCTATATTCTCAACAAGGAATTACATTGCTAAAGACTAAAATGAGCATTCAGAGGCACTCTGGTGAGCAGAGCACAGTGAGTTCTCCATCACAGTTTGCTGGCTTTACTTCAGGTGTTGCAGCAAAGAAAAATCATTTGACTGGCCACATGGGGAGCCTGCCTTTGTCCTGCCCAGATAAAGTTTCACAGAGGGAGCCAGGCATAGACTTCTATCCATTTTAATAAACAAATGTTGCTGTGCTTCATCCGTATGGTGGAACAACTGTTAGCTAGCAGTGGAGTAAATAGCTTTGCTAGATTAATTATCTCCCTTCATAAGCATCTTTTGGGCTTGTTAGTGTTTATAACCACTATAATCTTTTATTTCTTTTGCAGTATTGGCTAGTTATGTGATTGGCACCTCTTTGCTCTTTGCTTTGTCTGAAGATGGAGAAAAATAAATCTTGCCAGGAAGAGGTCATGGTCTATGTGGATAAGAGGCACTAAAGGAGGCAGGGGCAGCAGAGGCACAGAGTGGTGAAATACCACAGCCAAGACCCAAGGTAGCTGCAGGAACGAGGCACTAGACTCACTTTTACACCGTGACAAGGGTCCCTTTCCCAAACAGCCCCTTCTTCTGTTATTACACCAGCTCTTGTCGTAGATAACAATTTTAAAAGGTTTTGTTTTGGTTTTGTTTTTGTTTTTTTTTAATGTTTAAGTGGTGAAATTTAGCATTAAAAGTATTAGCTGAGATTAGGATGTTCCTGCTGGAAGGAGGTGTGGGTCTGACTGATGGCTTTAGGTTTATGTACTAAACACATACAATGCAAATAGTTAAGAAGCATATTTGAGGGGAAAATGAATGAAGCAATTCTGTTTTCTTGGCAAACAGGATTTGTTGGAAATGTTTTGGTGATCAGATTAAACCTTTGTCTCCACACTGACATGAAAATAAGTGATGGATTTAGTAAGGGGCAGGGCTAACATGACTGCCTCCGACATATTATTTACTTAGGAACATACATACCTTAATGAAAGCTTACTTTTCAAGAGGGAAATTTTTCACAATACTGTTCTATTACGTTATATATAGCCCCTAAAGTGGAATTAGGAAGTGTGACGTTTATTCAGATGAAGGCAGGCAAGCAGTCCATTTTAAGCAGACATCTCTTCCCTTGTGACTCCCAGGCAACCTTTAAATAATTTTAGTTCTTCCCTTCATGCTAAAGGCTCATTATCCTTTGTAGAAATTCTTTAGAAGTCTTCTCATCCCAAGTACCAGGAGTCATTTCTCAAGACAGCACTAGATTCCTTATTCCAGATCTCTCTCATAATTTTCTAATATTGTGTGTCTTGGTGAATAAAGAATTTGAGAACTACTTATCCTTGGTTCAAAAGAAGAGAAAAAAATCACTGATCATGATTTTTATGTACATTTCTTGAAAAGAAAGGGAGAAGGATAATAGCTCTTAGATGAAGTTTCTCAGCTTTTCATGGTTGCCATTCTAGCCCTGTGGTTCCTGACTGAGCATCATCTCTGGCAGCTCTTTCTTTTCACATTTCTTTTAGTATTCCTGAAGCCTCTTTCTTTTCCTCTCATCTTTTTACTTTGCACTCCTTCCTCAACATGCCACCTTCAACCAAGAAGTTGGACCAGTTTCTCTAACATTAAGATGTCACACAACAAACACTGAGGCACTAAATAAATGTGTATCTGGAATGACTTACCATTAAGAGTCTCATTAAGCAAGCCAAGATGGTTTATAGCTTGAGTTGGCTTTTCACTAAGAAAAAGTCAGTCAATTTTAAATGTAGCAAGTCATGGAAGTATATTAGGTCACTGTTTATTCTGTCCACTCCTGAATTACCAAAATAAAAAATTGTCTACCCTCTTTTGACATCAAAGGTCAATAGCTTTTCTGTTTACATTCAGGTAACACTGGAAATTCTGGAAGAGTAAACTGTTAAATCTCATTTAAGAGATTTGTCACAGGATCTATGAAAGGCAAAAATTTATCCAATGTTACTAACGGAGTAGGTGGAAACTTTTATCAAACATGGAGAAGAAGAATGACCTGTGCAGACGGGCTGGAGCGGGGAGAGAGGCAGTAAGTTTACAAAGATGCTGTCAATAGTTAGCATCTGTATACATGAGGTATCAGTGGTACAAAGGACAGTTAAGAAGTAAAAGATGTGGCTGTAAGGGGACTGCTGCCACATTTTTCTTTCTGAGAGACAATCTAGTTTCACAATCAGTGACTAAATCCACCTAAGCCACTTAATTTTTTATCAGCTGATTTGAGCTACTGTTCATGGACAACCCACATATAGACTGAAGGAAGGTGGGAAGCCAATTTGTCATAAGGAAGTCACACCAAAATGTATTGGTGCTAATCTTTGTTTATGTTTTGGAAGGCTGTTTCTTACCAACTTTGTTACCCAGAAACAACTGCCTCCACCAAGTCTCATCACATTCTGCCTCTGAGTAAAGCTGGCATTTAGAGTGACCTTGTGGATCAGGATCAATTAATTAATTAATAACACTGTAAATTTAATGAAGGAAGCCCAAGGTTTTTATCTAGTAGTAGGTCTATCCCTGAGGACTAGGGTCCAGAAAGAGGCTTGTGGGTGAGAGGGAGAAGGAGCCAGAATAACCATAGGGAAAAATAAAGCAACAAATACAAGATACAGTACCAAAGAGAATAAAGGCTGGTTCAGGCCCTCACTTTGGAGTCACTCCACCTGACGAAGTGCAAGTATTATGTGCCATAATCATGCCACCAGAACAGGGGATCTAGCTATACCTGAAGCCCATCACAGAACACTTCCACTCAAGTCACTCTCCAAAGCAGCTTGTCCTTAATGTGTGCTTAATTACAGTTAAAGCTCTGCCTCTTCCACGCATGCACCAACACACTAACAGCGTTTGCTCTAACAGCCATGCTGGGAGCAGTATGCGTGCTAGTGTGGATGTGTGAGGGTGTGCAGACGTGCTTGCTTGCTATCTCAGAGCCGGAGGGGTTTTCATTAGATTCAAACAGCAACTGACTCTCCAGGGAAGCTCCTGCTCCTATTTGATAAGGGATGCTCTTTTATCACACATGAAACTGCATGCAGTGATCAGACAGGCAGTGTGCATAGCTGCCAACCAGAGGGAAGCTTTTTTTTCTGTAGCATATTACGGCAATGCATTGCTAGTACAGTTGAAGATTGGCTCAAAAATGGCCAGTTATGGAAACCACAGAAGCTGGAACTTCTACTGATCCACAGAAAACGTATGCAATTAATATACTTGCTTGAGAGGTTGGGTTATCATGTTATTTTTCAGAAGACAAAGCCACTATGGTAAGTCAGAGTGGAGAGGACATCTGAGGGACTGGGGCTTGCAAATCTGACTAAGATGACACTCTTTCTTTCAAAGAACTTTGTTATTCATTCTCTGACATTACAACAAACAACATCCCTAAAATAAACAGTAGTGGTCAAAATATAGCTCTCCAATGGAGAATAAGTTGGATTTTCCTTCCTTTCAGGAAAAAAATCTTTTTACTTTCAAGGGCAAACCTTTTTCAAACTAATTGACAACTCAGAACTTCAAAGCACTCAGTCAGTCTTCAAAAATCCTACAAACATGAAAGTGCATGGCTTGGTGACCTCCTTCAACACTGATCTAATAGGTCATCCAGGAACATTTGGCATGCTGAAGTGTCAATAGTGTCTTTTTTTTTCTAGTGAGAAATTATATTAGCTCTACAGATTATTTTTTTTTGTCATAATATTTCCTCTGTATTCTCAGCTGTGCCCATGTTTGAAGGAGTCATAACTAACATGCACCAAAAAACTAGATTGCTTTTGTCTCCTGTGCCTAGAAAGTACAGACACGTTGAGGTCATTCTGTACACACTCCAGATTCAACAGAATTACATGCATTTTCTGAAAGCCATCTGCTAGTGGCTAAATCAAAATAACTACTGTGGCTGTATCTATAATACCTTACAGTATCTTACAGCATCTTGTGGTATCTACTATATTGTACCTATAGTATCTATCTATGGTATCTTGAGAATTGATGATGGGACTTTTTAATCCATATTTTCTTCAATTTCTGAGATTTGTAACAGTTGCTGTGTGTATTTCTCTTTTGTTATTGTTTTTTTTTACCCTTGACCAAAGCATTTTCTTACTTTCACTTCATTACTCAGCTGTAGCTCATAGAGATGATGCAAATTTTTGAAATGAGATATTAATCCTTTTCATCTTTAAGTCCCCTTTTCTCCCACTACTAAATAATGGTTTTTATTAACCATACTAACTTCCAGGTGCTACCACATGCAGCTGAATGCCAACATTAAATTAAAACCAAGAAAAACAACCTCTTCCCTCCCTCCCCACCTTCCGTCCCTCCCTCCAGACTAATGATGCACTAGACAAGCCTTTTTCACTCAATGGTAATATCTAGTTCACAGAGAAGTGTTTTGGTTCTTACTTTTAACAGTGAGGTACATGGACTTGCTGACGTCTGCTCCCACATCATTGCTGACCTTGCAGAGGTAGTATCCACTGTCTTCTTCCAGCACATGTTTAATCAGCAAGGAGCCATTTGTGAGAAGCTGGATACGACCGTTCAATGCAATTGGCTGGAACTGAGGAACCCCAGCACCTAAAGCAGAACCCCCATGGAAACAGGTTAGTTGGGAAGGAAAGTACCTCAGTTTTTTTCAAAAATAAGACAGAAACTATAGCTTCCTGTTCTTAGATGCTTAATTCAGTTAAAATATGAATGGCTTCTGGCAGAACCAGAAAGGAGGAGAGAGAAAATAAAGGAGATTTTCAGACCGCTCATGGGTAAAAAGGCACATTTGTTGTACATTTAGAGACTGATAAATTATTGACAATTACAGATGAACAGTCATACAAATATGCATCCTTAATGCATACAACAAATGAATTTCTTATGACTAAGAGGGATGTCTGCTGTAGTAAACAGCATACTCAAGAGAACTCTAGGACCTTGTTTATAAAACTCTGGGTAACGTGGAAAACCACGTCAGTGATTGTGTTGCTTGTCTCCTCCTACAGCTGACTGACTGATGACACATAAAAACTCTGTTCTGCCATGTTTGTAGCAAATATTTATTTGAACTGGGAAAAAAAAGAAACTGAACAAAGAAAGAAACAAACAAAAAGCTCAGACTGTTGATCAGTCATGAGGTACCATGTCTGGTGGTAATATAAAAATGGAAGGTCCATAAAAAGACAGGAAGCCTAAGATTTCTGTATCAACTTTGCTTTTAAGAAAGAACCTACTTTTCCTTCAAAATAAGATATTGGCTGATTTAGGGAAAAGGGAACAGGATACTGCCATACTGTCACCATGCTGTACTGTCCAGAGGCTCACCACAAGTTCAGGTTCTACAGCATTAGGGACTCTCTAAATGTATATTAAGATAAGGTTCTTGTAACAAAGGGTTTTACAACCTACTTTGGCAGAAGGAGACAAGATTTTTCAGAGGTAGTCTTCTTCAATGGAATTCAGTTATACCACTTTCTGTACACGAAGTTAATATCTGTCAGCATTAATTACTATATGCAGTTGGCTGAGTCAGCCCAAGAGGAAATATCATGAATAAATACTATGGGAAATGATTTAGTATAAAATAGCAAGCTATAACAACCTAGGCATACAACATCTAGAATATTAAAAAAGACCAGACATGCATACTAAAAATCCTTCTAGTACTAGAAGAGATTGCTTCAGGGACTTACAGTTACCCTGAAGGTCTGGTGGCTGATACTGTGAACTTAGAAATGTTAAAGGGATAATGTTTTCACAAAAATCAGTTGTCAGTGTTGATTTTTCAACTTATTTAGTCACATGCATATCCCACTTCCCTTTTTTTCTTTAATAAGCCATTTTTCCTGTCATTTATTTGGAAGGCGCATTTTTGCTTCACTGACTCTACCTGTCTGCAATTGATTGCCCAAGTAGATAGAAGCAAGCACTAACTTCCTACATTTCTTCATATGAAAAATTCCGGGAACAATTTGGTGTTCACAGAAGGGAAAGGGCTGATGCTCCTGAGGATTGCTACAGCTGAGCAAAATTTTGCATAACAGTTTGCAAAGGCTTCTTACTCTTCACACAGACTGTTACTGCTATTACATCCAAAGTCTTCCTGAGAAGCGACAGCAACATATCACACAAATGCATGGATGAATCTGCAAGAGCACTACATGCTCATGAATCACAGACTGGTTGAGGTTGGAAGGGACCTCTGGAGCTCATGTAGTCCAACCCTTCCACTTAAGCAGAGCCACCTAAAGCTGGTTGCCCAGGTCCCGCTGGCTTTTGAAATATCTCCAAGAATGAGACTACACAACCTCTCCGGGCAACCTGTGCTATGCTCAGTCACCCTCACAGTAAAAAAGTGCTTCCTTATGCTCAGACAGAGCCTCCTGTGTTTCAGTGTGTGCCTGTTGCCTCTTTGAGTCTGAAGGACTTAAAACAACAGATTCTTGCTGATTATAGGGTGTCTGCACAGATCACTGTCATTATTCTTTAGAGACAGCAAGTCCATTTCCATTAACTGTCCATGCTGATGTACAAAAAAAATGACCCTTTTTCCATTTTTCACTGACATGAAAAGCCAATGATGCTAACTTACCTGCAGGTGTACAGATACCCTTTCTACTCTGTTGTGGCACCTACAGATGAGCTATGATATGATTGTTTTACTCCTGCTGGCCTCATCTCAGTAATTATTTCAGAATTTGATACAAACCTTGCTCACACACCAATTATATAATGTATCTCTCCAAAGCAAGATGTAGAACATATCCTATAGACCTGTACAGCATCTTAGTTAGACTAGGTATTGAAATTGCAGTCATCCATTAGCAAAATACAGGCTTTTGTAAAAATACTTACCTTATCACCCAGAGTTATTTCGGCCAAAAAATGAAACTGCAGTTTGATGGCTTTGCCTACATCTCATATCTACTGAAGCTGTCTTTGACTTAAAAACTTCAGAGCTGTTAATGGAAACCCTTAAAAACAGTCACTTGATGGTAGAATGTCCCTAAAATCAAACCATTATGCCTTTCTCCTTTATTAAGATGGGCGACTTATCTCTTCGCAGTTAATTACAACACAGCTAGCTTGGCTTGGCCTCCTCCTTCAGCACACAAACACAACGAAACAGAATTACTTCTTTTTGACCTATGTTCATAATTAATAACACATACACTGTTGAGATTAATGGCAATTGAAGCTCTGCACTCTTCTTGCCACAAACCAGAATTTATGAATAAAAGCAAAAATAGATTTTAACATGAACATTTCTCTTCCCTCACCCTTTTTCTTAAAATATAGTTTGGACTTAGATCCTAAGGAAACCAAAAATGCTATGACATAAGGATTTCTTCTCAACAGCACCTAGTTTGGCTTTTTAAAGAGTTAACTCATTTAGATTGCATACAGAGTTTGGAGAGTTTGTTTTCTTGCTAAAACCTACCAGAAGACAACTGACCAGAAGAGGCAATCTAGCAGGCAGCACATTTTAATTAAAAAGCAGTCAATTTCCTATGGTTACTGAGGGTCAAGTGGGGCCAGTTTTAATGCTCTGTTACATGAGAAGAAAATGTTAAAGCATTATGTAAAGCGCATACTGAATTACTGCTTATGCTAATGCTACCTGACCTTTCTTCTTTGCTGAAAAGATATGATTGGCCATGTTACTGTGGACTTTGAAGAGGGGGAGGAGGGATAAATCAGCCAAATGCTGCCTGTGAACCTTGTTCTGAGGTTATTTAAATTACAGCAGCATCTCTTTTCTCTCAGCCGTCCATTTCGTAACTCACCCACTAAGGCCACAGCTAACACAGACACACATTCACAGCTCCAGGACACCTCTAAGGCAGACCAAAAGTTCACCTAGCTCAGCCTGGTGTCTCTGACAATGGCCAGCACTACACACTTAGGGAAACGACAGAAGAACAGTATAAACATGATTCATACCTCCCTTATTGCATCCTGTCAGCCTCTGACAATATGAAGATTAAACCAGTAACTTACAAGTGAGTAGCTGTTACTAAACCAGAATTCATCTGTCCCCAGTGATGACCGGAGGAATCCTACCTTTTGAGTACTTCCAGACAATGGTAGGAACGGGATAACCCTCTGCAGAGCAGTTGAGAATTACAGCTTTTCCATAGATCCCATCCTGGTCGCTGGGCTGAACCACAAACCTAGGGGGCACTGTGGAAGGAAGCAAAAGGATCCATGAGAATTTGTGCAACTAATCAGGTAGCTCAAAATGGCAGACCAGTCAAATAAGGAAGCATAACATTTTGTAGCGGAAAGCCAAAACTAAAACCATCTTTTTGATGATCCAGTGACACAGTAAAGTTGGTTTTACAGTTACTTTCTGTGCTCAATCTCAAAGTATTTCTTTACAGGCACAACAAAAGCACTGGTCTTGATAGTATAAAAAATTAAGCTAACAAAAATCTCTCCATAGGAGAGGTTATAAAATGGAGTAACAAATAAATAAAACTGTCATGGTAACAAAAGAAATGCTTTCTAACAAAGGGAGAGGTTTGGCAGGTGTTTAAGAACAACTGAAGGTTTCTGTGTTTGTTTTTTATAACAGTGAACTAGCAAGCTTTAGAAAAAGATTTAAATTATGTAGTATAAATAACCTTAAAGAATAACAGCTTTCAATAGCAATCAAATCACTTCATATTAAAATGACGGTGCTTGAACCATAAATTCTGATAGGACTTTTCTTTCCAAAATCCATAGAATCCATAATTTGCTTGCATTAAGTTGAAGAGGATAAGTCTTATTGCAAATAGATGTATGTGCATCAATGTATATCTATTATTGGACTATGTATTATTCTAAGGCAGCATAAAACCACTGCAGTGAGTCTTCCAGACATAAGCAAGTACTTATATATTTATACATAAATAAAGTAAGAGCAGCTCGTCTCAAGGAAAAGCTCTATATGTTCCAAATACAGATAAACAGAGAAGAAAACTTGTGTCAATGCTAGACCTATAGTTTACCATGAAGGCCTGATACTGAATGTCGAGGTCTCAATAAAATCTGCAGATTTATCAGAAGTTTGAAAGAAAAGCTAAAAACTCTGAAGAATGTTGAAAGACCCACAAAAGTTATTGAATATTAAGATGCTTAATAGTTGTAATAAAGTCAGTTAAGGTGACAGATTTTCATTGACCTCCTGTTCTTTGGCTCAGCACATGAAGAAGTAAATACCTGAGAAAAGTAAATTATTCGTGTCTTGTTGTCATTTCTTACAGTGCAAGAGAGAAAGTGCAGGAAGGTGATTGAGTCTGTGGCAGGTTTTTTTTCCTCTCAAATCGAGTACAGCAACACACTGAGATCTAATGCAGTAAAGGAGAAATCTTAATAGTTCCTTTCTTTCCTCACCCCACCGCAGCATATGCACACAGGGACACACACGCAACCTCATGAGTTCGTAGCTCCACAGGTCCAGCCAGTGCTGACTTTGTCTGAAAGCTAGCAGTGACAGAACAAAGGGTCCAACAACCCCTCCTTGCTCTGACCCAAACTCCCATCAGACCCCACCACCTGCATCTCCAGAAGTGCCAGAAATTAAGAAAGGAGGTATGGGAGAGGTCTGTAGCATGAGGAAATGTTAGGAAGCATAGAAGGGGATCATCAGTACAGTGACTATTTGCCCTGGGGCCTGAAACAGCTCTTAATGGCCATGAACATAGTACTAATTATACATCAGAAAAACTGTGCAGCAGAGGCACAGCAGTAGCACCAATGCTATAATACATGACTTTAAAGTTTTTCCAGTATAAACACTCTCATAGTTTATGCAAATAGCACCTCCCATTATATCAGAGAGTCTCACATTTTCCTTAAGGAGAGACTTGAGCTGCCAATATTGGTATGTACAGGACGGCTAAAAGTTGGAGGCATCTAGACATACTCTCTCCAGGTTCAAAGAACACTCTTTGCAATGGCTCAAGCCTTTCTCCCTGTGCCTCCACGATCCAGACTCCCCTCCAACTTTTTCTTTCTATCTTTGTAGATTCAACTGGTGTTTAAAAGAGGAGAACAATCTTCTGGAGAGCACACAATCCATTTAACTGGACTTTTTGCTCACTGAATCCTATAGCAATAAGGCAAATCTGTTTGCTGCCTAATTATGTACAATGAAGTTCCATTACTCTTTGGAACATGGCTAGAGGAAATGGAAGGAACTAACTGCAATAGAGGCAAGAGACACATTCGTACTAGGAGATATATTTACTGCTGTCAAACATTTCATCTTTCCAAATAGCTGCCACACTGACAAAGATATATCTTATGTTATGTTAATTCACGATAGGTAAGCGTCAAACATGAAATCCTGGCAACAGCAGCTTTGGGCAATCACCCACCCTGTTCTAATTATCTACTCAGAGAAGACATTTGCTTCAGTAGCTCTTTTCTCACTGTTCTGTGTTCATTTTATCACCAAACACAAAAGGAGTCCCAAGTACTACTTTACCAAAGCAGATGAAAAGTACAATTAGTTGCACAACAGGTTTGATTTTATACGACTCAGCACGGCAGCATGGGCTTGTTTCACCTTGGCAACTCTAAGTAAATTTGTATTCACAACTTCTGAAAAATTAATTACAAGCTGCCTATCCATAAAGAGGGTAGACCAAACACACACACACCACCACCCCCCAAAACCACCTCAGTTGTATCAGTCTTACTGGTGAATGATTACAAATGATGCAATGGAGTGACTGATAATTACTGGCCACATCTACCACTGAAAAGTGTGAGGATTATAATGTCTTTTACTTCTCTCTTGCAATACAAAACTTTTGTAACTTCTTTGATTTATTTCCCTTCTCTTCGAAAAACATTTTCTTTATGTTCTTCATCTGCTATGGATGACACCGGCAAGAAGTGTTAATTTTTCAGGAAATAATTTATTATATTAAATGGGTAGGATATGCAGAAAGTTCTGGAAAAGTTAAGCAAGATTTCCTTGTATGGAATGAAGGCAAACAGCCTTTAAAAAACTGTTTGCATTAAATTTATCTGTTAAAATAACATTTTTGTCTAATCCCTTTGGGTATCTATAGAGAAAAATAGACAGATGCCAAGTGTAAATACTGTTGGAGGATTTCTATGGAAATACTTCCTTCTGTACATCTTTAATGGGTTAATGTAGATATTCTTGACGTCTTGTGCCTTTAACATGGACAAACTCTGAACAGGGCTTTTTATCATATCGATTTCACTGTATTTTGGGTATATATAAAACATAAGTTTCTGCTTAGCTCTTCTTGCTATTCTCATTTTTAATCATTACTTTCAATACAGAATGATAGCTGTGGAAATTAAATTTTGCCATATAAGCTCCAGAATTAGGTGTATGTTTAGCAATCACACAGTTTCCTTGTACTGCTCCATAAACAAAGCACATTTCAAACTTACTTGGCAAAAACTCTACCCACATCCAGTAATAGAAATAATTTTGATATTTAGTAAAGCTTTGGCCTTCCTTTAGCCTTCCTTTAGGACTACTTATAAAAGTGTCAACTGCTGCTCTGATTTTGAAGATATGAATCCTTGACACTTAGTCTTAAGATTGCCAATAGAAATCAGAAGAGATGCTACAGCAAAACAAAATTACTCATTCAATGACCTTTCAATTGTTTCTGTATTGCTGTCTATGTAAAACCACAGGATTTTTCTTCTTATAGAAATGAATAAAAAGTAAACAGAATTCTTTCATTTTTCTTCCTCATTGATAGTTTGCTTCTCAATTTTATTTCAAATGAAAAACCTGTTCGGTGCTATGTGCTATCACACTTTGGAAGACAATGCATTTAACTACCTGATCTAGATTTTGATACTTAGCTTTAGATTATAAAGCTACATTCACTTTTTTGTTATCTTTCAGAAATTCATTAGCCCTTAAAGAAAATTTGCTTAGTAAGAATTTAACAAAGTTAATTTTTCTGATATGCTTAAGCAGAGTTAATGGAGAAAAGAAAGCAATTAGTTCTCCTCCTCTCTCTTTAGTCGTAAAGGTGTGGGCCTCCTCTGCCCCTTTAGAAGTGAAACACTGAAATAGCTCACGAATATGACTGAACAGTTCTACTTTTATTATCACCCTTGTTTCAGCAGCACAGTCCCTTGAGCCCATAAAGGAGGACATTTGAAATTGCTTTAACAGTGAATTTCTGTTAAGCGCTCTCATTTAATGCAGCCCACAGATCTGTGATGAGAAATGAGCTGTTGAATTGTTTAGTGTAAGAGCAATAAGTTGTCAGATGCAAACTATTTAATGGTTGGACCAAAGGACCTAAAAAAGGTGTTTTCAGTCAATATTATGACTAGCAGTCTCAGGCTCTCACAAAGGAAAAACAAAGATGAGAGCAATCAGAACAGGATGTTGAAGATAACATGAATGTCATGGTGCCATTTTAAGGGAAGGAAAATGCTTTTATTATCTCCTTGTGTGAAATAATGCTGATAAGATGATAAAATATGAGTTTTAAGATGAGTTTTATGAGTATTAAGATCTTACTGCTTACCAGTGTCATTGCTGCTTGCAATGATGGACTTCACAAGCCACTAACTAAAATCATTTTATGAGTACATGCTAACATTTCCCAATTTAATTTTGCTTTATGTAAATCCAAGAATACTTTCTGACTGCTTTATGCCAGGGACCAGATGACAAACTCACACACTCTTTCCTGGACTTCAAATCTACACAAGTGCTTCTGGCTCCCAAGTGCAGTGATTAGTACATCACACTGGAGAGCAATTTTGAAAGCTCCTAACACGAGCTCCTCCAGTGGACTACTGGAGTGAGTTAAGAAATAATCTATGACATTGGCCCAGAATACAATGTTTCATTTTTACATGGAATATTTGTACTTTACATTTAGATCATACTGTCAAAATGATGGAAGAAATTTAATCAGCCAAAGCAACCATTGATGTATTAATGAATGAGATCATTAAACACTGTACTTTAGCAAAGATGAACAGTTATTAAATTTGGTCATTGGACCTACGGGGTCGATTTAGCTGGTTTAGTGAAACCATTTGCTATGCAGTTCAAGAAAAAAGATGTACTTTTGCAAAATGAGACAGTGCCTAGTGGTTTGTGTTGATCAGGTTTGTCTAATGAGAACATTAAATAGGAAGTGAATCATTCAAGAATAATCTTCAAAGCCGCAGTGTAAACACCAGCAAAGAAACTAAATTAGTTTTGACACCAGCTGCAACCATAAATCTTTTCCTCCTGCTTTTCTACCACAAACTGTGTTTGCTGCATCACACCAGCACCACCACCAAACAGCAGAAAACAGACGGATACCCACTTCCTATCTGGAAGATTCAAGGCTCAGGGACTCCTCATTGGGTGCCTAACTATCTAATGATATTCAACATTCCTGGCAAGTGCAAAATGAAAACACATTTACACTTAATGCATTAAATGTATTAAGGGGGGTTATTAGGTATTTAAAGACCTTATCTCAATTTTAACTTATGATGTGTTCACTAGCAGGAATTTTAAAATCATGATTTATGCACCCACTCCTATCTTTGAATTCTCTTTTCTGGCAGTATCTGAAAAATTTTGAACTCATAATACATTTATCAGCTTTTTCTTTTTGGTTACCAATTAAAATCTTTTTCACTGCTTTCTATTTCATAATTACTTCATTCCCATTTTAGGAAACCCTACAGAAGTGAGTAACACATGATAAAGTGTATGTAGATTTTTAATCACTCTTCAGAAGGCAGCCCTAATGAGTAAAACCTTAATTAATTCTGCATGATGATATAAGTAGTTGACAGAGAAGATATTTTCCTAATTTCTATGGATGGCTTTCATGACAGGATCCTATTCTTTCCTTTTTCTTAATAGCATGCCTCCCAAACCAGGAGTGTGACAAGAAATAAAATAACCAAAATAATAACGATTTAGGAGTTTTTGAGAAACCCTTGTCTCTTGCAAATTTTTGATTCACTTCCAGAAGAACTGCAGACCAGGATCTGGTGGAGCACAAGATTTTGAGAAGGAAAGCCATGTTTTCACTCAGCTGGACTGCCTACCTGCAGTGCCTAGATGCAGTGAAGATGGTGGGTTTCTCCCAGTGACTAATTAATGAGCCTTTAAAAGATATTCTGTAAATATTAGGACTAACCCAGACTGCTTTTCTGTGGTTTTATATCTCGTGGTTGAGTACAGACTCCAGTTGGAGAATTTCTTGAGTTTGTAGAGGGCTCACCTGAGTAGAGCCTCTGGTGTCTAGTATTACATTCAGTAAAGGTGTTTCTAATAATCCTCTCTTTTTATTAAGTTTTTAGGCTTTCATCTTCACTGGAGGAATTTTCCCCTCTTCCAATTTGTCTGAAATTGGCCAATAAATTGTGGAGCGAAGTGCTGACAGGTCTATGTCCAGAGCATGTAACTCTGTTCCATTTGCAGGTCCTAACCAAGAAACCCACGGCAGAGAGAACTGAAATTGCCCTAAGATCTTACCCAGGGTTGCAAAGCTGCTCAAAAGCTTTCTCCTCTCACTTTCCTTCTCTCAGCAGGTGTCTTCCATCTCCTATGTGATGCGCTGAGAGGAAGCTCTGTGAAAGCTGGTCATCTTACTCTGATAGTTAAGGTAGGGAAAATCCAGCTTTGCTAGCCAGGTACTTTTAGGGCTCCTTACTGCCACTTGGTTGCTTTTATAGACCACAAAATAACATGAAGATTTACCACAAGGTGCTCACAGCTTTTAAGAGACCAGTGCTTGTTTTTCTTTTGCTATTTAATACTCCTGGCAAAATGACAGTACAGCTTAGATATGAAAAATAACAGATTTCCTATATTATTCCTACAAATATTAAGCAGACTTAAAAGATAACAGAAAAATGTGAATGTTAAAAAATAGCAGATACATGTGATCTGACAGAGAAAATATTGAGGAAAAAATCTCAAATCATAAAGCCAAATAATTTACGTGGCTGTATGAATTCTGCAGGATTTTGTGTACTCACCTGTAGTTAAAATGTAGCAACAAGCAGTTGGCCTGTGTTTGTTTGTCTTAGGAATGGACTGGATTTAGTCTGCCCATGTACTGTAAAATGACATGGACTCGTGCCTATTTTGGAAACAATGATAGCCTTCATCGTTTTTAAGTCTACTTTTAAAACGAATGCGAAGACAGCATAGATAAGGGAAAAGGAACTTTGTGGGGAACAGTCATGTTTCCTTTTACTTTCTTCTCCCATTCACTGCCTACTCTCATATCAAAATGCACACACTTCACATAAATAAGATATTCCCAGAACACATTCCCTGACATTTAGAAAAGCCAACGTTTAAGTTTAAAGCACACTGCTGAGAAACCACCACACAATGTGGATTAGAAACAAGAGGAGTTTAAGCACCATTTCTTCTCCCTTTATTTAGAGAAAAACTACTTAGTTGATTTAGAAAAATATGTGTTTCAGTTATACAGCACCTATGAATAAAAAGATGAGAGGAGGGATCAGAAAGCCTGAAGAAGAAACAGACAGCAGGAAATCAAGTCTTTACTTAAATGTGTATAGGCCAGGCTGGGTGCAGACGAGTAGTGATCAACAGCAACCCTCTGATGGCTGTCAGTCTTCTGACCTATGTGGAATGAGACAGCTGAAGCAGTCCAGTATGAGGGGAAGAGGTCAGTCCAGGGTTTCAGCAGAAAATTCAGGTCAGGCATCATATTATATTTTCCCCTTTCCCTCTGAGTGAGAGCTATTATCCCAGATGCATACGCAAAACTGATTAAGACATTACCATTTAAATTGACAGAGAGGAGAGAGGCTTAAAGGAGGCTGCTGCAGAGCACTAGCTGGGCAGAAAGATAAGCAACAGGGGGAGAATGAAGTAGCCCTCATAACCTCCTGAAAAGTTGCAAGACTAAGACTCCAGAGGCTCCAAGCCTCTGAGTAAAACAGCAGGAAAAGCTACCCTCTGTCATGCCCATGAGTTTATAAGGATGCCCTTCAGGTATACACAGCCAACAGCAGCCATCTCACCACTGGGGCAGAGCCTTCATCAGGAGGTGCAATTAGAGCAGCAACACACAAGGGGAAAATGGAGGTGTTGGTGTCAGCAGCATGACAGGGGTACAAGGGCAAGCTCCCCAGAACTCCTCTCCTGGACAAGGAGAGAAAACGAATTAACGTCAAACAAGGCAGCAAGAGGCAGTTATGTCCAGGGAGCAGAGGTCAGGCCAGCAAAGGGCTTGCCAGAAGAGAAATTGCCCTCTGGCATCAGGAGGCAGGGACACTGCAGTCCAGGCAAGGCAGGGAGAGCAGGGATGCTGTTTGGGGAAGACAGGGCTTGCCCCGATCAGTGGAGCGCAGAGCAGAAATCCCTACTTGTGGGCTCACTTGAGCTGTCATAGCCTCGTGGATCTCAGTGCTGAAAAAAAGATAGACAGTGTTTGCAGAGAGCTAGTTTTCAGTGGTTCTATCTATGTCAGCTTTCTTTTTCTCTTCTTTTTATTTTTTTCTGGAGATCATCCTACCACTCCTGTTTTGATGAAATGCATATAGGAACCTATACAGAGTTGCTAAAGTGATTCATTCCCATCACTTCAAGCACTGAGTATGACTGCAAAATATGTATGATCGCAGCTGTTATTAGATGCAACATTTCTGCGTAGCGCAGACATAGCCAGTGGACTGTCTGTTTTGATGGGAGATTGTCAACTTTCCCTTCTCCAGAAAAAGAGAAAGTGAGGAAAACCTTTTACTTTTAGAATGATGGATAGGGTTAAAAGCTAACAGAACAGCTTAGGAAAAGAATAATTAAATGCATGTAGTTAATTAAACCACTTAATTTAAGAATTACTGGATAGATGGGGAAAGTAATAGACATCTGTACTGAATAATACAAGATAAAAAGCAGTGATTTTTTTTTTCAAATCATTAAAGTAATATTCATATCAAAACTAGTGAAAAAGGAATGGACCTATTTGCCACTGAATTTTGATAATACCAGCATTAAAAAAAAAAAGCATACACATTCTTTAAGTGGAGAACTAGGGAATAAACCGTTAAGGGTAGTCCTAGGACAATGGAAAGATTTGACTTAAAAGGAAGAGCTCTTCAGCAAATTTTGTTTCAAATGATTTTTTGAGGGAGAAAAAAAGCCTGCAAAAGGTGGCAAAAACTGCTGAGTATTTTTAGGATTTGTGTTGGTGAACTTATGGAAGGGTGTATAAGATGTAGTGATCTGCAGTAGGCAGAAATAACCAAGGTCACTTGCAGTAGTACAGTATGTGCCCTCTTTCTCCAAGAAGTCTAATGGCTTGATAGCAAGAGGGAGATGGCGGAGAGGGAAGAGTATAACTGTCTTATTTTTTAAAAAAATGAAAATTTAAAACACTTTGAAAAACTTTCAGAAAGAAAAGGAAGTTTTGTTGGAGTTTTGCACGGTAAGTTTGAAAATGTGCCACAAGGCATAATCTCTAGGGAACTTGGCTATGGTGTGACTTGAAAGGCAAAAGCTATTGAAGCCAAGGTATTTCTTTAAAAGGACTTTTCCACATAAAATGTGTCCTTACTAGAACTGTATTCACCTCTATTTCAAAGCAAAATATTGTGAAGACAGCATGAGCAAGTGAATAATGATAATTGTATAATAAACTCAAATAAGAAAAATAACAACAACGTGGTAACAGGGGATGGTCTTTTCCCCATGAAGTCAACATCAATGCTTTGCTTTTCTACTGACATATATGAGAGGCTGATCTAAATAAAAAATGGGGATAATCAGACTTAAACAATAACAGAGAGGAATTTGATACCATTTCAAAGCTTTATCCCAAAGAATAAAGGGTGAAATTGGGAGCCCAGCTCAAGTGCATCTATGCTAATGCACGTAGCACGGGCAACAAACAAGATGAGCTGGAAGCCATTGTGCAGCAGGACAGCTATGATGTAGTCGCCATCATGGAAACGTGGTGGGATGACAGTCACGACTGGAATGCTGCGATGAGTGGCTATAAGCTCCTCAGAAGGAATAGGTAAGGAAGGAGAGGTGGGGGTGTGGCTCTGTACATTCGGGAGTGTTTTGACTGTATAGAGCTAGATTCCAGTGACAATGAAGTTGAGTGTTTATGGGTAAAGATGAAGGGGAAGGCTAACAAGGGGGATTTTGTGCTGGGAGTCTGCTATAGACCACCCAACCAGGATGAACAGGTTGATCAAATATTCTATAAGCGGCTGGCTGAGGTCTCACAATCACCAGCAATGGTTCTGGTTGGGGGCTTCAACCTACTGGGTATCTGCTGGAAATATAACACAACAGAGAGCAGGCAGGCTAGGAGGTTCCTTGAGTGTATGGAAGATAACTTCCTGACACAACTGGTAGGAGAGCCTACCAGGGGAGGCGCCTCGCTAGACCTACTTTTCACAAATAAAGAAGGACTAGTGGGAGATGTGGAGGTTGGAGGCCGTCTTGGGCTTAGGGATCATGAAATGATCAAGTTTTCAGTTCTTAGTGAGGTAAGGAAGTGGGTTAGCAAAACCTCCACCTTGGACTTCTGGAGGGCGGACTTTAGCCTGTTCAGAACCCTGGTTGGGAGAGTCCCTTGGGAGATAATCCTGCGGGGCAAAGGGGTCCAGGAAGGCTGGATGTTCTTCAAGAAGGAAATCCTAAAAGCCCAGGAGCAGGCTGTCCCCATGAGGCGCAAAACTGAAGGGCAGGGAAAATGGCTGGCCTGGTTGAACAAAGAGCTTTTGATGGGACTTAGGGAAAAAAGGAGGGTTTACCACCTTTGGAAGAAGGGACAGGCAACTCAGGAGGAGTACAGAGATCTTGTTAGGTTATACAGAGAAAAAATTAGGAAGGCAAAAGCCCAGCTGGAACTCAACCTGTCCATTAATACAAGGGACAACAAAAAAAGTTTTTATAAATACATCAACAAAAAGAGAGTCAGGGAGAATCTCCATCCCTTACTGGATACGGGGGGAAACATAGCGACCGAGGACGAGGAGAAGGCTGAGATACTGAATGCATTCTTTGCCTCCATCTTCAATAGTCGGACCAGCTACCCCCAGGGTGTTCAGCCTCCTGGGCTGGAAGATAAGGATGGAGAGCAAAACAACCCCCCTGTAATCCAGGAGGAAGTAGTTAATGATTTGCTTATGCACCTGGACACGCATAAGTCTATGGGGCCGGATGGGATTCACCCAAGGGTACTTAGGGAGCTGGCGGGAGAGCTCACCAAGCCTCTCTGCATTATCTCTCAACAATCCTGGTCAACAGGAGAGGTACCAGATGACTGGAGGGTGGCCAATATGACGCCCATCTACAAGAAGGGCCAGAAGGAGGATTCGGGAAACTATAGGCCTGTCAGCCTGACCTCGGTACCAGGAAAGATCATGCAGAAGATCATCTTAAGTGAGCTCTCATGGCAAGTGCAGGGCAGCCAAAGGATCAGGGCCAGCCAGCACGGGTTTATGTAAGGGAGGTCCTGCTTAACCAACTTGATCTCTTTCTATGACCATGTGACCCGCCTTCTCAATGTGGGGAAGGCTGTGGTCGTTGTCTGCCTGGACTTTGGTAAGGCCTTTGACACTGTCCCCCACAGCGTTCTCCTGGAGAAGCTGGCGAATCATGGCATAGACAAGTGTACTCTTCACTGGGTAAAAAACTGGCTGGATGGCCGTGCCCAGAGAGTTGTGATTAATGGAGTGAAATCCAGTTGGCGGCCAGTCACCAGTGGTGTCCCTCAGGGCTCAGTCTAGATAAGGGGATTGAGTGCACCCTCAGTAAGTTTGCAGATGACACCAAACTAGGTGGGAGTGTTGATCTGCTTGAGGGTTGGCAAGCTCTACAGAGGGATCTGGACAGGTTGGATCAATGGGCCAAGGCCAGTGGGATGAGGTTTAATAAGGCAAGTCCCAGGTCCTGCACTTCAGTCACAACAGCCCCAGGCAACACTACAGGCTTGGGGAAGAGTGGCTGGAAAGCTGCCCAGCAGAAAAGGACCTGGGGGTGTTAGTGGACAGCCGGCTTAACATGAGCCAGCAGTGTGCCCAGGTGGCCAAGAAGGCCAATGGCATCCTGGCCTGTATCAGGAATAGCGTGGCCAGCAGGAGTAGGGAAGTGATGGTGCCTCTGTACTCGGCACTGGTGAGGCCTCACCTCGAGTACTATGTTCAGTTCTGGGCCCCTCATTACAGGAAGGACATTGAGCTGCTGGAGCGTGTCCAGAGGAGAGACACCAAGCTGGTGAGGGGTCTAGAGAACAAGTCAGATGAGGAGAGGCTGAGGGAACTGGGCATGTTTAGTTTGGAGAAGAGGAGGCTGAGGGGGGACCTCATTGCCCTCTGCAACTACCTGAAAGGAGGTTGTAGAGAGGTGGGTGTTGGCCTCTTCTCCCAAGTGAATAATGACAGGACCAGAGGAAATGGTCTGAAGTTGCAGCAGGGGAGGTTTAGATTAGATATTAGGAAGAATTACTTTACTGAGAGAGTGGTCAGGCACTGGAACAGCCTGCCCAGGGAGGTGGTGGAATCGCCATCCCTGGAGGTATTTAAGAAGCGTGTAGACATGGCACTTCAGGGCATGCTCTAGTGCCCGAGATTGTTGGTTTGTGTCTGTTTGTGGATGGGTGTGGTGGTTTTTTTTGGTTTGTGTGGTGGTTTTTTTTTGGTTGGTTGGGGTTTTTTTTGTGGTTGGACTCGATGTCTCAAAGGTCCCTTCCAACCATGAAGATTCTGTGAATGGGCTGTTGCCTCACAGATTTTCCAGGAAGTCAGTCCTGTGGCTCCCCCATCCACCCTGTGTACTCCAGTGTTGTTGATTAGTTTCAAGACTTTTAGATAGAAAAAGTCATATTAGTTTCTGGTCTTCATTGCTCTGTGTGCTCTCTGTTATGAAGAGAGGGATTACCATATTTTTCTCTTTTTTTATACTTCCCATCAAACAGATGTCATTACAAAATACTGATGAATTCTGCTTAATTGGTGCCCTTCAAACTAATTACATCTACTTACCTCTCACGATTAATTGGCTTTGGTGCTCCACAGCTGCTGCATCATTTCTAGCTATACAGGTATAATTCCCATTGTGCATCAGCGAAAGATTAGAAATCCTTAAGGAGCTGGTGAAGTCGATGTTGTCAATTGTCACCCCGAGGCTGGCTGGGATTGGCCTGCCATCCTTCTGCCAGGTGATTGTGATGGGCAAATCCCCGGAGACCACCACGCAGGGAATGAAGACCCGCTGCCCGATGGAGAACCGCGGGAACTCAAAAGGCTGAATAAAGGGCGGAACTGAAACAAAAGAGGAAAGAGGAGCTATTGCAGTTACAGCGTCCTTTCTGAAAAATAACATAATGGAACAGATGTGCAGTGCTGAATATGTAAAACCAACACCTTTGGCAGCATTGTTCAGCTAAAAAAAAAAATCACATCTTTTGCAAATACCTTTTTTTTTCTTGACTACCCAATGCATGAACAGAGATCAGAAGCAGTGAAATCCCTGGCTCCTAGAGACACCAGACACCACTGGCAGATTCCTGCAAGAGTATTGAGCACCTCTTCAAGAAATCACACTGCCATCTCATGACTCACCAGGACTTTCAGCAGCAGGATTATCTGGACAGTCAAGAAAAACCTCAGCAGCTTTCAAGGTCTGGTGCGAGGGCCTTCCTTAGGGTCATGGATTAAACTTGGATGAGGCTCCAGCTTTGCCTCTGGGACGTGATGAAAGGGAGTGCAAGCTTCTCTAACTGCTTCTGGCGCTTATTTCTCAGTATTTTGTCAGAATTCTCAATAAGATTGGGTAGAATTACGAAGTGAAAGGCATATACAGCACTTGTAAGACAGCAAATTAATTTAAAACTATTTTCTAAACAGAGGGGCAATACGAGACATAAACTCAAGCTGGCATTTAATTCCTGCTAAGCATATTTTGCTTGTCAAATCTTTATTTCATTCTCTTTTTTCTTTTTACTTATAATTCTGTGGCTGAACAAAAAAACATAAATGAAATGCTCTTACTTTCTATCATGGGGGAGAAATCCACCTCTTAGAAAACATTTTGTTTTCAGGTATTTTTAAGAAAAACAAAGGAAACAGTGGGTTGTATTAATAGGGGTGCCTCACTTTCTCCAGGTTGTGGTTGGGACATTTACTAACAAATTGGTAAATTGAGAATCAAATACGTACCCAGACGAAGGAACTGAAATCTTCTCCCCTTCTCAGGGGAGCACTCTAACAGCCAAGGCATTGATCTAAGATAAGTTTCTCTCAATCACTCCTGAAAAGACTGTAAAACCAACTTTGCAAGCAGTACTCAAATACTCATTTATCAAAAGAGAAGGTTCCTAGAGGTTATGTGCCTTAGATATAGGAGTGGATTTTCCTACTCTTGGCTGAGAGATTACTTACATATACTCTGTAGTACCTTTGAACATCTTTAAGAAGAAAGATTGAAGGATACCCACAGCAGAACATTTATACTGCTATATATTAGCTATCTTCAGAAGAAAATGTAGTTGGTGGCTTTATCTAATTGTATTTCTTTTGTCCTTTCTCCCTTTAGCAAATCTAAGGCTGTCTTTTCCCCAGAACTGAAGCAGAAAAGAAGCAGAAAAATTCTTCAAAGTGGTTGCAATGTAGGCTAGCCCATTGACTTCCCCGGCAGCACTTTTGCCAGTGTCCTATTTTTGGGTTGCAGGGATAAGTATTTGTAAGGAGTAAGAAAGTTTATCATTAAGGAAGCGATAGCAAATCCCCCAAAGGGCAAAGGCATTGTTCAAAGGCATGTTCAAATGCTTGTGTACATGCACATCATGGTACAAACAAATTTGTGCAACAAATCAGATATTAACTCCACTGCTTCTGTCATAGCTGTGATGTCGTTTGATGAGGAGAAGTTATGACCATGCGCAGCTGCCACAGAGAGGTAACATCAGGCGCAGGGTACCACAGCTCATCTTTACAGGCTTTCCCTGACTTCTTCCGAGAGCGGCTCGCTGTCTGTGGTTGTGAGAAGTGCTGCTGCAATCAATTTTTCTCACACACTGTAATGCCTTTTCCTGACTGCCGTCTCCCAAATTGCTAAAACCTGTCCTGTTGTGTTTTGAAAATCTGGTAGATCAGGCATACAGAAAAAAGAAACTCGGTATAAATTACTGTGGTATTTTTTAACTTTGAGCACTGGAAATCAACTGCTTTTTCAGTTGGGAGCCTAGTGTCACAAAGTGAGGCAAAATGTCTGCCTGCCTCTTCTAATTACCTTAGCGCAGCTAACGCATTCACACAAGATATTTCGGATTCTTTGCGCATCAGCAGAAAAAGACTAAATTTCTCTTAGATTTTATTGACAAGCAGTTTAATGTAAGTGGGAATGAGAAATTTTTAAAACGAGACTGTCAAAAGGTTTTGACATAACCTTTCCCCTTTATGAGTGCATATATCTGCTAAATGCCAAGTGCCCCTCTCCTCCCCTGCTTACTGTGTTGGCTAGCACATTTCTGCCCAAATCTTTCTCTTAGTGTCGGGCATCATTACTGAAAGATATGCTAAAATTCACAACAGGGTGGCCAATTGCTTCTGTATTTTCTGCTGAGTGTGTAACAAATTTGAACCAATCCTTCACGAATGAAATGATATCAAAAGTCAGACAACATATTGCTCAAGGATTATTATGTGCATCCTCACTCTCCATCTCCCTGATGCAGATAACAGGGAGCAAGATTGTTAGGTCACACTGAAGTATTTTTCAGAAAATATTGATTTGCAAGGCTGCATTTACCAACTCTAAAATTTAAGTAGCATCCTGCAGAGCATTTCAGAAATTGGCTAAAATATTTATAGACAGCACATTTTCTCTCTACTGAGGTCTTTAAGATACAGAGGAAACCAACATTTATTTCTGCTTCATAAAATATAATGTATATTCAACCTGCAGCAGCTTGCAGTCCTGACAAGGAGCTTATTTTAAAAACCAGTGTGTAATTTAAAATCAGTACTTAAAAAAAAAATAAATAGTCTAGCGATAACTTTGAAGTATTGAAAAATGTTTTTCAGCTACAGTATTTACCAGTTTGGGCTGACCTAACATAGGAGGTAAATTATAGTCTTGATGGTTTGAAGAAGGGAAAAAACACAAAAAAATCAGTTGTTAAAAACATAGACTAAAACACACCTGAAGTCGGGCAAATAATTTCTGAATTACAAAGGTTGTGCTATATATCTGCATTTGTCTCTAAAGTAAAAAGTTGACATATATCTCTGACAGCAGAAAATATCAAGCTTGATTAGCTAGCACGTGGGTTGGTTTTTTTTAAATTAAAGCTGTATCATTGCCAAACACAAATAGGGAGGGATGTATACTACTATAACTCTGAGAGAGAAAAGTTACAGTAGGACAGATGTATTTAAAATGTGCTTAAAATACTTCAAGGTGTGTTGAAGCATTTTCTTTACTATATATATCTTTAGTTCGACCACAGAGCTTGTATTTGACTTTTTAAATTATAAATTTTAAATTATGAAAATGAAATTTTCATTCATTTTCATTTCAATTTAAATTATGAAATTATAAATTTTAAATTATAATTTTAAATTATTAATTTTTAAATTATGCTATTTTATATATAAGCTACTACATGTTAACTATATAGAGAGAGGGCTGTATGTGTGCTTGTGTACATGGAAGCGATGTGTCTTCCTCTGCCTGCAACGGGCAAAAGAGTGAAAAGCTCTGCTTCACACAATGAAGTGGAATGTCTTGGGAATGCTTTATTGATGAGTGCTTGAATTAAGTGTCTATTTAAGAAGAGGAGCATGGGCCAGCCTCATTAGTGCTAATGCAGGAAGATTTAAATTATGTTTTTGTGCCCCAGCAAGGTCTTCTTTACCGCTGGGAGATTACTGTAAAGGAGGGCAAGGAGGGCTTCCACGCTGCTCTCCATTAGCAGAGAAACATCCTTAATTTCTTGCCCTCCGTTCTATGGGAGTTATTTTGGAAGAAACTACTGAGATGATTCACTAAAACTGAGTATCCTGCAGATAGCCTGCCTCCTGCAGCAGCCTTGTGAACATAGTGTTCCTTTCTTGTGGCTCTGCATAGTAAAATTAGTCATCCTCTCCTTTATCATTAGAAATGGTTCCCTAATGGGTTTTCTTGCAACAACACTGTTGCAGGAGCTGTGCCCACAATATAAAATACATTTGGCAATGAATTCTCACAACAGAGGTCCATTGGCTGATGCAAAGTAATAACCACCAAACTACACAGTCTCTTAAGACAGCCATGTGACCCTAGATTTCATGTGCTGGGAGCGCAAAAGCCAAAACTTTTTTGTCTCTGCACCAACCCTCGCCACCCTCTAGTCATTTGTCAGTTTTCACAGCCATCGATTGTTTCTCCTAAACAGCTCCGTCCCTTGTGGGTTATGGTCTCAGCAACTGCACACACTCACAGAAGCACTGGATTTTTCTGCTTCTTCCTTGTATGTATTGAGCCTTATCAGTAGGGCATGTCATTCATCCACCTAATGTGCTAATGTATCCCGTCTTGAAAAGAGGGAATACCATTATATTCTTTGTACCTTTCTAAGTGTCTGCACTTCGAACCTAACTAATCCCTGTAACACCTCTGCTGTTGCGCAACATTTCCCTCTACTTGTAGATTCACTAGTTACCAAAATTAAGTCTGTATTCAAACATCTTCAAAATCTTACCACAACAAGCTGTGGTATTTTATCAGGAGCGGTTGCCGAGTGTGGCAGAGCAAATGCTGTGGTGCACATTTCCCAGGAGAGTTTATGAGAGAGACTTCACCCTTTGCCTTAGTCCACACTCCCCTTTCCTGCAATGCAACACTGGTAGCTCACAGGATCCCTGATGCTGTTCTGGGAGCTCCTCCAAAATAAGAGAGGATGTAAAATGTTGTGAAGAAACCAAGAGTGCTTTTATGTCATGTCTCATCCATCTATCGAATCGCTTTCTTTCAGCCTCCATTGTGAGGGGAAAAGTGCATGCCCTTATCACATGAAGCACCCTGCAAACCTAGGATGGTGGGAAGCTCAGCTGGCTGCCCAAGGGGATGCATTTGCTATTTATTTTTTAAAAGATGAAACCTTCTTGATTTGAAGATAAGATAGCAGCTGCGAGAGTATATTAACACAACAAGCAGTTACCTTCATTGCCACCTGACAAAAAGCCTCACTTGTAGGCTACGTATCCAGAAGCACTTACCAGTTATTTTTACTATCCTTTTGGAACCTGGTCCAGAGCTATTGCCCTTGTTTAGCCCCTACACAATCAAAAGTGATCTGTGTCCTCAGGTAACACCGTGAAAAGTTGAAACCAACTAAATCACCAGAGCCAAAACTATCAGATTTAGGTGAGAGAGGACTTTAACAGAATGATCTCTGGCTCTGAAAATCATTCCCATGAGTATTTTGACTGGTTTCACACTATCTTCCCTTTCACCTTTATTCCAGGACTGGAATATATTTTTATACCACCCTTCTGTTTCCACAGGGCTGATACTGTCTTTTTTTTTGCATGCTACGTATTATACACATTGATTTGAAATTAGGCCAGTGTACTTCAGACCTGCACTATCACGTGCATGCAGAGTCTTGCTTTCTATATGTACTTTCTACACGTACTTACACACACACTGCTAATAGCTCCCACTAACGTGATGCAGTAAAGTGCTTAAAATTTTAAAAGCATTTTTAACAAATGTATAATAAAGTATTTCAAATATAATTGACAAAATGCATACAAAAAAGAGCAAGAACGTACCTTCTTCTAAAACCAAATAAAGCTGCATTGTAAGAAAGAGAAGAGGGCTAGCTTTTGACAAACCCAAGCATAATATACAGATACTCTTGAGCTTCTTAGTTGAGGCTCTTATTCAAATATTAAGGCTCATTTCATATTGTTCATATAATTCATAAACACATCCATACACCAACTTAAATTCTGTTTGAAAGGTGTAAGACTGCACAAAACCAGTGAGTTTCATTTTAGATTTAAATGCAAAGTTTTATATTTGCACATACTAATCCCTTATCATGAAGACTAGGATAGTAATGAAACAACTTTAACATACATTTCTGGGTGACCATTTTCTGCAGCATCAGAGCTGAAGTCATTAGGAGTATAGCATGTTAGAAGTGTACTGCTACAAAATAAGACACTTAACTGCAGCATCCACATGACACTTATGAGATTTTAAAGAATTTAAATCAGCTATTTTAATCCAAGACTAACCTTGAGTCACTGTATGTTGAATGGCAAAAAATTTACACAGACCTGTCAAGTCTCACATATTGAATACCAGACTGTTTTATTCTTTTCTTCAGGTACTTCTATAGGTAAGATGCTGGGGTTCTCACACGGGAGGTATCACTGTCAAAGTGCAAGTTCCCTTAAATCAGACTGCTGACAGTGCTTGCTCCCTGTAACAAGTCCCCATGACCATTATGTGACCTGAGAATGACTGTTAAGTGGATTTTTGCAGGATCTTTTGCATGACTGGACATTCTCATCCATTCTCAACACACGGCCCTTGCATGACTCCTGCATATGACAACTCCAGTCACTTTGAGAGATCTGAATACTTCTTCCTGAAGAAGTTGCAAGAAGCTTGGAGGGATCCAAAAAGACATTGCATGGGAGAGTGAAAGGCAGAAAGTGACATAATGAAACAAGTATCTGAAGGACGTCAAGGCCAGAAGTTTTTTCCAACTTAAATTATTGGCAGGTTCAGTCACTAGGACAGATAAGAAGTTACGTCTCAGATATATGCATGAAGCTGAATTCACACTTGCCATAATCCATGTCATAGACTGAAGCATAAACACATTAGCAGAATGTTTGATGACAGAATACATCACGGTCCCAAGAACTGTTGAAAATTTCCCCTGATGTTTTTTCCTTTTTGTGCCTGCATACTTTTCAATATCTAAGCCATGCCTCCCTGGACTGATCTGCAATGCAAATCCACCAGTAACATTTTATATATTAGAAAAAGCTAGATACTTCCCAGAAAAGATGAAAAGAATCTATTCGGGTAGTTGCAACATTAAGTTATTTAGAATTATCTCCTCTTTGGTTTGCTTGTTTTCTAAAAAGAAACAGGCTGGTACAATTCTTTTATGCAGTTCACAACAGGTGAAGTGCTATCAGTTTGGCATAAGGCAATGAGAAGCCTTCTAAATCAATGAGATATATAAGCTCTACAAGATCAGAAACCGTCCTTTTGAACACTGCACTTTTTATTTTAATGATGCTGCACCCTTCCCTCTCAGGGGCTTCTTTTTCAATTAATTTCTGTCAGAGAAGTGTGAATAGCAGCAGGCTGTTTACATGAGAAGTGTGTCCCATGGGACTGATGAAAAGAAAATCATCCCTTACTACTGATGGCTTTTACTGTAGCTGAGAAAACTATTACTATAAATTACATAATAAAAAAATGGAGATAATGACTCACTCCTGTTTTTAAAATGCTTCAAGATCTACTAAAATGCTGTAGAGAAGAGGCTGCTACTATTATTTTACCATCTTGCCACTTGAAGGTTTGCTTTTCAATGGAAATATGAAATTTACAGATGGGGTGTGTAACATAACCTCTTTCTTTGTTTGCCAACACTTCTCATTATAAGACTATTTTTGTTTGCTTGCAGTTTGACTTCTGTTTGGATAGTATTTTTCCAGGCCAGGTGTCTGCTTCAGACTGAGTCATTTCAGCTGGAAAGTTTCAGCTACAACTGTTTGGCCATTTCCAAGAATAAGGCTGGAGGGTGGAAAAATAGGAATGCAGTATATATTGATTGTACCATAAAAGCAAAAAAAAAAAAAGGGAATCTGGGAAGTCCCACCTGCTCCATGGTTGACAGCATGGATTTCAAGTTCGGCAGGTGGTGGTACTAGCATCACATATTCTTGCTGTCCCTATGAAAAGTCATCACAAGAGTGCCCAAATTTTGCCATCTGAGCAAAGCCGTGTAAACAAATAGACACAGTTATCACATCCTGAGAAGAGATTTTCCAGTGACTAAGAGCTAAGAGCTCCTACATTCTGAGAAGCACTGAACACATTCTAGGACTACCTTCAGTGGCTGAGTCAGTTCCAGCCATGCGGGGCAGGTGCAGTCCATTCTGGTGAGATGTCAGAAATCAAAGTAGACAGTCCAGGGTTTGTACAGCTGCCCGTGCTGGGACCAGGAAGGATGAAAAAAGTTATTTCAATGCAGAGAGAAAGAAAGGAGATGTGGGGGCCCAGAGACCAGAGTAAGGAACCAGCTTATATTCCTGGGCATGCAGATAGGAGCAGCAAGCAATGGAGTAGAAGCTCAAAGCGGTGTCCAGGATAACAAAAGGGAATTACAGAACAGCATTTAAGGGCAGGGAAGGGAAGTCAGAATCCCAGAGCAGGTGGGATTGCAGAGGTGATGGGTCTGATAAAGTGGAGTTGGGAAACTGGCTGGGCATGCAAAACTGGGACAAGGAAGCCATGGGGTGAGGTACAGCACCAACAGTGAATGAAGACCCACATGAAGGGGAGACAGACTTTGAAACCCAGTGGAGATGGATAAAGTGAAGACTGGCAGAAAGGGAGGACTATAATTGGAGGCTAGGAAGAAGGTTGCGAGATCTGAAGACTAGTTTTGAGTCATGAGAACAAGGTGCTGAGGAAATGAGGACTGAGATGGGAAAGGTGTGGAGGACAGACTAGTTTTGGAACCTAGAGCAGAAGAGCCAGGACTTGGGCAAGGATGAACTGGAGAAGACTGAGGAGGACAGGTCATACTTAGGAGGAATGAATATAGAATATTCTTATTCTTAGGACATCTGACTTCAATAGTCCTCTGCCATCAGCAGATGTATATGAACCCCACTGGCAAACCACTAGAGCTAGGCCAAATGCAGAGTAAGAAGCTAGTGCTGCTAAGAATAATTCTGTTCTTGGCAAGGACCTATGCGGTATCCTTAGCAAGGCTAATCTCAATGATAACTTCTGAGGATGACAGTGACTACTGTTTCCACTTTAGCGGGGGGGGGGGAAGGGTTTAGTTTACTTCAGAAAAAAAGCTAAAAAGAAAATTGCATTGAACACAGGCCAAAGCAAAACATGTTGAAAGGGTATTATTACAGCTGCAAAGGCAAATGGTCGACAGGTATAAAATACCAGAAATTAAGTATGTAAGTACAGTCGTAGTCTCCCCCCCCGTTAGGTATGCATTACAGGGTGGGTAGTTTTCATGGCTTTCTGTCAGAACTCAGAACCGGACAATTCATTTGTCTAAATATAAAAAAATAATGCCAAGATGGCTTGATTTCCAAAAAGCTCCATTAGGACTCGGGCACAGTTCCAACAGAACTATGTCTGCCAAGCAGAAACCTGCATGTTTTCCTGCCAGCTTATCCACTCAGCTCTCAGCAGCCAGTTTACAGGATTGCTAGCTTCCAAGATCCAGATTTTGGGACAGAGACAGGGGACAGGTAAGGGATGGTGGGAGTGGCATGCACATCTCTTTGGGACATAGTTATTTGGAGCCTGCAGACCGCTGGGGAAGGTGGCTATGGACATAAGGGTACCAGTTATTCCTAAAAAATGGGAAAACTGATTTTCTGTGGTGTCTAATCGATTCTTCTGGTCAGCAATGCAAAGAAGTATCTGGCCTAAGGTTGAATAGCACTTAAGTGCCCAGCTTCCAGTCTTTTGGCTTCCAGACAGCCTGCCAGGTGGGAGGCTGCACAGCCAGGCCCTACAAGCCCCACTCTTGGGTTCCCTGGCATCAAGGATTTAATTTTGAAGTTATTGTCAAGAAACTTCCTGTTCTCCTATCTGAGATCTTACAGTGATTTCCAAAGAATGTCCTCAAAATTTTTTCTGTCATTTGGATGTTTGTAAATCTCAAAATACTCTACAGAATGGGCAGTCCTCTTGTATTTGATTACATGCTCATGCTCTTGCCTATATTTATTTAGATGCTGTTTTTAGCAAGTTCTCACTCAAGACAGAACAAGGATGCTTCATGTACTGGAGAGCTTGGTAAATGTAGTAGAAGACTGCAGACAATAAAGGCCAGTTGTTTGCATAATGCAGATAAATGCTGCCCTGTAGAGCCAAATTCTGTATTCACCTTTGTCACAGATCTCTCAGATAATACTAATTAAATTCGTCTTTCTCAGGGGGCTGCTAAGCTGGGTGACATGACTATCTGAAGAAGGAAAAAGAACTCTCAGCAGCAACTTCATTTCAATGGGAGCAGAATTTTGGATATATAAATGCTATATAACAGCAGGTAAACTGGAAATATCAAGATGTAGCCTTCTGAAATTGAACATACAAAATTTTATGGGTACTTTTAAGTTCAGTCTGTGCCTCAGTTGCCATTTGCCAAAAATGGTCCTGATCACCCAGGTGGGTTTTGAAAATGAACGCATTGTTTCTGAAACACTTTGATGCCACAGAGATTATAATCCCCAAAAAAACTCATGAGGAAATTGATAATTATGTCTTCAAAACAGAAAATGGAGGAAACAAAATATCAAGTAACAGTTCATTAATATCATCTATTCTGAATCACCCTTCAGGTGACTGGTTTGAGGAAGCTTGTAGCAGAAGCTTGAAGCAGAAGTAGGAAGCTTGTAGCAGAAATGAGAACAAAGCAAAGGACCCATGATGTTGAAGATGTGCAATAATCCTCCATCTCTTTCTCTGGAGAAAAAATAAGTATACTGATGGTATGCAAAGCTGAACTGTCAATAAGGATATCTGGGCACTGATATCAACTCCCCTTATAATGTCATATTTCAGAGTATTTTTAACTTCCAGTATGCAAACTGGACCATATTTTGTATTTCTCAATCAAATTTAAGTGCCTGAAAACTCATCACATTAACTTTGAAATCTATAAAACAAAAAGGCAGCACAAACATGAGTAATATTTTAAAGCATCAGGCCCCTTTAGACTCACTCTCCACTAATACGTTAGATAAAATTACTACATAGTTACAGAAGAAAAAAGTGCATAGCCATCTAAAAAACCACTCTGGCAATGCTGACCTCCAGCTACAATAGCAAAACCTTGAGAATTGTTCAGGTCTGACATACAAAGCTCACCTTTGACATTTTAGGTTTAGCATATGAGGACAGGCTATTAACCTTTTTTTAAAATAACAGTGTCTTGTCAAGGCTGGGGCATGATGAAATAGCTAGGGCACTTTGCAGCCAACTTTGGCAACTCCAGATCAATAGATATGAGCCACACTGACAGGTTTGCTTTGCACGTGCCATGGATTGCTTTTCATGCTGCAACCTGCACTGCTCCAATGCAACTGCCTTACAGAGTATACGCAGGATGAGGCTGAATCACAGGTGCAGTGGCACCTCAGCCCACCAGCACTCTTCAAACGTGCCACACGTTTATGCAAGTTATTCAGAGTATATTCAGTCACTCTTTGAGATTTCTGGCCAGCCAAAGGCCCTGGCAGCTGAATATCCAGAAATACAGTAGAACATCTTCAAGGAAGTCAAATCATTGACAAAAGTTACAGTTCAACCAAAATCAATAGCGCTGGCGATCTGCTTTCTAGAGCAGAAATTGTCAAGTTTGAAATTGTAACCTAATGGAAGAAAAAACAGTATTGCACCTGAGGTACCAGCTAGCATTCTCAGTGACTAGTAATGTTCTTATTTAAATGCCCAACCTGGAAGGATAGACTGCTGGATTCTATTTTTTTGTCTGGCTACATTCATTTTGATAGTCATTTGAAGAATGGTATTTAACAGGCAGCATTCGCCAGCAAATTTACCATGGTGAACTGTTAGTGCAGTAGCAACACAATTACTAATTTGGCATTCAGTTCCTAAACGGCATCAACAGATCTGCAATATTATTGTAATATCAAGCAAGGTACCACATACATGAAAAGAAGTGGTGACATTAGCTTTTTATGCCACAGCATGTGACCGGTGCCCCTGATGGTCTCAGGTGTGTGAGATGTCATGCCTTTCAGAGTCCAAATTGCTAGTGGCTTAACGCTAATCCCCTAACCTCTTGAAATAATTAGCAATTACATCACTCCAGACTGAAAACAAGAAAGGACTAGACAAACAGAACAGAAAGAAGTTAAAATATCACGTCTGTAACAAAGTAATTTTACCTATAGTGTTCTCTTCTGTATCTTATCTGAGAACAGATAAAGAAATCAACCTTCTTTCCTTTCTCTCTTCCCCACCACCCCTGCCCCCCCCCCCCCCCAAAAAAAAAAAAGAAAAAAAGCACAGGAAAAATTTTTAAGACCTTCAAGAACAGTCAAATTATACCTCAATTCTTCCTACAGGTTCACATGAAGTGCACTATTTAATCGCCCCATTGCTCAAAACTAGGTGCTACTGCAATCACGTTTTCTGTCTTTTGTGTCCTGCTGAATAGCTCTGAACATTACCTATATCAGAATAGTCAGAACACAATGCTAAAAAATTCCTATTCTCATCAGTTGCTGAAATCTTTCAGGGCCATATGAACGTCCTTGTTTGGGACTATTTGAATGGATTTTAAGCATCCTATTAGAATTTCAAGTCACCTTTATTTACAGTGCTACCTTTCTAAGCATCAAGAACACTCAGAAAAACACACCTAATAAGAGTAAAGCAAGGTTAATGCTTATCATTCCTGTCTCTGCTGATTGGCAGAAACACATACATTAAAATTCTCCTCTTATTTTTTAAAAGCTGGAAAGTCACTGGCTAATGAAAATGTGAACTTTGTCATCCAGCAGAGAAACAGTCACAAGTGAAACTCAGGTGACAAAACATTAATCTACTGTCTTAGTTGTTGCGAAAACTGCTCATGCAAAGCTTGCTTCTGCTTCTGCAGGGCTTCCACTTGGAAAGCAATACTTTGCCAGCTGAACGAAGCAGGTTAAAAGTCAAGAGAGAACAAGACACAGCTACTGACTAGCATCTATGTCATCATTAAAAATAAACACAAATCTGGATTAACCTTCTTAAGTGCTCATTATCTAACTGCCAGGACAATCCTATGTGTGCAATTTGCGTTTCCATAAACAACACAGCCGTTAGCTTGAATCTAGTTTTCTGAGTTGACCTCACCTTTTACTGTCACATGCACACTCTGGCTGGTGGAGAGCTGGGGTTGAACGAGGACATTGCATGTGTATTCACCCTCATCTACTTCCTTTTGCACATCTGAAAGCTTCAGTGTCCCGTTGTTCTCAAACGCTACTTGGCGATGGTTAAACGGCAGCAGGTTAGAGTTCTTGTACCACTTGATGGAGTAATACGGGTAGCCGATCACACGGCAGTGGATGTAGGTGTCCCGTCCAGCTATTGCTGTGATGTTCTTCATTGGTCGAATGCTTGCCGGCCCTGAAAAGGTAAAAAGAAACTCTTGAAAACAATTTAAAGGCACGTTTGCTTGAGGAAACATGCATATAATTTTTCTGAATATACAAATGTTAACGACATTTACAGATGTGGCTCGCACAACACTTCTTAGCATTTGACAGTTTTTGCTTTTAAAAACTACTTATGTGGTTTCTCTAATCTTTATATGCTCTAGTTTTTCTTCACCCTGCAGCATACATACTAATTATGTGGGGGTATGTGTTTGCATTATCCAACACTTGCCTGATAAAATCTTTGCTGCGTTACAAATTAAAAGGCTGAGGATGATTTAATTAATGTGAAATACTAAAACCGATAGAAAGCTAGAATCCTGTTACACATGAGAATACTGACAAAGTTATCTTCTTTTTTTTTTTGATGTATATAAAGTATAATACCATGAGAATGGGTATTATGCCATGTAGAGCTAGAAATGCAAGATAAAGTACCGTATACATGAATAATTACAATGAATGTTGGACAAGTAAAGGAGGAAAGGAAAAGAAAAAAACCCCATGCACAGCAGGACTAAAGTAAAGAAATTGTGACCTAACAGAGATGAGTATAGGAAAAATAGACTACAGAACACAAGCCAAAGGGTTCTTCCAACATTTAACCATACCATACATTTTATAGATGGGGCTGGAGAGGCAGGGTGGGAAAAGAGAGCGGGGAAGAAAAGAAGAGGAAAAACAGTAAGTTGGTTTTGGCATTCCAAGACTCATTTCATCACATGCAACAATCTTCTTCTCCGCTACAATGAGTTATGTGTGTTTTTTTGAGGAGCTGATTTGACAAGCACCTCTTACGTTTATTCGAGCCTGGTACAGGACGATTCCAGCAGAGTTGTTGGCAGTACAGCGATAAACTCCACCATCTCGGACCTGAGTGTTAGAGATATTCAGGTAACTGACCACGTTGCCTTCAGAGGTGATAATCTGGCTGATACGATGACTGCCATCCTTCACAATGGGATCTTCATCGAGTGTCCAAGTGATCGTAGGCAGAGGAGTCCCCTTCACGTTGCACATAAGGGAGACTGGCTCTCCCGGGCTCACCACTTTCTCGCTGAAGGCAGAAATGATTTTGGGAGTTCCATCTGCCAAGGGAAAGAAAAGCAGGAGAATAGTACTTACATGGTGTAAAGCTTGTTCTTTCTATCCTGGAGCCTATCACATGAGCTAAGATCTTTTTTAGAGCCGATGCAAACAATTGTATTCCGAGATGTAACACTAATTATTAAGAGAGTAGAACAAAGTACTTAAATGATCCTTTGCTTACTGCAGGCTTCTTTTTCATCTTCTGAGGAACCTGGTACTGACTCTGCTGAAGGATAGATGAATAGATGGACCAGGGCTCTGCACAGCTATATAAACTGCCAGGTTCTTGCGGAAAAGAGTTAAAGCCCTACACAGTTCATCACAAAAGACATACAGCAAAATCTCAACACATTTGGAATTTTTCTTCTCCTGGTAGATTTCAGCTCCTTGGAAAGCTAAGGATGAATCCTGTTGGCAAGAGCTGGGCATAACTTGCATAGGCTAATTTCACACAGCTGTGCCAATGCAGTTTAGTCCTGACCCAAAATACCCCATTTAGAAAAGTATTAAATTAAGCTTTTCTGAATACAGAGTGCCAGTAACAGCAGTGATGCCAATTTCTTTCTGTGGTCACTTTGTGCTACAGATAAATATTCCTCTGAAATGAAAGAATTCAAATGCTTTCGCTTGTGATCTGTGTCACAATTTGCTCAGCCTCTACCAGGCAACTGAATATAGAGAATGGATCGAGACAGAAGATAAGGAGATAGCAGGAGTAAATAACCACCTATCCAGAGAGTTCAGCGGGGTAACATTTGGGAGTGCCGACACTCTGCTATTACTTAGAAGTTCTCTCTGAGATCATGCAATGCATGTTTGTTCTCCTTTGAAAATCATACTTTCAAAGCTGTATCTAGAAGGAATTTCAGTGTAATTGGGAGCAAAAGGCCACACACCAAGAGCAGTATGCAGAACACAGGAAGCAATCCAGTCCGAAGTCTGGACAGTTTTAAAGAGCCGAGCTGCGAGTAAGCTAACTTCAGTGTTCCTACAGTATTAGTGCCTGCAAGAAGCAAAATGACAAGGTGCCCCATTACCTAGAGAGAGACCAGAGACACTTGAAAACTCACCTTGTACTCAAAGCCCTTTAAGGACAACTCGTTTCAGTTTTGCACAGAACAGAGGATGTCAGGACAGGACTGACAAGTCTCATGCTCTCTGTGATGCACTATTTGTTTCTGCACACTATGTACTGTTTCTTCACACACACTCTGCTATGTTTTTTTTTTGTGTTTTTTTTTTTTTTTGTTTGTTTGTTTGTTTTTTGTTGTTGTTGTTTTTTTTCGGTTGGACTCGATAATCTCAAAGGTCCCTTCCAACCATGAAGATCCTGTGATTCTGTATCACCTATGTGTTTGGGAGGCTTGAACCACAGTAACTCTCCCCTGGAAATCACAATTCTTACATTACAATGTCAGCGCAACATCACCCAGGAAACTGAGGGAACTGGGACGATGTGTGCATGACTCCCCACAAAACATGCTGAATCATAGCAGAATTAAAAACAGGGCTGCAAAATTTTCTTGCTGGACACACGGTAAAAAACATAAGGCACTGCCACTCTCAAGCTGCTGAAAGACGTTAGCATCCCTGGAGGAGCATTTGATTTTATTTCATTTCATAATTTTCTCCTCTGCTCCTCTCTCCCTTTCATTTCTGTCCCGTTGGATATGTGATAGAGTTCTAATTTATTTATTTATTTTAATCTCTGACTCTCTTCCTTTCCTTTGCTATGTATTAGATACTGTCATCCATCAGAAAATAAAACAACAGCAACAACAAAAAAAATTTTTTTTTTCCTAAAAGAAAGCTGACACAGGACCAATAAATCTGTGAGTGTGCATACTATGTACCTCTGCCACCACTCCTCCTCCTTTTTTTTTTAATTCAAGTGACAGGCTTTTTTTGGAGATGAAAGCAGACATCATTTTCCCAGTGAGACCTGAGTGTCTTTGAAATCTTTCCTGCTGTTGCTCTCTGATAACCTGCACTCTCTCGACATCATGATAGATTATCAATATGCTCTTTAGGCTTTCTTAGTCACGGGAGATGGTTGCCGAGGTAACTCAGTCCAGGCAGGTAATCTCTTCTTTTTCTATAAAGACTCTAAAAATAGTATCCATGCAATGACTGCACTACAGCCTCATTAGTGAACTGGCTCTGTACAAATGGATAACTTTCCTCACTTGATTATCATGTAGAACATGGTGTCAGTTAGTGAAGATGATGTTCAAGTCTCAGTCAATACACCCAACCAGAAAAGCCAAGCCCAGAAGATGCTTGGAGTTGAATAGAGACCTATTCTCTCATGTCCTACTGAAAAGCTAATGTGAAAAAATCACCACCCCCACCATCCACACCCACAGTAAAACAAACAAACAAACAAAAAACTGACTGGAAGGACTTCTTGGGAGGGATTTTTGTTTTCAAATCAATTTTTTCATTCCATTAGTTTTTGCTCAGAGTGGGACACAATAAACCCCACTAACAGTTCATGAGAACCCTCTTCTCTTGTTTAGGGTCCACTATACCTCACTATACAATGATGGCACCAAAGATGACATATTTATTGTTATGGAGACCAGAATCGCTAAACAGGTAGTGACTGACCTTCTAGTACCACCTGAACGTAGTCTTGAGCGGACATCTTGTCCTTGCGCACAAAGCACTGGTAAGCTCCACCATCACTCTTGGCCATGCCATCCATAATAAGGTTCTCCCGATTGACGCCAGTGATCCGGACATTGTTACCAGGGTTGATGATTTCACCATTACGATACCAGGAGAGCTCCTGGTCCTCAGTTCCCGTCACACTACAGGACAAGGACACTTGACTACCAACACTGCTTTTTACTTTCCGTGGGCTGATCGTGGCTTTTAGTGGTTCTGAAGATTTAAATCGAAATAAGGGAGAGGGAAAGGGAAATAGAAAACATTAAGTATACATGTGCATTTATGTGCAAGTAACAAATTAAATCTCAATTAAGGAGAACAACAAAAACCACCTTTATACCCTTCTCACAACCACCACCCCCCCCCAAAAAAAAAAACGAATCCAAGGATGGCTGTGCTAAACAAGCATTTTTTGCCACCAACAGCCATGACACAAAACACGTATCTATAGGGGTAACCTATTTGACACATGATATAATCCCCTGCCTAAATGAATGGTAGGAGCAGATCTACTGAGTAACACCGTTGGTGCTGAGGGCCTAACAATGGCACTGTACAAGCTTTGGGAGGGTAAGATGTTACTTCACAGTAGTTCAGCGTGGACCTTTGAAACGATGCATTAGGTGCATTCCTTAAGGTTATCTTCTGGTTTAATTTCCTGCAAAAGGAATCCAGTTTAGGTGTTCCAAAACAACTCTCTGGTGTGAACAAGTGCAGTAAAGGGTGGAAGATCCACGCTAAAGTGTTAACATAAGTACACCCATAGATATCCATCACATCTGTCCACATGGAAGTGTCTTTGATTTTCTGTTTCAGCATGGGAGGACTATAATATTTTTAAGTCAGCCTTAAGAAACAGGAGGACATCGGTAATGCAAGTTTTATAATGTAATAAAAAGAGAATGAACAATGTTAAAGAAAAGTCATAAACGTAAATGCAAGGAAAACAATCTTTATTCCACCACCTAACACTTGTCATCATTACTGGATGCAGATCTCATCTCATGCTTTGTATATACTGCCTTGATTTCCTTATAAAGATAAGGGACTACTATCACCACTGATATACTCTCTGATACTAAATACATCCTATTAATTTTTTTACCAGCTTGCATACATGCACACACACACGTATACACACACTTACATATGAAAATTTCTTCATCTAACTTTTTCACTTTACAGAAAATTTTATAACACACAGGTTGGAATAAACCTTTAGTGGCCTGTTGGGAACAGAAGCCTGGAAAAAACTACACAGATCAGCGGCCTCAGCCATTCTGGGTCACAGACACGTATGTAACAGATCTCTTCTCTACAATGGTCCAGAGCAACAGTTAATCTGTGCACATATGCATGTTACAAGTCACTGAATATCAAGTTTCCTATCCAAAGACCACAAAGGCTCAAAACTCAATGACCCATTAAAGAAAACAGACACATTCAAGTGCATCATCAATCTCTCAGAGCCGTGATGATGCAAGAAATTGAACCACATCCTCCATTGCAGAGGAGAGTAAAACTCTTTTGCCCAACTGTTGCTTCCTGCCAACCAGATCCAGAAGATATCTACTGGCTGTTTGACCACTGAGTCAGTAAGTAAAACATATCACCAGGCACTGGGGATACTTTTGATATCACTAGCAATTCATTTACATCATGGCTCTAGAAGTTTGGACTTCATATCGTACAAGGCAGACTGAATTCAACTAATTTTTATGAATACATTTAGAAGCAAAGCTCCTCCGTTATAATTCATGAATTATAGATCTTTGATCTAGGTTTTATTTTGCCCAAATACATTATATGTAATTATTTGTGAAGACATTTTTATGGCCTGAACTGTTCAAAAACATCTCCCTTTTCAGTTTGCCAGTCATGCTGTATAGGTGGAAAGATTAGTTCACAAAGCATTATTTCTATTCCAAGAAATAATTTTTTTTTTAACAATAGAAGAATAACACTTCTCCAGTGCAGTGCTTCTGAGTAATAATTATCTTTGTAGAATTTGTGAAACATTCAGAATATTCACACATGAATACTCAACTGAGGGGAGGTATGAGTATTCAATATTACCGAACAGCATGACTCATGGCAATGAGAGTTTGGCAGCTTTATTCATGAGAACATTTGCAATTTCTTTTTAAGCATCCAATTCAAGCTTCTAAATTACATATCCTCCATGTGATAAATTATATAGCTACATTAGAAATTGCATCTATTTGCACTTCTGATCGCTCAATTGTCCAACGAACTCATCTCCACAGAGCCTACTTTCTGTTGTTCCACAACTTTGAGAAATTTAAGCATTGTTAAGATAAAGTAACAGAACAGGAGGTACAGCAAGACATGGCAACATCTTCCCTGACACAAACACCCAGGCAAGAAGACTGATCTTCACACAGTCCAGGACTTACGTTTTACATACAGTCGCCCTATCATCTCGGCAGTCCCATAGTTGTTCCACACCTCGCAAACGTAGTTGCCTGTGTCTGAGGGACGCGTGTTCTCAATCAGCAGACCTGTAACTGTCTGCCGAAACCTGCTGTCAGGCTCCCAGGGAACGTTGTCCTTCAGCCAACGATACTTTGGTGCGGGGTGCCCTGATGCTTTGCAAGGCAGCTCCACTCGCTGTCCTGCCATGGCTTTACGGTGGTCAAACCCATCTAGAATAGATGGAGCTGAATTCGCTGGATCTGAAAGAAAAAACAGCAGTTTTAAATAGGAGCATTAAAATTCTTTCATTCACTAAGCAATATGCCTGCATTTTTTTACTCACTAGCCCAGTGTTTTATGTACTACAGTTTGCTATTGTGACCCAGCCATCAGTCTGTAATATCTCAGTAGTGATGGCTGAGATCCAGCAGCATGTACTACTGAAGCATCTCATGACTACTTGGAAATCCTCTCACTGGATTTTTTCCAGGTGGCAACCATTTCTCTGGTCATCCTTTATGTCCCCTATCAGAGGAATGGAGAGCCAAAAATGTGTTGCCTTAACAATTATTGCTGTTATCCCTGCACTACTCTACTAGAACGAAGCCAACACATTCTTCATGCTTCTCGGTGGTCTGAAGGCTTTGAATTGAAGGAGCGATTTATTCCCTTGTCAGGAGAGAAATGGACAGAGACACAGGAATTTCTATCTGCAGTCTGACAGATGAGCCTTTTCTTCTTCTCTGGAAAAATAACTTAACATGACAAGACCAACTTACAGCTTAATACTCCAACTTTCTGTGCCCAATTTACTGAGAAAAGCAGCTCTCAGACAAACACACTTGTGTAGCACCTGGCATATATTTATGTATCTCACAGAAGTCTGGCAGAGTGCCTTCACCAAAGGTGCACGTACCCCACCAGAAACAGTACTCTGTGACTTTGTTTTTTTAAGTTTGAAAAAGCTTTGAGGAAGAGGCTAATGTGATTTACAGTTTTGTGCAGCATGTAGCATGATGGAAGTCCATTCTGAAGCTATTGCAACATAAGTACTGAACCATAAATCAACACATGTTCATCTGAATATTTTCTTATCACATGCACTCACTTTGCTAAAACTTCTGTGTCACAAAGAAACTCCACACGCTGATCAACTCCTTTTACTCCTATCTGTCATAGCGATCTCTTTTTAGATATAGCGACATGATAGTTGCCTGGGTGTAGGTGTGACTGCAACCTTTTTGACATTTCCAAGTGGTCTTTGACTTAGCTAGCTCAGGTACTGCTCACAGAGCAGCTGCAGCAGGTTCCTGTTAGGAGCTGAAGAGATTAAAGGAGCAGTTCCAAGCTGAATTAAAGCTACTCAAGCAATAGTGTAATCAATACCTGAGCTAGTTAGTTTAAAACTAACTTAGATATATCTTCATGAATTGCAGCCACACCTGGGAGGGTAGACTTGAGAACAGACAGCTAGAGGCACTATGCAAGTTATACTATCAATCCAGCAACAAAAATTGTGATGGTAAACAAATGGGTTAAGTAATTTTTTTGTAAATATCTAGATAAAACCCTAAATGCCAAGTTCAATGAAAGATGACCACAGAGGGTTTTCTGCTCTCTAGGTGCCAGCAAAAAGTTGAGCCACTGAAGGCAAAACCACATTCAGTTTACAGCAACTCACTGTCTGTCTCATTAGAAACGTGTCAGCCGGTAGTTAAACATTGATTTTGCATGCATCAGTAGCCTCAAGGCCCATATTTGGCATCAAGATGGGTTATATTTTTGAGCTTACCATGCTGTTTATGTCTGGCTTAGTGAAAGCACAATCTGCCAGGATGCTATTGGGAAGGCCAATGTCAATTTCACTAATTGATTAGCCAGCTCCTTTCTTGCCTTTTGGGTCATCAAGTATCTATGTTTTCAGCTCATATTTGTGCAGCCTGAGGAATTAACTTAGTAAAAACTTAAGCATGCAAGAAATTACATCTCTAGCTCTTAGGAAGTTTATATTTACAATCAATTTCTTCAATTGAAAGTAATGATTAAATAATAAAAAAATAGAACTGACTTTTAAAGGTATTGTCTTTGCATTCCTACTCAAAACTCACAGTAGCTTCATATCTTCTCCATACAATTTAACTTCAAAAGGTTTTGTGAAGGATATATGTACCATATATCCATATATGACTCATTTTCAAGCCTTTAAATACAAAAATATAAAGTACCGCATGGACTTTGAGATGGGATAGGGGCTACCAGGCGGGGAATTAAAGTAATAATGAGGAAAAGTTGTGGCTAGTAAATACCACACTTCGACAGCCTCCTAGTTTACTGCAGAGCACCACATATGCTTTGATGCTGGGCCTAGGCAAAGTGCAAAACCACCTCAGACAACAAGCTGATGGTGACAGCAAAGCAGCCGCTGCCTTCCTGCCCCCATGCCTAGGCAGAAACCTGGAAAGCCAGGAGCTGGTGGCTATGGCAGCTGATGCCATAGGAGGTACAGCTCCCTTCTGCAGCTACCATTTCTCACCCTTCAAAAACCACCCACCAGTCCCTGGGTCCGCTGTCCCAGGTTCACTTGGCATCACCTTTTCCCTTCTCAAGTTGAGCCTTGGCAGGAGCAGCCCAACCTGGAGCCCCATCTGTGGAACGGCTAAATTTGGATTTGCCTACGTACTTGAGAAGCCTTGAGCTGGTTCTTATAGAGGAGGTATTTAAAATATATTCAGGAATACACAAAATACGATTCCATTGATCTAATTTCTTGCACTCTATTCATATATTTAAATGTATGGTAAAAACATCTCTTTGGGATGTCCTTGGAGCCTATACATTGTATATATTCGAGTTAAGAAAAAAAAAAAGAAAAAAGAAAAAAAGCACAAAATAAATCCCAGGGTACATTTGCAATCACCTGCAGCAAAGTAACGTAACCCTATTCCAAGATGTGGTATATACTTTTTTGAATTATTATTTTACTATGCTTTAACAGTCAGCTGCGAGTGACTTCTAGCAACGACAATGGTGGAAAAACTAAGGCAAAATACTGTTCCAAAATATTCTACTTTGCATCTTCTTTGAAGTACAGAGCAAGAAAATCATTATGCTTTCAAAATCGTAAGGTTTTTTTGGAGGATGGGGTTAACAACCAGTAAAGAATTTGAGAGCTGGCATTCATAGCTGGACAAAATTATCTTTGGAAAAGCACACTATAATGGACATTAGAGGAATATTTTGTAGCATGTTAATGGCCTTGGGTTTAAATTTATGTAGAAATGCCATGTGATTTCAAGATGTTCTTACTCCAAATGAAGTTTGGAACTTTTTTTTTATAATAGGCATACTAATTCACATGTGTATTTGCTATTATATGCACATTACCTTTCTCACTCTTTCAAATAATAATGAAGCTTAACTTATATCAAAAATGTGGCCAAGAGACTATGATTCAATATCCACCACTAACTATTTAATGCCCAAATAAGCAAAGAACATTTATGGATGTAAAAGCCAGGCAAAAATGTAGATATTGTGCAAGCAGACCTTTCACAACTATGTTCATACATTCTCTGATCTCAGTTCTTAAAGGACTCACTATTTAAAATATAAATGCCAGTAAAGAAAAAAGAAAACCTGTTTGAGAAATATTAAGAGACAAATTCTACACATAATTGCTGCACTTGTTCAATAGACTAACAGAATTGGAAATCAGAGCCCACTATACCTCTAATGGAGAATAATTAACCTTATTGAATTTTAAAAACCAGCTATTGCATACAGGTAAAACTTCCTATTTTGATTTGGCGTGTGGAGGAAAACAGAAAAGGGAACTCAAGACAGCGCACATCTTTTAGGACGTTTGTCCCAAATTACAAACAAGACAGAGCTTTAATTTTTCCCCTTTTGTTCAGCAAAATAACTAGAAATTTTTCTGTGGTAACCAAGATACAAGCTGATTTTATTTATGTTTCCACTGGCTCAGCCTTAGTATGATTTCATACGGAAGCAGACCATATCACGGAGCCACTAGGATAGTACCCTGCCTTATCCTTATAAGACCAAAGCCGGCAGATTATTGTGCAGGATGAACTACTTCTTCATCTGGCTGGGAAAAGAAGAGGCAAGAGTTTTACCTGCAGGGGACGTGCAACAAAGGAAGAAACTCCTGGATCTGACTGGTAAGTGATTCTAACCTGAACAATCACACTATTTTTTTATCATTAGTATACTTAAGTACTGACTTGTGTGTTCAGAGGGCTCCAGAATCCTTCAGCAATGACCACTTTGAAGGAGGGCAGGAAGTATGTTACTAATGCAAATACTTGTGCCCACCTCTGTCTCCCTTAGGGCTCTCAGAAGGTGAAGAGCTGAGACCTAATTAATCACTGATATTTTTTTCTGAAAAAAAGACCAAAAGACAAGAGGACAAAGCCAAAAGCAGAATGACCCCACTGCCTGTTAGATTGTGAAGGTCACCACACCCTGCCTGATCCTTAGGGTTAGGATTTAGGGCAACTTAGTGAAAAGGAGAAAAGCTCTATGGGGCTTTCAGTGGAATGGGAGGCACATCTCCTGTAAGGCAAGGATACAGGGAGAAAGAAGAGACAGTCTGTAATACAGTCTTAGCTAACTGTATGGATGTGCGGATACCATTGCAGATTTGCTCACATGCAAACACTGGGTGCAGTTACAGGCACCCAGCAAATGAGGGAGAGGAAGCGGAGATGGAGAAGGGCTAATCCTATACAGAAATGTTTAAGAGCAGGTTCCAAACCCAGGCCTGGGGTCTGCTCCTCCTTCTCACCCACAACTAGCACCTCCTCTCACTGAGACAAAATGGGGAGAAAGTGGGATTGGAGCAGGACAGTACTGACAGCCCTAAGTATCTGGGGTGGGTGTGTGGGGGGAACCCAACAGTCCATCACACACACGATTAGCAGATGACTCACAATTACAAGGAAGAGATAAAATACCCCATCTACCTTCTTGTTTTCCTACCTGCTGCACAAGGCCATTTCGCCTGGGACTCAGCTCATGGACAGCCACCAGCAAACCCTCCTGTCTGCCTACAGCACCCTGGGTAGCCTGGCACAGGTCACGTAACCCTTCTGGTTGGAGACCTTTCCTGGGAGCAGGGGAACACACTGTTTTCCCCAGGGAAGGAGTGTGATGAATGAAAAGGAAGGCTGAAATGCCCCTCAGCTACCCTGAGACTCCTCCAGTGGAAATATCTACAGCTGAGCTAAATGTCCTGAGCTCCTGCTACAGTTAACAGAGAGAAGTAGGCACCGTGGGGCAATTCATCTCACCCTAAAGTGGGCAGCTGAAGTAGGTCAGATACACTACCCCTAAAATTGTTCCTCTCCTTTGGTTACACAGGGAAGTTAAGGTGACTAGACACTTTCACTGCGCATGTCTACTTTTCCTGGGATGAATCCCATCCACAGTCCTTTTATAAAGTACCCTAAACCTACTAAAAATCAATGTACTAAATGTCAATGCACCCTACAGGATTTCTGGAAATACCTAATAGTAGATGAAAAACAGAAAAATAGAAAAAAGGATTTTAAAATGGGACATTTTTTTGCAGGAGCAGCAGCTCACCACTGACCACCTCTGTCTTCCATTTGATAGACGAATTGGTTGTTAGTGCATACAGGCACAAGAACCTGTCTTGCCAGTTTAGCACACTAGAGAGAGGCATAGAGAATATTTAATTTAACATGATATATAGAGGAGCACCTGATACAAAAAGTCTTGCGCTGTTGCTTTGTCGTGTTTCTCCAGTGTATCTGTGCCTTGTGATACATCGGTAGTTGTACAGTCCGTCTTCATTCTGTACGTCTAAAATATACAAGGCTCCCGTGGATGTGATGAGAAATCTAGGTCCTGAAAGACAAAAGAATTTGCACTGTTTATAATAGCTACAGGTTGTTACTTTGTTCTGCTTGGCCACACTGGGGGATGGATGACATAGGCTGGAGGGTCCTGGAGGTTTTTTTGCCAGAGTCTAGAAGCTGCCAATTGTAAGTTTACAAAGTACTCACTGCAAATGCATACAAACATATTAATTCACGTGCACTTCTTATAAAAAAGGTAGGGATCTGTAAGGAAAATGTGAGGAATGAAGGAAAGAAATGTGCCGTGGTCTATATCACAATTAATAATATCCAAGAGGCATCTGAAATAAAATACAGGGTAAAGAACCAATGCGGAATTTATTCCAGTTTAATTCAATATTGTAGAATGACGTGATGACAGTTCACCAGCAGAGCTGTACATGTTGGAAAGACAGTCTGATCAGCATGCATAATTAAACAATATTGTATTTGTTGTCCAGGTACTCCAGAAAATTGAGGGAAAAAAAGATCATAAAAAGTAAAACTAAAGGGATCAGTGAAAGCAAGGGAAACTCACAAAAGGAGGAAGGTTTTACCCCAAGAGAAAAGGACGTATTTGCTAAAGGATTCTGGCCATAACTGCACAGTCCTAGTCTACAGCCTGCTTCCAGTGCGATGCGAAAACAAGGACAGCAAAACCAGCCTTGCTGATGTTGCCTACACCACTGACCACAGTGAAGTTTTACACACCTGCGTTAGCTGCAAGCTAGACAGCACAAGTGTCAGGAATAGTCCCACCCCACATTGTCCATGTTTCCTGTGGGTTAGTGCACACCAGGCTTCAGCAGGACGGTCTGAGCTCTCTGCAGCTCAGTACTTCCCTGGCCAAGCTACTGGCAGAAGAAGAGGTAATACATTATCTGATCTGCTGTGGACCCTTTTTTTTAATAATATTGCAGTCAGTGATTAGAGAGGCATGACATAAGCAGGTAGACTGATTCTGTGTCTGAAAGAAGGGCTTAAATAAACAGCACAGGACATATTATTTAATATCCAAAGATTATTTTTTTTTTTTAATTCTACAAAGAAATGTTTATTTCAGGAAGAAAATTAAGTCCAGAAAAGTGACTGTCTCCTAAAACTGAACAAGACTGACCATGTTCATGGTCAGCATTTCTCCCAGTGTTCATTCAAATTGAAAATAATATAGTTGAAATTCTTTTCAAAAATGTATTTTTTATTATTGGCTCTAGAATATGTGGAAAACAACATGGTATATATGCCCACATGTGCAGTTTCAATCATTTGATACCTGCACAAATGCCTCTGTTCTGTTATAAATGCATGTTCTAAAAGCAAGGACACAAAAAAGCCAACATCAACATGGACATGTTTAAAGTTTTCTCCATATTACAACAAATAAAAGTAATGTGGTTAGAATGCATTGCAAACTTGGGCCTCACCTGGCCACTCTCTAAAAAATTCTAAGTTATTTATGCTTTTCTAAAACTTTTACACTGGAGAAAATCTTATTTTTGTTTGTATTTCTGCTATTTTTTCCGCTGGTAGCTCTTACAATATACATACCTGAACCTATGTATTATAAAATATACCTGGCTCCAAAATTAGGGGAGAGACTGCACAAAGGTGAAACCCGTTATGAACAGGCATTCAGTAATATGCAGTAAGAAATATTTCCTTATCTTCAGAGCTCTATTTGAGCAATGACTTTTTAATAATTAAGTGTAGCTAGGGTACTTGCTCACAAATGCATCAGTGGGAAAGCAATCCAGCAGAGAAAAGACAGAAAGGAAATGGTATCATTACAGAGGGCAATCTCCTTTAAACCACAATCAAAAAGAAATGAAAAAAAAAATTAACAACCATTTAATGGACTGACCCTTAGAGCAGAGAATATTGAATGAAACAACAGCAGCCCACCTCTCTCATCCTTGTATGCATACTGAATTATAAAATAACCACACTGGTGACTTGCCTTGGCTGACCCTGTTCTCCTGAAAGTCAAGGCACAAGTATGGAAGCTGACAGGTCTAAACTTTGGAAAAGCATAAACCACACTGCATATCCTTCTGAAGTATCTTGTTTGTTCAAATAACATGTAGCATTACTAAGAGGTATATTAACTAAATAAGTCCCCAGAATGGAGGGCAGAGAAGGTGTTGAGTTACTTGCCTGCTACTGAAGGAGAAGAGGAAGGTGTGAAGGAGGAGGGAGGACTGGACGGCAAGAGATCTCTCCTCAGCCACGAGCAACACTATATTCGAGCCTAGGGGGATTTACAGGCTAGGGAGTTTCCTTCTTTTACAGAGGCCATATCGACTTCACGTGCCTCTGAAAATTTAATTGCTTGCATACAGAAGACTTGTGTTTCAATACAAATTACTTATAAACAAATGTACTGTTGAGTGTAATAGGAAAAGCACCAGAATAGGTAATATTTCAGCCAGGTGTCTGAAATATGGCATGGAAAAGGCTACATGAAAAAAGAAAAGCTATCTTACATCTTATATTTTAATACACTAATTGTAAAGTTTGGAGGAAATTATATAGACAGTTGAAAAGAATAAGTTAAACCAATAAAATATGTTTTACCTAGCTTCTCAATTACTAACACGGTATTTATTTGCTAGTCACAAATAGCTTGGCTTGATGAAACACGCTAACAAGGTTTTCTACAAGTACCAGGCAGCTAACAGCTACCTACTAGCAACCAGAAAGCATAGTCTGCAAGCATGCAGGCAATCACCTAGTGAACCCCCTTAACAATCACAGGATTGTTCTTTACCTGCTGCCAGTCACACAGCCCAGCTCCAAAGCCACAGCAAGAGGAATCCTATCACCTCTTAGGGAGGCAGGCTTGTAATGATTCACACAGAAGTACTTACTATTGTTCAGAAAATACTTCTTTATGGTTTTTGGTTTTTTTTTTTTTTTAGTTTATTCTTGCACAGTAACTCCTAGATATAATGTAATGTCCTATGTTGAGTATTTCTTCCCTTTCTTTTCACAGTCCCCAATTACTCAGACATAAACACTTGTCACATTCCACCCTATCTCCTCATCCCATAGATACTCAACACCTGTACCCTTTAACAAGGTTTACCTTTTCCCCACTCTAGGTTAGAAAGATATTTAGAATTTTGGTGTGAAATCCATGGGCTGTTTGACTTCTGTGTCACAGGCAGATTCTGCCCTACTGAAATATTAATTAAGCAAATCTGCCTTTGCCAAGAAATATGTTACAAGGACTACAGGTAATTATAGCACAGTTGTCTCCCTTAGTCTGTAGGCAGCATAAAATGACAGCTTCAGGAGATGGGAATCACATTTAAGGATTTTTCTTGGGGTTAAAGATGGGTATGCAGAAAAGGCGATCTCTTCTTGCTTCTGTTTCCAGCTGTGTGAGCATTAACCAGCTCTGTATTTCAAGCAGCACAGCCAGTTCAGATGTGTGCTTGCCCACAGCAATGCTGCTCGGCTGGCAGGGCTGCCAGGCTGCTGAACCAGTGCTGTGTGTACCATGCAGACATGTCCTCTGCAGCTTCATCATGATTTAGATCAGACTTTTGAGCTGGGGTGCAACTCTGTTATGAAATTATGCAGGGAGCAGGGGTGTAGATGTTGGTGGAGATCCTGCTCAGCTGCTATCACATCACAGGACCAAAACCACATAAAAGGTGCTAATGGGGTGGTTGTGACCATTTTGGTCCCTCCAGTAAATTTGCACATGCTGTGCATTTGTGTCAAGCTAGTGGAACCTAAACAGCTGAGAGGCAGAAATGTGCTCCTTGTACAATGGCTTCATGTAGCTTTCTTTTTCTGAGATCCAGTTTCACTTTTGCTAAATATACATAATTCCAGTTCTATAAAGAGTCACGCTGTTGGAGACTACTAGTATGCACAAGTTTAAGATCATAGAAACGTGATTTATTTTAAAATTAATTTTAAAATTTAAATTTTAAAAAATTAATTTTAAAAAATTCAAAAATTAATTCCTTTCTCTATGCTTTTCTAAAGCTCTCACCATTTTCAGATTCTCTGTACAATTTTGAGATATGGTCTGTACAGGCCATCATCAATAATTAAATTTGTCTCTCTTCTTAGAATAAGCATAAAGTAACTGTCAAAGAAATTAAGTTAGAAGATCAAATTCAGAGCTTCCCTTAAAACTGCTGAAACCTCACTTCCTCAGTATTTCTACCTTGTAAGCATTATTGCCGCTAATACTTGTGCTGGAATCAAAACTGGAGAAACATGTGGAGTGACTACTACCCAGCTGAAGAATATGTATAGATTTGTGGGCTATTTCCAGATCTATAGTACTAACATTATTTGCAAGTAAAGCCTTCCCTCCTCAGTCCTGGAAGCAAGTTTCCTCAGATGTAGTTATACATCTGGGTCAATGAGAGTGGGTACACTTATTAAAAGCCTGCCACTTAATAAAAGAGGTTTGTGAAACCTGTGCAGAGCCAAGAAATTGTTCAGTGTTATCTTGCTATATTTTCTAGAGAAGTTATGAACGTACTTGAGCTATCTAACGCTGCTTAGATCACCTTCCTGTTGGAAATTACTCAGGCAATTGTATAATAAAACCTTCACTTAAAGCATTATCTAGAGATCTTTGCCTCCCCCTCCTTAAAGATAACTAAAAGTAAATAGTTATTGCCACATATCAGATATTACCCCACAGCATACGTTTCTCAACAACGCACATTGTGTATAATTGCAGGGCTAAAGCTTTTCCTTTTCTTCTCTTCTTCTTAATATATTTTGCATACTTATGTAATGCTTTAATAACCAACCCCTCCTTCTACTGTAAAAATGCAAGACAGAAAAGATGACAGAAAAATAAAAAGGGAAATGCATGTAATTTCTGTCATCTTCTAAACGGAGAGCATTTTCATTAAAACCGACAGGCTGTCATCTGTGACAAAGCCAAAGTGTTGAGTGTTCTGCCTTCTGTACTTCAAAAAGTGTTTAGAAATGCAGCAGGATGGGGATCGACAAGCTCTTATTGCCCTGTTGATCTAGGGGAGTGCTTTCTTCTTGAGGCGCATTTAATTTAATCGCTCTTGCTTTGCTGTAACAAAGTCTAATTTTTTTGACTCACCTACTTAATATGCCAAATGGGGATTTTTTTTTTTAATGGAATATCCTTTCAGATAAACTGAAGCTTTTTGTTTGTTTGGCTGTTAGCAGGCTTCAAGAGAGGAAGGCAGAGAAGCCTCCTTCACAACAATTAAAACGAACACTGTCAAAATATATCTCATAATTCCCATTTATTATTCCTTCTCAGTAGTGTTTGTATTAATGCCTTGAAAACTTGATTATAATAATTTCAGCATCTGATTTTCAGAGACAGTGAAAGCTTACATCTTTTTTGACTTTTAGTGCTTGGTGCCTTTGAAATCATGGCCCAATATCTGTAGAATGTATTTCATTCAAACAGTTCAAAGGATGTTAGGAAGCCTTACTACCTTTTGCTTTGGTGAGGTGGGCAAGCATAGTAACATATTACTATTTAAAATTCGAATGTTTTACAGAGAAGTCTATGTGGATCGAGGTACACAAGTCAGTGGAAAAAAACGGAATGGAACCCATAATTATTTCTCCAACATCCCATCTGTCACTAATACATAACTTTGCCTCACTGTGAGACTGAAAAAAAAAAAAAAAAAAAGATCCAAGGACTAGAAAGACCATTAGCGTCATTTATTCTCGCCTTTCATGCTTCACCCATTAACTCCTGCATCAAGTCCATATCTGGAAGTTAAGCTATAGCTTTTTTAAAAAGACATTAGTCATGATTAAAGATTTCTTGTAAGCAGAGAGCATGTGATACCCCTGGGTAAATTATTCCAATGGTTAATTACTCTCACTTTTGAAAGTTAGTGTATTGTTTGTGGTCTATCTGGCTTTGATCCCAGCTATTGGATCTTACTGTGCCTTCATTAAAGATCTCCTCTGCAGTCAGAAATCTTCTGCCCATTTAAGTACTTAAAGAACACGAGGAAATTACCTCTTAAACCATCTTTCTCCTTAATTAGTTATACAGATTGAACTTCCTAAATCACTGTGAATTATTCATATCTTGAAATATTCCTGTAGTTTTTGCTCAACACCTTATCGACTTTATGAAGTTATTTTTCAAGTTTGGATCACGTATATAAGTTTAGTAATGATTCTGGTAATAGTGAATGCAAAATGTTACCACTCTCTTCTATACAACTTTTCCTTCCGCTCAGACATCAAGGAATTAGAGTAGTTCTCTTAGCAGTGTTATCTAGCTTCAGTTATTCATTGAAAACTGTCATCTCCTTTTCAAAGTCATGGACTTAGAGAATAGATTTCCCCCATTGTGTAGATACAACCTGTTGTCTGTCTGTCTTGACATTAGTATGAAAACCTATACGTTCGAATTAGACCTCTTTATCACACAATCCAATATCCCTACGCAACTCACCAAGCCAAATCATCATTTGCCATTACACCAGCATTTGAACAGTTTACATACTTTATTGATATGTTTCCCTAAATTTCATTCATTAATTGAAACTTTATATTTTCATCCGAGATATTACCAAATCACTTGTTTTGAAGATACGTATTTCAAAGTAGTAATACCCTGAAGAGAACAAATAGAGGAGAGGGAGAGGAAACTGGGTCATACCTAGGTTTGACCAGTCTGAATCAAGGGCCCCAAATCCCATGACATTTTAGAAACACACCCCTCATTTTACTGTCTGCTGGTTGGTGCCCTAAATGACCTAGTGACTTCATTAAAGTTGAGCTGTATTAGCAAATCGTCTGTTCATTTCTCTAAGTGAGAAGAGGTCACATTAACAATTATGAAATTGCTCTTCTGTAAGGTTTTTAATGCTTTACATTAGACTGCATAACATCAGAGATTAAGATAAAATCTTACAGATCTGAGAAATAAGTTAAAATAATTCTGTTTAGGTTTCCTATGTGAAATCGTTCTCATGTATAATTCATAAGAAAATGTGAACACTTTCTTGTAGAATTAGTGCGTAATATTCTTGTATAAAAATAAGAATATTTAAAAACTGTAATATTAATTATTCTTTTATCATGCCTTTTTCCCCCAGTATGCTGTTAGTCCTTAAATAGGGGTAATGTTATCCTCAAGATAGTTTAAAAAAACATATTTGATTTGCACTTTGTTGGAAACACATCTAACGACATTATGTTATGGCAGTCTAAATTGGGATGATGGAAATTAAGAGAACAGATGGCTGTTCTAATCATGTGCCAAATGATAATATAGAACAAATAAACTTTTATCAGCTGTACTTGTCACCTCCGCTGGATAGAACTGCTTCTGCCAAGCAAGTTTCTAGCATGACCTGTGCATGCAAGGGGAGAAACCTCCCCACAGAACCAGAGTAACCTATAACTCAGTTTTACACCGCTGCTACAACATCATTCTCAAAGCAAAACAATCTGTTGCTCTGGGCATGGAAAATGTGCTAGAAGCAGCCATGCTTAAACTGTGTCCTGAAGTCACAGTCCTGCAAATGCTTTTGATACACAAACCACAGATTAGATGAGGAAAGAGGTGCACGTAGGGAAAGGGGGAGGTAAGGATTTCACTTTTCCAAGCACCACTCACATAATGTACTCAGCCTACATGAGACACCTGGGGTGTTGCTCACAGTAGGTGGTGCAGATGGTGGAAACACAATTACATTCCTCTGAGCACCAGAAGCTCCCCCTGGGGATGCAGCCAAGTTCACAGGCCCTGCTAGCAGGCCTTACAGAGGATAAAACTGATTTTTTTAGCTCCTCATATTCCCTCAGCTCTGCATCTACAGATTGCACCTTTGGAGTATGTTGCCCACTGCCCCTCTCCCTGTCTGGGACAAAACCTGCAGTTGACTTCCAGGAGACCAGGAGCAGGTGGGAAGCCAAAGCACTGCCCTACAGCCCATGGGCAATGAACTTCCTTAATTGCAATGCAGTTAGTCCTCTCTTGCTTTACCACCTCCACCCTTCAGGCACCGCTGTTGAAGAACCAAATACTTATTTGCATTACATGACCTGGTCTTTTTCTCTCATAGATCTGGGGTTTGATAACTGGAGAGGCCACCATGAGTGTGACTCAGTTGCTGGGAGAAAAATTCAGTAGCAAAGCTTCTCAAGTACCACCATACTATGATGATACTTATGAGAAATTAAGATCTTTGATCTTCCTATTTTTTCCTGACACAAGGAAAGAAATAAGCATAAAAGCCATAGGAAGTGGTTGTCTGAGGCAAAGGAGGCTGCTGCCATATTTGATCTACTGTTCCAGGCTCCTCAAATCTCAGAGAGATGTATCTCTATCATAAGACTGCAGGACTGAAGTTTTCTTCAGATCTACAGCAGCCAGATTTTTTCCCTTTTCCTTCTGTTTGTATTTTTTTCTCCCAGAATTAAATTTGAGAATTTTTAAAACAAGCTAGCAGTGTCACATGAGGTATTTTCTATTTTATGTAAGCACATAATCTGTTTTGAATCAATAAAAAATAACTAAGGTTATCTCTCTGCAAAGAGTTAAGGACATTTATAAATATTTCCAATACTATGTCCTGACATTGTTCCAGTTGTAACACAGAGGGATTCTTAACTTTGCAAAATTTATATAGAAGTGATAGCTCAAAACTAAAACAGATTTTTTTCTTACACTATCACTCTTTACCCCTCTCAATTCCTCTACCTCAGTCAGGTCCCTCCTCAAGAAACACCTATTTTGGTGTCAGCGCAGTCTGAATCAGGGTATACAAGTAAATCCGTCACCCTGCCCCTCAGCCAGTGGAGGTCAGAGCCGCTCGAAGTGTGGGAGCTCCTATTCAACCATCATCACTATCTCTTTAAAACGCCAGGAGAAGAAAGGAGCAAGGTCATGAAACATTTTCCACTTGATCATTAAAAGCAGAAAAGCTTAAACAGGCAAAGAGTTAACATAGAATTTCTATTTAAAGAGGAAAAGAGTTAACATAGAATTGCTATTTTGGAACCTGTATCTCTAAGTGTTGTGGTTTAACCCCAGCCAGCAACTAGGACCACGCAGCTGCTTGCTCACTTCCCCCTCTCCCCCCTCCAAGTAGAGTAGGGAGAGGAGGGAGAAAAGGAAGGGAAAGGGAAAAAAACTGGTGGGTTGAGATAAAGACAGTATAATAGAACAGCAAAGAAAGAGGAAAATAACAATAATAATAAATATTGTTATAATGGTAAAAGAATATACAAAATTAAATAATACAACACAAGTCACTCTCAGCACCTGGTAATCGGTTGCCCAGCCCATCCTGAGCAGTGATCGCGGATCCCTGCCTCCCAGCCAACCCTCATTTACACCCTGAGCGTGACATCTATGGCATGGTATACTCCTTTGGCCAGCTTGTCCTGTCTATGCTCCCTCTCAGCTTCTATGGGAAGTTGAAGAAGTCCTTGACTAATGTAAATATCACTTAGAAACAACTAAAACCAATATGTGTTATCAAATTATTCTCATAATAAGTCCAAAACATAGCAGCTAGTAGGGGAAAAAAAAATAAATTACCTTAACTCCATCCAAGCTGAAACCAGGACACTAAGGAATATTAGGAACCAACCATGTCTTTCTGCATCTCTTCAAAGAAAATGGATTTAGTGAAATCTAGATACTGAGGTGTTTAATTCTCCAGTCCAAAATGGCTTACTCTCTTATAACTTGAGATTTTTGCCATGGCTATAGTTTCCAGATTTCCCTTAATGTTTTGCATGCAATATTACTAGCTAAGATAACAAACCTGCCTATGTCTTACATATAGAACCACAGGATGAATAAAATTGAAAAAGAAAGAAAGGAAGGAAGGAAGGAAGGAAGGAAGGAAGGAAGGAAGGAAGGAAGGAAGGAAGGAAGGAAGGAAAGAAAGAAAGAAAGAAAGAAAGAAAGAAAGAAAGAAAGAAAGAAAGAAAGAAAGAAAGAAAAGAAAAAGAAAGGGGAAAGGGGGAGGGAGGGAAATGAAGCTCTAGTTTTGGCGATTATCTGCTGAATCAATTACAGCATTACCATAGGCACGAGAGTTGTGGTACCATGTTGGGCTCACATTCAGACAGGATGAGGCCATAACACAATGCTCAAAAATCAAACAGGTCCTGAAAATTGATGGTATCTGTATTCACGGTTTTAGCCGCTTTAAATTCAACTGTAACATGAGTTCATTTCTGTTTCGGTGACCACAGAATAGAGACAGACATACGAGCATTAGTGCTATTATATGCACAGTGCTATCATTTTCTGAATAAGTTTGGATACTAGGATAATGGCCGTTCTGAAAACCAGATTGTTAGATAAATTACACAAATCAGAACACATTTTATTGCCCTCTCCATGTTTCTGAGACTGTAAAAATGTATTTCATGCCAATTGTTCATACCAATTCTTCTTATATTACGTATGCAATATTCAAGTTTTATAAAGGAGGAATAAACATGCTCTTTTTAAAAAAGCACAAATAGATACAGAAGCTGTATTTTCATGTATACAGATTAGGTTATGTTAATTGTTACTGTTTTGTGATTGGATGATATAAACGTGACTGATCACATAATGTTTATATTTAATTGTTCACCCTCTTAATCTTTTATGAATATATTAGGCTTGAGCAGCTATAGTTCTCTACCTGCTGTTGTTAGCTGTCAGTCCTCCAGGATATTAAATAAAACTGCCATAATCTTTAATACCGCAGTTTTAGAAGATTTGGGTCCTTGCACACACTGCTGTAGAAGCTGCTTTCCTTATTTCAGCTAGAAAGCAAGCTGATAATTTTAAATCACTAGCTAGTTTTAGGGGCTCTGATTAAAGAGGATTGGGCTTTGCTCATGATATATAGAGCTGTCTGGGGGATTAAAAATTCTCTCAGGCTTTTGCTGGTGCATCCCAAGTAAATAAATAGCCTGCAGCTGACCAGTGGCTTAGCACAGATAAACTTATGCTTCACTCTTTACAACCTCAAGGAACATAAACTATCCCCCCTTCTATCTGCATGTAAATTTAAACACAAGCTTGTTAAGTAAAGGGAGAACCTCCATCTCCTCTGGCCTGAACAGCAGTTGGTTTATGTCACCATCATCAAATGTGTACCTTAATCATTTATAGCTTCGAAGTCATTGTATATGCAGAATACGTATTGTTATAGACAATATGATCAGAATAAATCACTGCCTTGCATACACAGAATTACAAGTGCCACCAGCAGCAGAATTATTATGACTAACTGCAAATAATCAATATTGTCCTACATTAATTAGAGCAGCTGCAGCTCTGTGGCCCCACGTTGAGCCATATTTATGCTGCAGGTAACTGTGAAGGTAATGAAGCATCTCAACCTGAGAAGAATATCCACTTCCCTCCATGAAAAAAAATCCATTCAAAGATTCACAAGACATCTGAGTATCCTGAATTTTTATTTAAGGGATATGCGGTAACTACCAGACAAAGCCTCATGCGGTACATTCTAGCGTAGTATTTTCACCTAATGACTTATTTTGAGAGTTTAAAATAGGGAAAAATAAACAGGTTAATTTTGCGTTTAGGGTAATGACTTGGGAAGACGTTTTCATCTTCCTCGCTTAGTTTGAAAAAGTATACTGTGTTTTCCTTCAGATAAAAAGATATACAATATATTAACTGTGGGAGGAAGTAGCTGCACTAGGAATTAGAGCTAAATTAAATAATTTCCCCTGGAGACTCTTGGCCAGTCCCTTAGGGGACAGAGTCCAGTGTTCAGTGAATAATTTTTAAGAGGAAGAAAAAAATCAAGTAATGATGTACATGTCTATCTTTCCAAACAAGGCAACAGTGTTAAATCTATGGAGTAACTTTTCAACAGCTCTTTAAAAAACAAAATATTTTTTAAAATTTCCCCTACTATTAGCTCTATACTATGTTTCCTCTAGAAACTTGTTCTCTCTCATACACAGTCATTTCCACTCTGAGTATATTCACCCACAGAATATGATGGAAACCTACTTCTGTCACTGGTTTACCCTTCCACAAAACACAAGTGAAGCACAGAGCTCTTTTTCATACATTTTGTGTTTTTAACTTCTTTCAGTTCTGAGTACCAATAGTCTCCTGACAAGCTAGTCCCATCTTTTAGGACTTGATACACATTGTCCTCAGTATAGAAACATACACAACCTTCATTGGGTTCCTATACAGCATAGCATCATACCAGTTGATGAAGAAGTGTTTTAAACAGAAGAGATGGAGCATCAGGATGACACTAGTAAGAGCAGAAATAGGTAAAGACTGTTACGTACTGTGTAATGAAACAGAAGATCTCCTTCAGACCCTGATCCAATCAGATTACCCCATAAAGGAATAATAGAAAAATAGCAACTAAGTATTGTACAAGGTAAGTCACACATGTAACCAACTTTCCTGGAAACAAAAAAACACACTGATTTTAAATTGAAGTAACTGCAAGCAATTCCTGAAAATCTGTAGACTGCATTGCATCAGCATACAGGGATTTAGCATAGCATGCATGCAAACCTCACTTTTTTGTGGGTTACAAAGTTTTATCATTCTTACAACATTTCAATAATCAGAAATACTTTGTGAGTTATACTATAATATAAAAAATATGGTTATCACACTACTAATTTTCTGTGCTTTGTCAAGTTAGGCTCTTTGCTGACATCTTTGGCAAACTAACTTTTTAACAAAAAAAAAAGGGTTTGGTAAATATAACTTTTCATCATGGATTAAATTCACAGTGTGATTTATGCTGAGCGTCAACTCAAGATTTTGGGGTATTTCAAGTTAATTTCAAAGATATATGTGAAATAAAACTAGGAAGGATGTGTAGTTCCAGACCTTCTCATAAAGATTACTTTTATTCTGTATGAATGCTTTCCTTAGACTGGCAGCACAAAGAAAAATATCATTATATGCACAACAAACATCATTCCTTTAGAATAAATCTAAATATTTTAGGGTTTTTTATTGCCTTCTCTGAACTGCTCAGAGAATCATGACTTGAAAGCCTGTCCAGATATCAGGAACATTATGTAGATATGCCCAAATACACTTCACAGGTAATTTTCATCATTCTCTTTTTATTTGATTAGGAAATTGAGGCACAGTAAAGCCAATTTATTTGCCTAACCTTATCTTGCCTCTTTGTGGCAGATTTGGGAATCCTGTGTCCCAGTCATGGGCTTTGAGCATAAAAGCATCCTTCTTAGTCCTCGTTATACCTGCTGTGACTGAAAACCTGCCAGATATTACTCAACCCTTCGTGTAGGTACACAACAGGTTTCAATATGTAAAGCTCTGTGTATGAGCTAAATGCTACTATTGCACTATTCTACTATTGCAATTGTCAGAGTGTTCACAAGCACACCGCACCTGTTTTGTTTGCACTGTTGCTCATTTTGTATGAAGACCTCAGAATAAATTATTTTGAAAATGTAGCCTTTGGGCAGACGAATGTTTCAGACAAGCCTGCTTTAAACATTCTTCTGCTTTTCCTGAGCTTTTCCTCTACTTAAAGATACAATTAATTCTACAAATGATGAAAAGCATCTGTTTTGTTAACCCTTACAACTCTGTTTTAGGGTTGCACAGCACTGTTTATTAAGCAACGAGAGCCACTATAATGTGGTTTTTTGTATCTTTTTAAAAGATGAAAAAGAAAAGAAAATAAGAAAATAGAGGTGTTTTAAAACAATCTATTGCAAACTCATATTCTAAATATTAGACTTTAGCGAAAGTCACTCAAAGCATTTTTTCCACTTCTAAAACTTATTTTTGAAGAAGCATAGCATTAGGTTAAAAAAACCCCATCGAAATAAAGATGTCAAAGCAGATGGAGACCAGTATTGCCTGGACACTAGGCTGTCTTCCTGAGGAGTCATCCTCTCTTTCTTTATCTCCACAGGCCATTAAAGAACAGGTTAAGTCACAGAGTGACCTTGCTTGTCAGCATCATATGACATTAGCACAGATGACCTTGACCATGCTAATAAGATTTATACATGAAAATCTATATAACTGACATTTCTTGCATTCCCAGAAAATGCAAGAAGCATAAAGTTACCTAAACAGGATTGACCTGACAGAAACACCTACACATGTACAGCACGTTCAAGATGTGCAGAATCTGAAGTGTGCACATTTGACATTTTACGTGAACATTCAAAAAATGCTAGTGTCACGTAGATGAGAACGTTTAAAAATAATTATCCCTGTTTTTCAAAACCAGGCAGCAAAAAAGTAATGAAGAAAAAAATCTGAACTAAGACTATTTTTCTTCTCTTCTCTTGATATTCAACTTTAATCTGGGTATCCTCTTTTATGCAGCCAATGGCTTAGGAATGTGGACAGCCATAAATGAATCTTATAAAAAAAACCTAATGTAGCAAAATCTGACAGCTTTATGGCATTTATTATAAGCAAATTCTGCATTGGTTCAATCTCTTGAGCAACTGTTATTTGGGTCAACATTATTGCTTTCATAGTTCACAGTCTTTATCTCCCAGGAGAAAGCCAGTTTTTCTTCACTCCAATTCTCCTAGGCAGAACCCCAAAAGTTTGTATCACTGACCCTAGGATTTGTATTCTACACCATGTCCACAGTCAAGACACATTATCTCCCTCCCTAGAGCACTTTCATTAAAAAGGTGGAACATATATGCAATCCCTGTAAATTGAGCCTTGTTGACTTTGCGTTGTTTCTGGAGCAAAGGGAGCAGTGTACAAAGCACAGCACATTGCAGAGCAAAGAACACAGAAGATGATAGGAGAAAAAATAAATAAATAATATCCAAAAGATCCAAAAGTCAATATCCCATGTTTCATTTCTTTTTCTTTCTGACAGTAGCATTGGCCCCAGAGTCTAGTAAGGAGCAGTTCAATAATAACGATCTAAGGCTTGTCTTCAATAGAGACTCAACAGCTGACAGCTCTTCTGTTCAAATTGACAAGAGCACAAAGAAAGGCTTGAATAATTAATTGTAAATGGTTAGATGTGATCTGACTGTGTGACCAACCTGTTACATTGACTTGCTTTGACCTAATCTTTCAAAATGAGATATTAAAGCTGAAACTGTTCTGCACTTTTTTCCTATTACCTGGCTAGCTCTTCTTCTGGGGGACAGTCTGCAGAGTATAACCATAAGATGATAGGTGCCAAAGGAGAGATGTGATTTCACTTGGGTGCCTAGGACTCTGTACTGTAGGCCAGCCACATCTCTATAAAAAATACCTTTAAGTTCCACTAGACAGTTGCAACATCAGAAAAAACAGGGATGGGGAAAGAAAGTGATGTTACCAAAGGTAACAGCTGTTCACTAATGAATTTCTTCCTACCTTAAAAAAAACCCAAAGCTGAATAAAAAGCTAACCTTTCCTCATTTAATTTCTGAGATATTTCTTAGCTAACATTTCCTAGAATAATTTCCCGTTTGAATAGAAGCTATAAACATCTGAACATTCAGAGGCAGGCTACACGATAAATGCCATTTCAAACATCATCTGCACTTACTTTTTCTGGGGACATAATATGCTAAAATGGATGACTTTAACACAGCATTGCCTTTTAGCTCAGATGCTGCTTTTCTGTATCAGCAACCCCCAAGCATGGTGCCACAATAAACCTTTGTTTAACCATCATCCACCATACTTGGACGACAGAAATAGCAGGCACCCAACAATTTCTGGTTGCTAAAGTACATATATATCTTTTAATATGAGAAGAAAAGTTTGCTCTTTTAGCCTGGCTAAGGTGTGAGAATGTATAGTTAAATGCTGACTCTATGTTTTGAAGAAGTATTTGCTACAGTTAAATGGTAAACCCTTGCTACACGATACCTTGGGAACAGTTGTTTTTCAGTGTCAGAATAACAAATATTGTCCGTAAGACCCAGACTTCTATCTCTCCTTATTCAGGCAAAATTCTCACTGAATTTTACTGTGCATGGGAAGGCTAACTGACTCAGAAGTCCGTATTTTAAAACACCGCTTAAATGAAAGACAATATGATTGTTTGGGACAGTCCTGGTCGTCTCACTGTATGCTACTCCCAAATTAACGCTGCACCATAGCATAGAGTATATGGAATTGAAATAGTCTTCAGTGCTTGACTATAAAAAAATCTTGCCTCTTTTTAAAATTTAACTTATGTTTAAGGCCAATAGTAGTTCTTAAAAGACATTAGGTTTCGAAGAAGAAATTGGAATACACCTAAGTACCTTTAACAAAATGATAAAAGTTTAAATTACCTTAATTCGTCCTCACATTTAAAATAATATTCTGTGGAGAGGCATCACTTGTTTCTTGCCAGACTGTACCCACTGAAAAAAGTGTTCTACAAAACTTTTAGGAGCAATATTTACTTAGACTATAACCTTGGTTAAATATTTATACATCAATCTTTAGTTTTATGTAAGAAAGTATCCCATATATGCATGTGTGCACATGCATGTCCTCATGCAGGTAATAAATAATAGAAGGTCCCTCTTTATGATAAATTATAGATGAGATGTATAATATATGAACTAAAGTTAACAACAGGAAAAATCATTCACACACAAGAAGCTGGGGGGCAGAATTCAGTGAAGTCTCACTACCTGCTGGAGGGAGGCAGCATACAAATGAAATTTTAGTTCAGAAACATATACCTGAAGATTTCATAACTGTATGTCTTAGCTCTGTTTATGGAAACATTTTCTATCAAAAAAAAAAAACCAAAAAACAACCTGGAAAAAAAGAAATAAGGAAAAAGTAAAGCTCACTTCACTGAAATAATGTTGAGAATTTGGCAGGATTCAGGGAAGAGGTGGAAGAATGATTCAAAGTCTGGAAGTCCAGCTTTAGAGTGGTAGATTTAAGAGTCAAAGACCTTTGGTTCTAAAAAAAGAGCTTATAAAGAGACATGACAATAGCATGAAGGATGAGAGGGAAGACTTTTAAATTAGCAGGTCAAGACATAACAGCATACCCTATCAGAAGGTGAAAACTAAATTGATTAAGAACAGACAGACAGAAGACGGAAAATTTAACCATTAGAGTATTCACAAAAAATACCATAGTTCATGCAGAAATTACAAAGTGGGTATAGGAACGATACGGTAAATTCCAGGCAGAAATATGGAAGGTCAAACTAGTTTAAAAGATTGTTTAGACAAAAAGCAGAACATCTGTGTTTCCTATGAGAATTTGCAGAAGTGTAGGAATTAGACATTTTGCTGCGGTAGAGTTAGCGTGAACTACTACTGAAACTCTGGCCCCATCATCTCCCACTGAGCAGCTCAGCCCCTTCACTTGCGTGCCAGAAAGGCAGTTGGGGAGCACACCATTACATGCAGCTTCCTTTGGAGGCGTCTCCATCTGCATGTGAAGCCAGCTAACAATTTGAAGATGCTTGCCGTTGGTTTCTAATTTGAATTAATCAAAATTTTGTTATGGAATTAACTCTCTGCATATTGACGGACACACCTGTCTCCTGCGCTAAAAAGCCTCTGAGTAAAGAAATTCCTCAAACACCTGGGCAACCATTTCTCTAACTTTATCATTACTTCTGGGTTCCTGACCAGATCAAATGTATTGCATTCACACAAGAATACCAGAACAACCTATGCTAAAATAAAGAGGTAGGGGCTTGAAAGTAGCAGCACCTTTCAAGAAATGAACAGAGCAAATATCAAAAATGCACACAGTGACAACCTTGCTCACACAGAACAAGGACTAGTCTCAACAGTTGCTAATAGCCTGATCCAAGCATAACGTGAAGCAATCATAAATCAACTTTCTTCCGAGGCTTGGAGGGATGGGGGTGAGGAATGTATGTTAATTTTAGATCCAGATCTTCCTCATAGTCTTCCTTCTGATTTCTGTAATTCCTTGTTTCAGTCTGGATTAGGACCTAATGTATGTTACAAAATTAGTAGAGATACCTATGATTTCCTACTACTCATTCTTTCAGAATTATGAAAGCATATATTTTCTTCCCTTTTTCAACTCAAAAGTCATTTTCATATCATAAAGGCCATATTTTGCTCATAAGCCAATCTGGTATTTCTCACATTGGTCCACTTCACATTTTTGTGGAGAAGTGGTCACAGATGTGTCTTAAAGAATTTGTGCAAAAACAAAAGAAAAAATATTTTGTGCTTAATTTATTTTCTCAAAAAACATCCTTGACATTTGCTGTGAACAATAGTTCCTAGTATTGGCCCTGGATGTGGGGAAGCTTTATTCTGAAACCATGAAATCAGTAATTTATTTTTGGTCCTTGTAATTGTATAATAAACCTGAGAATGAAAACATTTTGGAACACTATTTCCAGCCCAGGATTTTTCTGTGCTCCCAGAGAGTAAAATTAGAGTGAAATTAAGAATTGAGCATGCAGGCATTTAATTGCACTCTGGGCCTGAGGTAATTTCTGTTAAATCTAGGGAAGTTGCATGCAGTCAGGAACAGGATCAGTTCTCATTAACAGTGCCAGGTATGCACACTGCAATCTTGTGCCCATAGTATCCGCTTTATTGAAATGTCATAATCTCAAAGGGGAGCCATAAATGTGCTGCTGTCTTTCTCAAATGTACTTACAAAGGCTGACAGAAGAATACACTACGTAAACCCACCCTCCTCCACCTTATCTGTGTCCCCCTCCCCTTGGTTTTAAAAGCAGCATTATTTTTCTGTTCAATTTGTGGAGAGTAAGAGGAAAACAAAGAGAAAGCTAAAAGTGGAGCAGGTAACTCACTGTACAATGACTTTCTTTTTTTTTAAATGAGATAAAGGTCTATCAATTTAAAGGGACAGAGAGAGAGAGGAATGTGGATGTACTGATGGTTGATAGGACAACTGTGAGTTATCAGTGAGACATAGCCATGAAAGAACCTAATAGGATTCTAAGATTAAACAGGTAAGGAGTAGGTAAGGAGTTTTGGTAGACACAGGGAAGCAGTAGTACCACTTAATAAGATGCAGCCAAGAGCTCATTTAGGATATCATCTATAATCCAAGTTGATTTTGTTCAGAAAGGACATCTCAAATAAGAATAAAAAATCAGCTATAAAAGTGCTTAGGGAAAAAGAGAACGTACTATTTTAGAGGGGACTTTTAAAAGTTGGTTTATTTATGCTACTAAAATAAAGGTAGTAATAAATGTGTCAATATTAATGTTACAGTAAATAACAAAATAAATATGTTTGGGTGTACATACTGGGGAGAGAGAAGAATTATTCAATTTAAAGAGCATTACTGGAATAAGATTTAGTGGCTTTGAACTACCCATGAATAAAACTTAGTCTAGACATTTGGAGAAGATTAGAAGATTTGGAAAAGATGGAGAGCTTTCCAAACTGAGTAGTAGGAAAATCTACTTGTTTCAAGATGGAGCCTGAGGTGGAGATGGAAGTGACTGTGTCACATGATCTGGTAGTTCAGAAAGCTTGTGAAGTAAAGCTTTAGGCATTAAATTCAAGCAAACAAATGGTATTTGCTAATGTATCTCAGAATGTATTGTATAATATTTTGTTGATCCTATGATTCACATCTTCTGATCATTAGTTGTAGGGTTCAGGAAGATTTCTTCCCGCAGACTGTTCTTTTATGTATCTATTGTCTTCTAGACACACAGCAGTTTGCTTCCCTTTGCAGCAAGGTGATGGAATACTGGGCAGAAAACAATAACATTCTAAGTGGAAAGGCTTAGAAAAACCTTAAGCGCTTAGTTGGCATCTGTTGTTTGCATGCTCAGGATTAAAGACAGTTTCCTAGTTTGGGAACAATAAAGAATCATGACACCAACCAGACTGGCAAGGTCCTCTGGCCATTTTACTTTCATCTGCATCACTTGGAAATTTTTTTATGAGAGCTATCCTGCCACTGGAGGATTGTAGGATATCATTTTTTCATCCCTCCTCTTCATTGTGTCAATATTGTATTGAGTTGGGGGTTGGGTTTTTTTGTTGGTAATTTTAGATTTTGTATACCAAAAGTTTTAAGATCATTTTAGACAGTGATTTTTGGTTTGTGGGTTTTTTTGGGAGATTAAGAATAGATGTTTTGTGAACTCTTCAGTATTATGTATTTATGTTCATGGAACTGAACTTGATGACCCAGGTCATTCTTTTCCCACGTTCTAATGGAAGCAGCAGTTAGTTTTTGCTTTTGTGTCCCCATTTCAATTGAGTTTCTGACCATGGAATTTTTCATAGCTGAGAATAAAGCAAGAGATCTATTTTCTTTTCTTGTGGTTTCTTTTTTTTTTTTTTTTTTTCTTTCTTCTTACCAGATCTGTGTAAGGAATTACAAGGACAAAACCCTTCTGGAACTTGGTTGAGGAGATTCACTTTCTACAGAAAAACTGAATGTCTAATTTGACATAGTTCATGTATTTATTTGCAGTAAGTTAATAGTGATGCACCAAGAAAACAGAAAATTAAACCATGTGGTTCTTCTTGCAAATAAGTATAAGAACTTCACATGAAGATTATATTGTGAGGTGTATGTACAAGGAGGATTAAAATGAATATTCATGTACTATGTCATACTTTGCAAAACTACAGGGCTTGTCAAGCCACCAAAACAGCCTGTACACAGTGAAAAACTTTGTTTTCTTTTCCAATTTACAGCTTGGGTACTGTGGGTCTTTTTGCCAGTGTCACTGAAAAAATAGCCACCAGGGTATTTCTGCTGGTCAGGTATTCTGCTCATAATAGTCATAATGCATACAACTAAGTTGATCTCCTGTTGAGCATTATGACTTCTAGAAATCTCGTTTTGAGCATTACAAATCATCTTGAAGTGGAGGCATTCAAAAATCATTAATATTTTAAATATTCTTGACCTTGGATCTTCTGGAGAAGACCTAATTTGGTTTGGCTTTTCAGCTACTCCAATAAGTTTTGATCAGAAAGTAACTGAATGAAAAAAGAGAAAAAACTCTTCTCGGCTCTCATGAGAGGAAATGGAGAGGGTATGGATCCTACTTTTAAGCGGTTATAGCCATCCATAAGGTCTACCACTTGCCTCTAGAGGAAACAGACATAAAAAATCGTGCAAACTTTGCATCCACAAGACAGGAAGCAGAAACTGGAGTCTGCTCCTCAACACCTTTTTCTGGGTAACACTGCGTTAATTGTGTCTTCCTTAATATTGGTCATGAATTAGGATTTACCAGGTTTTAAGACTTATGACAGTGTAACTATAAACAGAAAATGGATCCTAGAAGAATCCATAAGCAGCATACAAATATCGAGCAAAAACTACAATTATTCCTTGTCTAAATCAAGACTGTTCCTTAAATCTGAGTTGTTTGTTTGTTTGTTTTTCTTCTGGATTCTGTGATGATCTTGACTGAGTATACAATTCTGTGTTCTCTTTTGATTTATTTTTTTCTATGCTTTGAACTTACTTGGAGGGGATGAAGAATATTGGCATCTACAAAGCGATTGACTGTGCAGCCTGATCATTTGCTAAGCATTATTAAAAGCTCCCTGAAATCACTCCAGTGCATTGCCCTTTACAAGCCATCAGCCATCAATTCAGACCGTCAAATGCGATTACCAGCACTCTTCCTGAAGCTACTTCCAAGCCATTAGTCTGATCGAAAAGCTGTGTCTTTTTTTTTCCCAAGTGCATGTAAATCTACCATACCAGGGCTTCTGTGTTTATGTGGTGATTCATTACACTTCTGAATAGCATTTATGGTGCTAAACCTCCAAGACAAGGCAGAATTTGTTAACTTTTCATAAATCATCCTTATTTAAAGAAAATTTTTCGAAGATATGCTCATATGTACATCTCTCTTCCATGTACATCTATCCATTATGTATTTCAAATGTACGTCTGCTAGCATTTACAAAAGAGATTTACGGACAATTGCCTGGAAAAGTATAATTAGACTGAAATCGAACTGGACTTACCAGTATCTATCAAATCTCCTGCTTTTATGGAGTATATTGTGACTACTTTTGCACTTCTGTATAACCAGGAGTGGATGAGATGAACCCAAATTCATCCAGGGCCACATGAAATATTTTGTAGAGAAATTGCAAATATTTTATATTTGCCACACATTGTTTCTGAAAAATCAAACTCAGCACGTGTATGATTTTCTGCACAGAATTATTATTGAACCTGGATGTTGACTCTCCTTCCAGCTCAGCCTTCACTCCAAAACACACAAAATTATAAACACAAGCAGGTCAGGAACATTGTCAGGTATTGAACTGAAGTAGTCAGGACTGGCCACCAAACATAAAATGTGTTTTTTCGTTTCTGACTTATCAAGCCAGTTACTCACTGGAACAGCCTGTTCATCAGGGGCATGGTAGAGCCCCTGCCACTGGAGATTTTCAAGATGTGATTAAGCAGGGTGCTAAATAATCTCAACTAGGCTCCCTTTCCCACACAAGTCTGGACCAGATGATCTTTCAAGGTCCTATCCAACCTGGGCTATTCTATGAAGCTTCTCTACAGACAAGAAGGACAGGTTGTCTTTATGTGGTCCTTCCTCTTCAATAACGAAATAGCCTATCTGTGTTCCTCCCTCTTACAGTTCTTTGCAAACAAAATGGCCATTATCAGTTTCAGGGCAGATCAGAGCACTCTATTCTTCAAAAAGCATATTCCATTTAATCAAACAATTTGCGTGTATTTCAGATGCACACACATTTATCAGTTTGTTAGAGTTTCTGTTTCTTCATCATCCTGTATCAAACATGACCAATGAGCAATCCTGCTGTACTCATGGTCCAGGCTCAAAAAGATGATCCTTGGGATACCTTGAGCTGTGTGCTGCTCTCTAGATGCTGACACATATTAATACATGACTTTGAAGAGTAGAGTATTATAATTACCATGGAAACTGTTTAAGTCCATCGCTTCTAAAGTCATGGAGGCATGGATTTAGGTTGCTGACTTGGTGACCCAGGCTTGTAAATGCCACTGCATGACTCTCCAGCATGCACTGAGAGGCCCACTCACAAAGGGGTTTGCTGAACAACCCCCATCTGCTTAGTTTCCTCTTGACTAAAATTGTAGGAAACAGAACATTTAATGAATATTCTTACAGAAATTCAGCCCTGAGCCCTGTTACTATCTCCTCTTATTGTACTATTGAGCAAATGACCAACTTTTCATTTATTTGTGTAGGCAGTGACTTTCATGTGGTTTTTCATTCTATAATTGGAACATAATATGCCAAGATTATTTATCTTCACCTGATTGAGAAACCAGAACAAATCCTCGCAAAATGAAGAGGTCCTGCAGCAACAACAGCAGAAGAAATCATTATAAATGCAAGAAAGCAAGATAGACAGGTAACTAGAAGATGCACCATTCCCTGCAAATAATTTATAGCAAATCATTTATTTATCCAATTTCACTGTTTTTTCTGCTCACAATGCGTTAGCAAGATCCCGCAGTCCTAGAATTGACTCTTCACTGAAATTATTCATGATTTTCCCCCTTTAAAGATAAAAAGCTTTCTCTTTTTTCTTTTTCAAAAAGATTTTTACCAGGTTTGAAAATTATGTAGAATTAGATTTATACTAGACAACTTCATTTCAGCTTTAGAGTACTGAAAACTTATTTAGATCTTAATTTTGTGGCATAATTACTCTTAATTGCATTTTTTTAAGGATACTGTTCCAAGCTATACAATTTAGTAATCTTATGTAAGTATTTAAGATTTATTCCACTGTGTTTTTAAGCAAATCAGACATCTAAGTAGCATATATCTCTAAGACATAGTAAAAATACTGATCAGCGTGTATCTTCTATATTTGTCTCTCAATTTAAATTTAAATGTCTTCTTTTATTCCTCTTCTCTCATTAATTTTCACTTTGCCACAGACCACATCCTATGTACTTGTGGGCACAGTAGTTGCTTATGGAGCAACCTCTTTGCCTTCACTTCCAGGCATGGCTTCCCTTAGGCTGGCTGAGGTCTAGCTCTGGGGTACCAGCAGAACCTTCTTCCAGCATGGTCAAAGGTGTCTTCGGCTTTTAACAACACAGTTGGAAATAATCTCACTCAAACATGGAGTTGAAAGTCAGAGACATATTTTTCCCTGTTACTGAGGCCTTTTGCATCTGTTGTGACCAGAACCTTCTCTTCTTTACTGAATTCCTTTTCTACTGAGAATAATAGTTGCTTCTGCGTGTAAACTTTTCCTTGCACAAAGGACTGCCTCTGAGAAACCCGGCAGTGGGGTGTCTTGCATTCTGTTTCACAGCACAGACATTTTCCTAAAATGCAGTATTTCAAATAAGCATGAATTGCTTTGGGGATTTTTTGGAAGGACTGTGGACATTAACTGCAGAGAGTGCAGTTCAACGCTGCTATTCTCACATCGGGACTTAGTGTCACATTTGGGCAATGATCACAGGTGTCTAAATCAAGCAAAAGACCTATTTCTTTTCAGCTAACTGCAATGAAAGTCACGTTTCACCAGCATTGTGTTGGTAACTTTCTTCAGCTGCTTACTGTCAGTACCAAACTTACATGCTAGTAGTTACAACACCTGAATTATGTGTTGGCGTAAGGTAGTATGAATATGGAATCCTAAGATTTAGTATTTAAGAACCCACTTACTTAAACAGATCCCTTTGTGTGAGCAGTTACCACAGCTGAACGGTGTCACAGAGCACAAACCAGGAAATGCAGAGCCTGAAACAAAAGGATCCTGTGCTCGAAAGATTATCCTGAGGGCTACACAGCAAAAAATGACAGGGCTGAGGACCTTTAGCAAATGCTTAATCAGTAATTTCTTTTGTGAAGTAGTGTTAAAAGTTGTTGCAATATTAATAATTCTAGTTCCCCAACAATAGAATATCTTTAATAATGCCGAGGCATAAAATACTACTTTTAACATTTTGACTTTCCATCAATATTAGAACATATAAAATGACACAAAATTAATTATATATTACAATATATATAAAGGGCACAAACCCATACATATCAGCCATCTTGCCCATTCAGATAAAAGACAGCATATTCAAAATGTTTTATTGTGTGGTTTTTCATTTTTTTAATCTACTCTCAATGCTTCCCTTTTTCTACTACATATAGCAAGCTATGTATATATTACAAAATACATATTTGCCAAAATATAATGTCTTTTCCTCAGAAATGCTTTTAAAGAGAACATGCATGAAGCACATATTAAATCTACATATGCTACCAAAGGGAAAAAGAAGAGGAAAACCAGCAGGTATTCTGAAGTTTTACAGTCCCCCTAATTTTTTCAGTTATTAGGTACCAAAGACAATCCAGGTTTATAAATAAACTAACCATTTCTACAACAATTAAAACACACAGGGACTACATTTTTTAGAACTGGTACCAAAAAATCACTAATTGTTGTGTCATCAAAGGACTGTCAAGTAGGACAACTGTTTTAAAGACTGTATCCTGAAAAGCAGCATCAAAGAAATGTAGCAGGACTTGCTTTTACCTCCTTCTACTAAAAATACTATCATATTCCAAGTAAACTAACTTGCAGCCAGAGACTTAAAATCTCAGAAAAAATCCACAGTCATAGCACTGCAAATATTTAAGCAGGAATAGATAAGAAATGTGATACTGAGGGAATTTCAGAAGTTCAATATTTTAATTAAAGAAGGCTAAATTTTTGGTACAAATATTTCTGAAGCCATTGCAGTGGTAGGAAGACTGAAGTATTATCATGGCACAACTAGACAATGAATTTTGCTATTGAGACTAAAAATAGATAAGTTAATTGATTACATTTTGCAAAAGGATCAAGCTGGTATTTATGCTGTTTTAATACTACATGTCCATAACAATGTCATATTTTCATCCATATAAGAATTCATGGGTAAATGGAAGAATTTGCTATTTCAGTGCTTAACAGCTGGTATGATCTTCCTGTGGTTTTAAAACCAAAGGCTGCAGTGTTTTGCTTACAGTAGTTCTAAACTTTGCATCTTTTCTACCATTTTGTTACATCAGCTGACACATTCCTCCACAATGAGTCTTCAAACTACTAGTATAATTCTGAAATGTTATTAAAATGAAATTTTCTTTCATACAGGAGAATTTATACCACAGGGCACCTCAAGCTATGCTGAGAATATGCAGTAGGGATGTGCTATTTTACACTTCAAGGTCCTAATCGAGCTTCTTTTCCAGGGAAAGACCACTGGGGGCGAGTGGAAGGTGACAATTACAAGCACTTTTGTATCACCTTGATTTGGAGTCAGTGCCACCAGGGCATGTGCCTGGACACAGGAGCTCAGAAACACTCTTGGCATCACACAGTTTAGACATAACCTGAGAGTATTTTCAAAAGCCAACACAATACAAAAAGCTGAATTTCAGTGCAATAAGCTGTAATAAACTAGTCCCTGTGTGAGCCACGGACTGGAAGAGCTACCTTATGTGAGCCTGTGCATCACTGTGAGAAGATCTTCATACAATGAAGATGAGAAGTCTATATAAAAACACTGCTGAGGCATTTAATTTGTACATAAACCTATTCATTTACCTTTCAAAACTTTTGCCATTTTAAGAAAGTCTTTCTTTCTAAGCCCAACTTTGGCATTACAAGGAAAAGCCAGAAGAATTTAAGATGTGTGAAATGTATAAAACCTAAATCTATGAAAGAGTCCTACAGCAGAGCCCACCGATACACAGAGACAGTACTATTCTGCACAGAACTGCCTAAAAAGCAAGGTGACTGGGAAATAAGTTTCACAACAGCCCAGACAGCAATGGGAATGCATAAGCATCATGCTGTGAATGTATATGGTCTCCTAAGGGAAAATACAGCCACCCTAAGGAATCCCTAAGGACAAGAGTAGCACTTCTCCACAGTTGTGTGGTGGTGTGAAAGTGGCTCTGGTTGCTATGGTTTGGTACAGGGTTCAAACCTCCTAACCGAGTGCAAGAGCTCAGACTTGCACTGAAGATCCTGAAAGGACCAGGAGGAATATCAGAGCCAGACTGCTCACAGCTGTGAAATGGAAGGCAACTCTGGACATGTACACAATGAAATTTAGATGTTTAGATAACCTAATGGGTGAAATATTAGGGATCTTGCACATGTAATGTAACTAAAGAATCAAACAAGACAACTTTGCTCTACTTTAATTTTAGTCACCAAAATGCCTGAATGGAAAGCTGTACGGCAAGGGTTTTAGCCGGAAAATGGCAGGGAGAGAGATTATTTTTTTTTCTTATTTATCTAAGGCCTTGACAAAAAAGAAGCTTTGAAATACATGTGTATAAGACACATGTTTCATATTTAAGGGACATCAGAGGTATATTTCAGAGCTGGGTCTGAAACACCAACCAACTAAATGATTTCAAGATTAGTATTCCCACCATCTGTTGCACGTAAAAGTAAGTATTACCTATATTCTAAGACATCTGGACTTCCACTCCCTTTGAACTAGTAGCTGCACAATTTTGCTGAGCCTGGAGATGAAGTTTTGCTGAATGGTTAAGGATTTTAAATTAGACTCAGCATAAGTGAACGCAGTAGGTGGTTGGCTTGTGTACAAGAGCTCAACTGCAGGCTGCCCAAAGGACAGAAAAAGCAAACTCTGGACTACATGCATGTCAGTTTAGACAAATATGTGTGTATGTGTATAAATAATATAGTCCTGAGGTTCTTTCTGCTGTAGCTAAGCTCCCCCTTTTCTCCAGTGTGAGTTCTGTCACAGGGAGGATTATGGGATTCACTCATTTGAAATTAAGCCATTCACTGTATTGTAAGATACCCTAAAGACGGTTGCTTTATTAGTCTATTTATACTATCTGAGTGTGTAAAGCTGCATAGTTTGCTTTCTCGCACAATGCATTTTCGCATACTTTTAGATTCATACCACATTTCCAAGATGAAAGAAGTCCTCTACGCATGTACGAGGCTATGCAAGACTGCATCTACTTAAATGTAACACTGTACATGGCATTCCCTGTAATCTCATTCATAATTCTATCTGACATAACTAGTGTTCCTAGGTTGATGTATTTCTGATTAATGAGACATTAGTTCTGTATCAGGTAGCAATTTCAGAATAGTCTATTTCCAATGAGTTATGAATATGACTTGATTATTACCATTTGACCTACTCTTGTGTTGAGATGATTTGTGGCTGCATTTTCCCGAGGACCGAACAAATGTCATTGCCTTGAAATACCACAGTTATGTTCCAGTAATTAAGTGAAGATTAAAAAAAATTGCATGGTAGGTATGAAATCTGTGCATGGTATTCAGCAATCTGAAATATTAGTACACTTACAAGAGAACTTCCTTAACGTGAATGAAAATGAGCTACATAAAAATTCTGGAACCGTTGACCTAATCCAAAACACAGCTGTTTCTATGTTCCAGATATTCGAAAACATCAAGTTCTCTGCCTTACCCCATTTACACCAGCTTCATGCAGAATGCACGGCGGTCACAGGGATTTTGGTCTTTGGCTTCAACGGGCTTTAAATACGGCTTGTAGTTAATTCTATGACATTCCACTCAACCCAAGCCAATACAAGGAAAAAAGATTAAAATTAAAAACTTAATTCTTGGCATATCTTAAGCTACTTTTTTTTTCAAGTATTAAAGTAATAGAAAAGATTAATAATAAGAGAAATGACCAAGTAATTTAAAAGAGTGTTTACTTTTTGGAACTGATTAAGGTCAAAGTCAACCTTAGGAGAAAAAGAAATGATGCTTGAAGAATAGATAAAGCTTTTGAAGAAAAGGAGAGCATTTCTAATCAAAGAGCCTAGAAACTAGCCTCATATTTGTGAATTGATTATTAGATATTGCTGCAGAATCTATATGAATCTTACTCAGAGAGATGTCAAAAAATAAAAAAGCAACTCAAAAAATGTATCTCAATGCAGTTTAGCATCTATGATTTATAACAGCAAATATTGCAATTCCTCTATGTTTCATTTGTGGAGATCACTGGTCAAGAGAACGAGAAATTGAGTTGAAAGTAAGTCCTCAGGCAAGGGTTTTTGCTGCCCTTACAGAATTTGTATAGAGGACCTGCATACTGTTTATACTGGTCTGAACAGAGCTCCAAGGAGACATATCAACTGGTTATACTGCAGTTTCAAATTACACAGATAATTCTGTTAATAGAAATAACAGAGAAAAAAAAAAAAAAAAGATATTTGAAACCATTTAACATGGCAAAATTGTGGTTATCTGGATTTCAAAAAAACACTAAAACCCTTGCAAGAACTGTAAATAGGTCTCCTTTAATACAGACTTATTGTGGTTGTATATCAATACATGATTTTCAAGATTAATTGTGAAGCAGATTACAGTAACAAGTGTAAACCTTTAAAATTTCATTCCATTATAACAAATTACATCATACAGGGAGATATTTTCTGTGTTTTTCAGCTCATTTTTCACTCAATTAAAAATAACCCAAACAATATTTTCTCCCGATAGCTATATTCTTACAATGTACCTCATACAATTCACTAGGAGGGAGAGCAGATAGATTAGACTGGTAAAATTTGTAAGATTACATTTTCTGCCTTATTGTCCATCAAATTAACACATAATAGCTTCTTATTATTTTTGCATTTATATTTAAAGAATTTAGCATATTAATTGTATTTGTTTTGTTTTAGCTTCAGAATCTCTAAAAAATTACTCACACATTGAAATTACAGTATGTTTGTAAGTTTAATTTCAAAACCTTTTTCTAATTTTTAACTTTTTCATAAATATGCTACATAACGCATTAGAAATTAGTCTAGCAGCGAAGACTCATAGAAGTCTATAAAATGACCAAATCCCAATGTATATTTAAAAAACCCCACAACATAACCCTTTAACCTTTAAATAGCAGTCAGACACAAATAATTTATCATCCTGAGACCAACTTATCACTTTTCAATTGTCCCAAATCATAACTCTGATAAAAGGTCTCTGATAAAAGTTGAAATGAACAATGATGCACTTAGCTACATCCTGCGAAGCAGTTCTTTCAGCATCTCCTACTTCTTGCTAGCTGTGACATAAACTAGTTGCCACATTTTAAATTTACCTTCATACCTCTTATAACTTTCTCTGGGGTTTTTTTGATGATAAGGTGAATGGATTTTTCATTATTTATTTATTTATTATATAACAATAAAATGAACAGTATTATCCCTTAAGCACATATTCAGAATTATATAGGCTTGAAAAGCACAGAAATAAATTTGGTCATTTAATGAGATGATCAATAATACTAAGAGCAATCTGAAGTTTTAGTATAATGCTAAGGAGATAACACTGTGAAAAATAATAGTTGCACATACATTGTCATATGACATCTGTAAAAGAAAAGTAATACTCTTTTTAAATACAATGATAGAAATGATGGACATTCTTATTTAAAATTCTCTTTGCCCTGTGACTTGCTGTGTAACTTGTCACAGTTTGTTCAAACTCATCTTTTTCAAAACAGTATCAGAATGTGAGTGCTACTTAACTTCCCTTTTCCCCAGTTTGTTTACTCCACAACAAAAGGCTGTCCTTTTCTAAAGGCTTCTTCTATTCACCACTTTGATTATTTTGAAGCAGAAGGACATCAAACTAAAACCTGCCATCCCAACTTCAGGAAAAAATCAAAAAGTGAATCTGCAAGCTAGAAATAAACAATTGCCTCAAACACTATGAGAAAGAGCAGGAAAACCATAATGCCAATTTAAATTGAAATTGAAATCTGTGGGGGCAGAGCACATCTTTTCAAAATGTGTGTGTGACAAGGTGTTCCTGATCTATGAGTGGAGCTTCCTGATGCCCTGCAAATCACTATTTTCATTGCACAGGACTTTTCCGTCCTTGGCAGACTAGCAAGACCTCTGTGTGGTTAGGTGCTGGTGGAGGAAAATCATACACATGACGCCGGCCTGCAGGTCAACAACAGAGAGCAGCTTGCATCCTCTGGATTTTCAGTCTAAATTTCTGGTCCCTGGGTCATTTTCTGTACTTATTTCGCTGCACTTGTATAAAGTCTTTTCTTAAACCTCAACATTAAATAGAGCATTAAGAAGATAACTGCGGCCTGTGCTCTCCACTAACTGCAGTTAGCCTAACCTAAAGTTAGGCTACTTTCCACAAACAAGCAGACCAGTACTTTTTTATTTTTGTATCAAGGACTGTGCAATTTCATCTGCATTTAATCGTTTTGCTTCATGTGTTCTGAAGGTCTGGCTGTAATTTTTTCATACGTATTAATATATCAGAACCAGATGCAGCCTTCTACCCATGACCTAAGCAAAAATTCACTGCTTTCAGATGGGGAGCATGCCCCGAAGGCAGCCAAGTGCACCACCAAAAGTAGGGAAACAGGGAAAGTGATAAGCATCGGCATGAGAGGAGGCAATGAGTAAGGAGCGCTGTCATTTAATAAGGTCTGTTCTCAGTAATTACAGCGACACAATTTGATCAGCAAGGACTAAGTATCTTCATCTGAAAGGGATCGGATGAAATTAGTGCTGATGTAATAAGTACCATTTGTCACTATTAGGGAGAGAGGTGTTGACAGGTCCCTGCCGTTGCTGTGGCAACGCGGCAGCGCTGTTTCTCCTGTGTGGGCTTCAACTCCAGCAAGTTATACAAGTCTGGGAGGCAGAGGATGCTCTGCCACGGTAACCCAGTTTCCCACTTTCCCAACCTGGGTCGCACAGGATCGCCTAACACTACTGATACTAAGATTCCTGGGGTTCGATTTGGGGGGATGGAGGGGTAGTCCAGACCATGATGGTCAGCTCAGGTGTGCCATTCCCCAGTCTCAAGCCTCCCTTGGATTCCCTGCTACCAGCGACCTCGAAGCTGCATCCCTGGGGATGCTGGCTCTGGCACCTTGACACCAGCCCTCTTGCAGCCAGCTTCCACACAAGCCTTGCAGCAGGCGGGAAGTTCCTGCATTTTCTGGTTATTTTGTCCACATCCCCATGCAGCTACTGGGTTGGCCAGTTTCTCCCAAACAACCTTAATGCAAGATTTGGAAGCGCTGAAAGCTTTGTTTTGGCCAAACTAGACCCGAAAGGTGTCCTTTCCAGACAACCACTTTCAACCAGGCAGCCCCTTAAAGGAATCTTTCATTTTAAGCAGAAGCGCCGCTCTGTCCGACAGTAAAACTCCAGTCACATGCAGCGAGCTTATTCACAGGTAGATTACATATTGTTACAATATTTTCCACTGACACATTCCATGATGTGAAATAAAAAGGCAAGATTTGGTCCCAGCAGAGTAAAATACTAAGTGTGAAATACCACATGAAAGAAAAAGAGAGATTCTCTTGATCAGATACTCATAATCAACACATATAGCCAAAATGCGATCTTAATTACTATCAGTGGGTGGAAGTTTCCTGAATGTTAAATTACCTGCAGCAATTACGAACTACTGAGTAACCTGTTTACAGCTTCCTGAAATTATCATCACATAATTTGGCAATCTGCCATATTTTATTTCATTAAAAACTTAATGTACCATAACATAATAGCCATAATAAAGCTGTCAAGGGCCACTCATTGCTATTTACTTAGATATCATCTGTTTATTATCTCTCAAAAACAACAGCCAAATAGAAAGTAAACCTGGAGACTAACAGGCCATGTGAGAAACGGGGAATATGAAAAGCTCCCTCTTTCTACTGTACAGCCCCAAAATCTGTATCTATCTCATTTGTCTCACAGTCAAAATTATGCATAGAAAATACCTAATAACCTGTTTTTGAAGACCTTAACTGCTGGCTAAAGTATGATGCATTTAGATGAGACAAAACATAACTTGCCAGAACCCAGTAATAATTACTAGTATCTTCACTATATATAACATTAGCGACACCAATGAATTCTATCAAGAGTTTCAAGCTATCATCTGGAAGAAGTGCTTCTTCTGCCAGGATACCTTTAAAATTAAATACTGAAGCATTTGAAGATATTGTAGTAGCTGGAACTGATGCAAAATCGAAATATTAGTGACTATCACAAAATGCAAAGCTATCAGATGACTAGTTAATCTCTCCAATTACAGCCCCACAGCATCAGCCAAAATGGGGTAAATTGGTAGCTGTGCCCTTAGCAGGCACTGCTTTCTCAGAGATTTCATCATTCAGATAGAGTGTAGGTCTAGAAGTCATCTATAAATCCAACTGTTCTACTTACAGCAGAATTGTTGATTTTCATCAATAGCTACCTGCTCAAGTACTTACATGAACTACACCTGCTTAAATTTTGAAGCAGATGAAGTGCTAAGAGATGCAGGTGTTTGGACGAAACAAGTGTGGATTGCTACATACAGGTGTAGGTGGAACAACAGTAACAACAACAACAGTATTAGATGTGAGTAGTAAGACAACAGCACTAACGGAGCTGAGATACAAACGAAAAAAGCACACCCTGGTGCTTGTGGATTTAATGCACTAATCTCCCCTGTGTTAGTGACAAATGCTCAAGTAGTTTAACATACTTGTATGTATATTAAAAATAGACTTACTGAGTAGCACATTAGGTAGTATATTTTGCCCACTTGGGATTTTTTTTTTGGCTAATATATCAAGAAAATAGATAAAATTACATTATGTTTTTGTACATTACTAAGTTATTGAAACCACAATGACAGAGCATTCTATTTGCAAAACATTCAATGACAATTTCACAAATGGGGCAAATAAACCAAGACAAAATGCATTAAGTTTTCAAGTAATGAGGGATAAATTAACACTACGTTTCAGTGCTCATAGACAGCTAAAAGTAGCATTAGTTGATATTGCTTAGGTAATTCACAGTTTTAATCTTCGAGCTTTCAAGTAATGGAAGAACTGCTGGAAATACTCTATTTACAGGCAGTATTTCTCTGAGTTTTAGATTAATGCATCAAATACAAGACAATCAACATATATATATGTTCCGAAGAAATCTGAAGGGAACCTGTAGTAAAATAAAACCCTCACAGAAAAAAAAAGCACTTTTCATTAAAACAATTCTGCTGACATCATTTTACCCCTGGGTTGGACGTTAACCATAAGCATGATTTACAATAAACATTTCTTCTGTTTGCAAGGGCTGCATAGCTACACTAGTACACATTTCCAGGGGTAAGCAGACAAACTAATACATTTTCCTCAGTTTCACACTAGGATCGACTGCTTACGCCACAGCACCTTCAACACTGAACATTAGCAAAAAATGAAAAGCAAATGCTAATTTGACTTTCAAATTCATATCCAGGTATATCCTCTCACACAAAACCCATTACAACAGTTATACCACAATCTCCATGCTGTTTCACACACTATCAGACCCACACCACCCATTTCTTGGAACGCGTGCAGGTTTTCCCACTTTGCCTCTAGGTGCAACTAGAAAGTGCAAGGGAAGGGGGGATTGCAGAGGCTGTTATTCTCTATTTGAAGCACTCACAGAGACACTACACAACTAGCAGTAGCAAAAATCAAGACTTTTAAATTCAATGCCTGAATTGGAGAACAAGATCTGAAAAGTTCATGTTTTATGCTACACTAAGGTATAGGCTAAAATGAGGGTACAAGGGACCTTAAACCCCAGTTCTCAACCACAGTCACTGGAGTTGTTAGAATAATCCCACTGTAGTTGAATGGGTTTGAAGTTAGAAAATTTGTCTAGTTACACTAGTGGGATTTAGAGAATGATGCTACTTTACCACAGATGAATCTAGTTACTAGTTTACAGTTTTGACCTAAAATACATGTCAAAACTGAAACTTAGCTGACTCATATTAGAGGCTTGAATTCTGTTATTCCTTTTATTCTATTCCTTCTTCTGTCTAAATGGACCCATTGTGGTCAATCTGTTACTGCACCTATAAAATGTATTTTTACCTGATCTCTACACCTGGTATAAAAGATTTCCTGGTTACTATGAGTGTGTCTACACTGCTGAGTATTCCGTTATGTACCTTAACTCATCCAGGTGTTGGAAAGAGTACTGGGCAAAAGAAGGATGATAAATTAGTGCCAAGCTCAGAAGGCTGTAACACTTCCAGTATCTGGACAACTTCACTCATCCCCATACATCACTAAACAGGGCAACATAGGCTCCCTCTTACAAACTGAGATATTGAGATATTAGCAGTATTACTAGTGGTAGATCATCCAGAGAGCTGGAACTGGACTCCACGTGTTCTTCATGTGTCATTCACTACATTCATCTGAAGTCTTCATGAAAGATAATTTAATAGCTGTGTGGGAAGGTATGCAGGCCTGCAAATGTCTGGGTGCCATCAGATATGCTTGACAATTGGTGCCACAACCTTAATTTGTCTGCTTTTCATTTCTTATGGTAATGATGCCATGAATAACTGAACTTCTTGATAGGTTTTCACCACAACATTTTTCAGGATTTGTTTTATTATTTTCAGATAACAGCGCTTTTTTTAAGAAACGATTTGTAACCAACTTATTAAAATGCATCCTCAGAGACAGTTCAGGACGTCCTTCATGCTGCTATCATTAGAAGGGATGTGCTATCATTACTGCCTGAAATTTCTGAAAAGACTTTAAAAAAAACCCACAAAAGCACATCAAGACTTATGAACATGCTTTGGCAATAATTTCAGCTTTTACAAAGGCTTAATTTAATCTGAAACTTGTATTTAAAGGGAAAAGGCTCAAAATAGTAGCTGCTCACAGCACAGCAGATGGTCCAGACAATAAAAAAGGCAGAACTATCTGAGGAACGTGAGTTGTTCACTGATACAGATAGAGCCAGTTAGCAACTGTGCAATGAAAATGGTATTTCACTGGAATAAAATAATTTGTAAAACAAACTTCAAAAGCTTGATATGGATTAAGCTTTACTTTTTTTTCCCTCCTTAAAAGAGGTGTTCTGAACCTGTCCAAATGGCCCTTTTTTTTGTAAAAAAAAATCGCATTCAAAACACTATTTCATTTTAAAATCTAAGATAACTGTAGTAATTTATTTAAATATTGTAAGGGTAAGACTTGGGCTGACACAGACACAAACCAACCCAGTGCAGGTTCATATATATATCCTATAGATATCTTATTACAGGATAAGAGAAGAAACTTCAAACTGTAGTTTTTCTAGGACATAAAAATTATTTCCCATTTCAAATTAACATTTCATGTAACCAAGGAAAGGGGGAAAGTAATAATGACAAAGAACAAAATACCTATTGGAAAATCATAGTTAAATATTGAAGTTATCTGAGTAATAACTTGGGGTTTTTTTAACATACAAAGCTATAACCCATGTCAGCAAGTCCTTTAGAAAGCCACCTCAAGACAGACATCTTAAATTTGCAATAGCTTTAGAGTTTACTTATTAAATAATGATGTAATCGTGTATTGAATTTCCAACTCTTTCCATTATTTTAACTAGTAATTTCTCTCTTTGAACACTTAATCATGTTCTCTCTTGCCTCTCTCTTGTCAGTTCACCACTGCTTTAGTAGGCAAACACAATGTATAATCTTTTTTTATAGTCTGAGGAAGTACCATGCAGATCTCTTTTGCATCCACTCTGCTTTCTCTTGAAAGGCTGTTTCAGAACTTTGCTTCTGCTGATGCCTGGAAGCTTTCTTCTAGTTTCCAGGAAAATGTGTTTGAGTTCATTTTATAAGGATGCTTTCCTTTAGCTTAAACAGATTTTCACCCTCCTTAACATTTTCATAGTACTCTTTTTAGAAAATAAAATGGTATTTCCACCTTCCCTGACATATTTATTCTAATTAATTGAACCAACCGCATTCTTTTAGCATTGTTTCCTAAGAAATTTTCTTCATTCCTAAGTCCTGTCAGTAGGTCTTCTCTAGGCTTATTCCAATGTGATTTTATCACTGTTGATGACCAGCCATAAAGACAATATTCCAAATGAAATTCCGCAGTGCTTCACATAACAATACTAATGCTTCTATCTCTGTTTTGGAAATAAAACCTCTACCAATTGTTCTCTGTGCTTTGGATGGTGATCTACTGACTTTCTGGATGTCTAGCAACCTAGGCTATCTGATGTCTTGAAGTCACAGGATTTCTGGAGTTAAAAAAAAGAAAAGTATTTTTACTGGAACATTATCCCTGATGGAGTTGAACAGCCTTGTCCCTTCAGAAAACTAGAAATAGTCTTCACTTCTCCTCCCTAATGACTGCCTGTTAGTCACTGGAAAACATTTTTACTCCTTTGATGGGTCCAAATCCCATGACAACGAAATCACCAGTTTCCATGATTTCAAAGGAAACCAGAATTCCATGGCTCCTAAGCTTTGGCTAGCAGTTAAAATACATAATAATTCTTGCTGCTAATGAGAAAGAAATCACTGGGACAAGGAATTTCAGTGCTTCCACATTAACAGTTACCATTATATGCTAATCACATTTTAATTGCTAACCAGCCGCTACCAAAAAAGAACAGGCTACAAAAGCAGAAAATAAAATTCATGAAGCAGAAGTTTGAGTTTATCACTTCTTTTATGTTTAATTTCCATTAGTTCCTATCTGACCTGCATCTGTTAGAAATACATTAAATTACAGAAGGCTCACAGCCCTTGGGTCAGGTAATTCTATAGAAAATTAGTCTGAGAAATATTTCACTTCCCAGTGAGCCTAAGCCAAAACTTTGGATATTCATGCCTCCAGTCAGGCTGGGGGCTGGGGGTGGGGTGTGTTCAAAAATTTGTCTTCCCTATTGTGCTAAGTTTAAGTTGCCCAAAGTTGCCTATGTCCAATCTGTGCTTGTTATCTCAGCTTTACCACCAAATCAATGCCACTGCACATCTTACAGGTCTGAGCTGGCATGATGAAGCAGAGGATTTTTAACTCTGGCACAGTACCAGCGTAACTCCCTCAGCGTGCAATTTCCAGCAATAAGGTAGGAACCAGAAATTCACCTCTCTGTGCTTTGTAAAGCCAGCAAAAGCCCCTCTGCCCAAGTAATGCTGCAGGGGAAAGAATTTTTCAGGAGAACAAAGTGAAACAAAAAATAAAACGGGAATCCTGTCCTTTCTATCTAATTGCAAACTATTTCTACCCAAATACAGATTATATATATTATATCTGAACACTTAACAGCTCCTCTAGCCCACAAGCCTTGGAAAGGTTTTTCATTTCATACACATCCATCGTGTTAGCAACCTCAAAAACCTTCTTTCTGCTTAAGTGCTGAATGGTGGAGAATGGTAATTAATGGAGAGACATGTAGGGACCGAAGTCCTCTGGTCCCTTGGGAGAGGGAAAAAGCACTTCAGGGCAAAGGACCCTACAGGAAGAGGCTCAAGGAAGGTGGTGGAGGGCAAGAGGTTAATGTGGCCTGTGGGCTCCTCATTGCCAACTACCTTAAAGCAAAGAGTAAAAGAATAATTCTACAGGAAACAGGAACAGATTGGTAAAAGGCAATCCAAATCAGTACATTTCTGTACCTTTGACCCCTAATTTTGCAATTTGTTACATGTACCTAGTATTTATGTTTTTGTTACATGCATCTAGTATGTATGCTTCCAAAAGAAGAGAGATTTTCTATGTTTCATTGCTTTTGCCAATACTGATTGAAAGACCTCACTGACATTTTCACCCAAAAGTTCTCAGGGAGCTGGCAGGAGAGCTCACCAAGCCTCTCTCCATTATTTATCAACAATCCTGGTCAACAGGAGAAGTGCCAGATGACTGGAGGGTGGCCAATGTGACGCCCATCTACAAGAAGGGCCGGAAGGAGGATCCCGGAAACTACAGGCCTGTCAGCCTGACCTCGGTACCGGGAAAGATCATGGAGAGGATCATCCTGAGTGAGCTCTCACGGCAAGTGCAGGGCAGCCAAGGGATCAGGGCCAGCCAGCATGGGTTTGTGAAAGGGAGGTCCTGCCTGACCAACTTGATCTCTTTCTATGAACATGTGACCCGCTTTCTCGATGAGGGGAAGGCTGTGGATGTTGTCTACCTGGACTTTGGTAAGGCCTTCGACACCGTCCCTCACGGCATTCTCCTGGAGAAACTGGAGAATCATGGCATAGACAAGTGTACCCTCCGCTGGATAAAAAACTGGCTGGATGGCCGTGCCCAGAGAGTTGTGATTAATGGAGCAAAATCTGGTTGGCGGCCGGCCATCAGTGGTGTCCCTCAGGGCTCAGTTTTGGGGCCAGTCTTGTTCAATATCTTCATTGATGATCTAGACAAGGGGATTGAATGCACCCTCAGTAAGTTTGCGGATGACACCAAGCTAGGTGGGAGTGTTGATCTGCTTGAGGGTCGGAAGGCTTTACAGAGGGATCTGGACAGGTTGGATCAATGGGCCAAGGCCAATGGGATGAGGTTTAATAAGGCCAAGTGCCGGGTCCTGCATTTTGGTCACAACAACCCCAGGCAACGCTACAGGCTTGGGGCTGAGTGGCTGGAAAGCTGCCCAGCAGAAAAGGACCTGGGAGTGTTAGTGGACAGCCGGCTTAACATGAGCCAGCAGTGTGCCCAGGTGGCCAAGAAGGCCAACGGCATCCTGGCCTGTATCAGGAATAGCGTGGCCAGCAGGAGCAGGGAAGTGATGGTGCCTCTGTACTCGGCACTGGTGAGGCCTCACCTCGAGTACTGTGTTCAGTTTTGGGCCCCTCACTACAGGAAAGACATTGAGCTGCTGGAGCGTGTCCAGAGGAGAGCCACCAAGCTGGTGAGGGGTCTGGAGAACAAGTCATATGAGGAGAGGCTGAGGGAACTGGGCATGTTTAGTTTGGAAAAGAGGAGGCTGAGGGGGGACCTCATTGCCCTCTACAACTACCTGAAAGGAGGTTGTAGAGAGGCGGGGGTTGGCCTCTTCTCCCAAGTGAATAATGACAGGACCAGAGGAAATGGTCTGAAGCTGCGGCAAGGGAGGTTTAGATTAGATATTAGGAAGAATTACTTTACTGAAAGAGTGGTCAGGCACTGGAACAGCCTGCCCAGGGAGGTGGTGGAGTCGCCATCCCTGGAGGTATTTAAGAAGCGTGTAGACATGGCTCTTCAGGGCATGCTCTAGTGCCCGGGATTGTTGGTTTGTGGTGGGGTGTTGTGTGTGAGATTATGGGTGTGGGGTTTAGTTGGTGGGTGCTTTTTTTTTTTTTTTTTTTTTTTTTCTTTCTGGTGTGGGTTTTTTTTTGTTGTTGTTGTTGGTTTTTTTGTTTTGTTTTGTTTTTGTGTGGGTTTGTGTGTGGGTTTTTTTTTTTTCTTTTTTTCTTTTTAATGTGGTTGGACTCGATGATCTCAAAGGTCCCTTCCAACCACTAAGATTCTGTGATTAACAGTATGATTTTTGATTTCAGATTTAAAGGATCTCCAAATCTAACTGCTGCTAAAAATCAGTTTCCAAGATACTCATCTGGGGAGAGACAGCAGTTGAGCTATGAGCTTTCAGCTGCTTCTAAATGTTCTACAATATCTCAAAATACAGCTTAGTAGAAAATCTGAAACTAAGTCAACAGGAAAAATACCAAAACCTGAAGTTATTTAAGCTATTCTGATATGAAAGCACTTTCTGCAAAAATACTGGTGTCTCAAACTATTAGCTTCTACAGCCAAATTAGCAGCTGCAGTAGTTCTTAAATAATGGCTTTATGTAGCACAGATACAACACCTCTGCCTTGTAAACTTCCCCTTGCAATTGTCAGCAGACATCTCACTCATTAATTAGGTGGGGTTTGAGTAAGTTTTCTAGCTTGTACAAAAGCAAAAGGAATTTTGCCCTCATTGACAATGGGTACATCATGACCAAGCAACAAAACTACAGAAAACAATTCATCACATATGTGACTAGGAGAGAAACATGTACTACAGTTATCAGGAGTCAAGCCAGAGTCTAGGAGGGGATGCTCCCTTCATCTTTCATTGTCAGGATACTGTTTGCAAAAACTGCCTCTCACTTGTATGTACATTTACATTTCTATGGCATTTCCAGGTTCAGCTGTGCTGAAAAATGACATAAACAATAATATTATTCCTGTATTAAAGAAGTAACTATTTTTTAATTTCACTTGCAAACTGTCCATCCCTCACTCTGTGATTTTTACTGGCATCTAGTGGTACAGTACTTTTTGTTAAAAGTGCGTATTTTTTACTGGTCAAAACAGGAATCACCCAAGAATAAAATGTAGTTTCTGGACAATAGAGGGTTAAGACAACTGGATTTACGCCTGAGTTTATAGGTCTGATGGTGTCACTAGGCAACAAGTAACTTGCTGCAGCCAGCTCTTTTCAACCTCTTTGCTTCCTAATGAAGCCTGGTCTGCAAGCTGGTTTAGAGACAATAATAAAAGAAAGCATGTTTATTTGTTCTTCTCACTCCCTAGCAAAACCAAAACCAAAACAAAACCCTGAAATCCCAGTGATGCTACAATTGCATGTGCACCATGCTGGAAGCAGTTAAAACCAGACAGCTTTGGTAAGATGGGGGCGACTGTAGAGCTCCTATGTTTTAGTCATGTTTCAAGAAAAGGGCTGTAGCTCTAAGTCCAAGAGAAAATGAGAAGGGGAAAAAAAGAAAAAAAAAAAAAAAAGAAAGGAAAGAAAATGTCATTTAACTATTCTGAGCAGTTTTGAGCTTGTAATTACAAAATAGTGCTTTTTCAAAGACCCGTTAAAATGCAATTCAAAGCACTTCACAGCTTTTTAAATTGGAAATTTAGTCATGTTAGGTTTCTGTGGCTTGACTGACTGTCTTGCATTCTTACCTGTTCTAAGGGATTAAAACATGAGCCTGATTTAAACAGCTAATTCTGTACAGTTGTCTTGTAGACATTATATTATTTTCAGTAACACAGAAATATTAGAGACTTTATGATGAAGAAAAGCAAATTTCATGACAGATTTTTTTGCAAATGATTTGTTTAACTACACAAAACTTCCTAAAAACAAGGAAAGAACAAATGACACTTAAATTCCACAGGAATTTTGCAGAATTTGAATACAATGCAATGAAAAAAAAAAATCATTGCCATGCAATCATTGAGGCATATTTTGTTTTCTGCATTTAAACAAAATAAAAATGTCTTTTATTTATGTGGTCCAAGAGATAACATGTTCTTGCATTCAATACTTCCAGTTCTCTATCATAAATATGAATTCTGCTGTCATAAATTCTGCACCCCAGCATCTATTCAACTCTAACATTTTTGACAAGCTAAGGTATTTATTTTATTTGAAGAGAGGTCCTTTTATATTTGGTAAACTTAGTATCTCACAGCATGTACAAAAATATGAGCATATTGCATCCCATTGTCAGAACATCAGTCTCATGTAGTTACGAATACACACAAGATGACCTGTGCCCTACTAGCTTGCAATTGTAACACATTTTCCCTAGAGGTAGAATTTGGACACACTAAAGCTAATTTCACACTTCATGTAAAACTAGTCACTCTGTTGTCCTGGCTAAGATACAGCATGATTCTCTTCAGTTTTTACAAAGCATATTACAGATTTAATTAATATGGCCTCTCTCAGAATAGAGTTTGAAAGCTATTTCCACCAGGGTCCTCATTCTGTGCTCCGTTCAGTGTTTCCTGCAGGTTTTGCATTTCAGTGTAAGCTTAGCACTGCTGGGTCTTTACTGCAAGAAGGTTTTCCTTTTTTTGCAGACAATAAGCCTTATTTTCTCCTTGGAAATAACTTTTTAGCCAGTCTATTTTCATGCACACTGTCTTTCAGGCTTAAAGCTCTCCCTTCTTATGCTGCACAAGCAGCAAATTCTTAATCTTCATCTGCTCCATACAATAGGTGCCCACACACTCACTACAGCCTAGAAGAGCCATAACAAAGGAGTAAGGAAGAAGTTGCCATGTTCAAGTAACACTATGTTCCATGTTTGTGGAGCTGAAATTGATCTCAGCCACAAAGAAACATGTATTCCCAGATTGATGATCTCTCTTTACATCCAGAAAACAGGTAAACAAGTTCACAGAGAATGGTTACACTAATTTAGCAATAAGGAGGTTACACACAGCTCTCCAATGTCTTATTAAGGGAGAACAGCAAGTCAAATCAGTAGGTTGTAGATCAGTCACCCACCTAAAAATCTTAGATAACTCCTTGAGAGCAATCTAGAAAAGAAATCTAACCATTCCTTGTCGGTGCAGTTTGTAGTCAAGGCAGCTTGCCTCATGCAGGAGGCAGGCCACTGATTTTCAGGGCAGCAGAAAGCCTCTCGGTGGCCAAAAATAAATTTATGTCCAAGGAGAACATATCATAAGAATATAATACAGTACAGCTACCATACCATAAACTGGAGGTGCTGAAGCCAAGGAATGGTGGACAACATCCCACATGCCCACAGTGGATGAAAAGGTATTTGCTCTAGCAAGGACTGCATTGGGGACACTGTGTTTTAGTCTCAGCTGGTCAACCCCACTTGGATCTCCAGTTCAGATAGCCATTAGGAAACCATAGAGCTAGCCTCAGGGTAAGCATTATACGGTCCAAACAGTATAACCATGTCAACAGCTAGGCTCTCAGTTTTCCTCATAACATTCACCTACCCCGTGAGAAGGAGCAATGCAACCCCTCACACCTAATATACCCACTGTACACAGCATGGAAAAACTGTCCTGGCTTGAGGAAGGAACTAACTTTCTCAGAAAGCTGGTAACATATGTGTAAATCTCTCACTGAGCACTGGTGCTTGTGAGGTTAATGTTGCAAAGGAGGATGATAGTATCTTTTTAACCACCTATATAACACAAGACATCTGTGACTATTCTTACATACCATCACAGGGCTGACAGCTCACCAGGTACAGCATTATCACACCTTGCGAAGGAAGGATGTATCAGAGGGAGCGTGCCACAGGCCATTTCATTTTCCTCCCCAGCTCAATTAGGAAACAGCTGTCTTTTCTTCTCCGCATGCTCCTTTTATCTTACTTCTGAGTGATTTCCCCACATACCCTTTTCCTCTTCCACTTCAGCACTGGCTCTGAATGCTGATGACACACTGTCACCCCAGGTAGTTAGGTAGGTACTTCAGGTAAGTAGAATAACTGACCCACAAGCATTCAGGGACCAGTCAGTTGTGTCATCTGAAACAGTCCCAGGTGCTATGTTGGTTCTGCCTGGGTCGCAAAAAATTCTACACACATGCACCCAAACAAACACAACCTGTGTGCAATGGTGAGAAGGAACAAAACCAAACCCATAGTTTTTAATAGAACAAAGACTAAGGAAAGATACTTGCTTTTGAAATGCAGAATCTCTTGCTTGCTTCTCAGACACCTACAGTAATTAAGGATAAATAGCAACTTAAATGTATTTTGTTTTATTTGCAACATTGAAAGCTTCAATTTTCTTTCATTGAGGGGGAACAATGTGTTTCTTTTCAGTAGGAACAAAATTGTTCTGTGATTATAATGACATCATGCTGCCTCTCATGGATTGTTGCCTGTCTAAGAGCTTCAGAAAGAAGGGCACAAGAAGTACGGTACACCCTTTCAGCTGTTTAAGTAAAAATGCCTATACATATGTGTATACGAAAAGTAGGAGTAAATTAACTTCTTTTTTTTTTTAGTTTTAACTTTGAACTCTCTTTCCCTTAGCCAAAACAGTTATAAAAATTGGGACTGGAAGAAATGTAGGTGATTTTTAGGTTGATTTTCCTCTGCAAAGTAACAATAAGCCAAAATAAGAGTTCAAATATCTTTGGAGGAAAACAAAGACCACAGTAATGTTCAAAATTTACAACACAGTTTCATCACCATATTTTTTTCACATTTTATATTAAAAAGCATTTGCTTGCTTACAGTGAAAGCTATGTTATAATGAGTGAGAACTGTTTTCATATCACTTATAGAATTAAAATACTAAAGTGATAAAGCATGAATTTGTTTTCAATAATTTGAGCCTGTATCATGCAAAATTAGAATTTTTATATTCAGCTGTGCTTCACAGTTGAGCAATAATATTAGTAAAGTCTATTTACATTTTAGGGTCTTTGGGACCAGGACCATAATGCTCATGTATTTTGGGTCCCCACTAGACTTAATGTAAAGGAGTGGCCGTTCATAACCTATGCTAAAGAATAATTGCTGGATGCTGCCAATCATCACATTGTGGCATTCAAGGAGACCATTCACAGGGAAACCCACAGTGGTGCACCAACCGTCCTTGTTCCTGCCTCCTCCCCTGCTGCAGCAAGGCCTGTTCCTGGACTGTCCGAGGTCATCTGCCCCTTCCTTCTACCGCTAGTCACTTCTTGTGATTCAGGTCCCTCATCTCTAGGGCAGCATAATTCAATTCTGCTTGCTTTACTGACATGCCTAGAGCTTCCTCCAAGCTACGCCAATACACAAAGGAGTGACTGCTTTGAGGTCTTTTTCCTGGGAGTCTAGCAGTCTTGTCATTCTCTCAAACTTGGAGACTAAAACTCCCTTAGAAAAGACTGAAGCAAAGCCTCAGCCACCAAGGAATTGCTGAATATCATTACTCAAAACAGCACTGCAGAAATCAGTGCATTGCTTCTTTGCTTATCATTGTTACTTGGGAAATGCTTTTATTACAGAGAAATGGAATAGTACATATGTATTTCATGAAACTCTGCTTATGCAGTCCCAGAAAGGTTGCTTTCATGTCTGGAGTTTTAACACTTGTAAGAAAAAGAGTTTTATCAGGCAGCAGTCAAAATATTAGCCTATCACTTGTGGCTAAAGAAAAATAGATCCACAGAGATTTCCCCAAAGCACGATAATGTTATTATTGACAAAAAAAGTGATTTTACTGGATTCATAACGCAAAGACATACTATGGGGTTTTTTTATTCTGATTTCTATCACAAGTTTTACACCTGCATAGACTGTCCTAGTACAAATCCCAGAGGTGCTGTAAGATACTATTTGAGATTGCCTTCCTTCTCTAGCTCCCCCTTGTCCAAACTCAGAAATCTGCCCAGCGAAATCTGAGCTTTAAATATTGCAATGCCAATATATCAGTCTAATGTTTAAACAATGAGGGAAGCTGAGCAGTAGTCATTGATAACATCCTATCAGCAGTTTGCACCTTTTTATATTCAAAAGCCTTGCACACTTCAGTGAATCGCAACTGACTAGTATCAGCAGGAGAGAGCAGTAGCCCCTCAAATCACCGAGAAACAAATGGTTTAGCTGTGACACAAGAGAAACAGTATAATCCAGAAACAGATTGGGACTGAGACAAAAACTGGAAAAACTGGCACTGCATTTTCTCCACCTGGTAAATCACCGGCAAGCAGGAAGCTATGCCGCACGGCAGCCATTTGAGATCCCAAGTCCCACTCAAGCGAAGTACAATATCCAAGTCCTGAGGCAGTCGAAACTTAGATGAGTACAGAAAAGATGAATTAGGATGGAAAGTCGGACCCCTCTCGCCAGACACATGGTTGAGGACACTGGTCAGGCTGCATCTGCAAGTGGTTCATATAAGACCAGCCCAGGCTATAATCAAAGCCTGACCTTGCAAATCTAACACTCAAAGTGCTGTTGGGCTTCTGCATAGAAGTTTACAAATACCATTTTAGTACTGCTTCTGGCTGCTATGGCTGTTGCAGTTGACTGATTTAGTGCTTAGTTTGTTTGTCTTTCAAGGGCAAGTTTTTACCAAATTAGATGGAAAACACAAGATTTATTTAGCACCTACTCTCAGGACCTGATGAAAATAAACAGGGAAAGGCTTTGTTTAAACATGTGAACTCATTACGGGCACTAATGTAAATACATATTTTTAAATCATATTTCTGCAATCTGTCCTACAGTTATCCGTATTCAGAGCATGGCTATCTGCAAAGAGTGTGATAAAAAATTCCTGGAACAGTTTCTTGATGGTCCTGACAGGCATGAAATTCTATAATAAACCAGAGAGAACATACCTGTGGACATTCAAACTATTAAATTTTGTTAGCTTTTCTGTTCACTGTTGCCAGCACAAGAAGAAAAAAATCACCTCAAGAAGATATTCCTGGCAATCACTACCACCAGTCTTTTCTCATCTGCAGCTCAGACTGCAGCATCCAGCGGCCTGAGATCAATCACTCCACTGAGATTTGCCTTCAGGATCCCAGAACATCTATTCCTGAAATCAAATTTTTAAAAGCAGATATAGCCTTCTGTGACTTCTTGCTGAACCTTTGCTGAATACTTTCAATTTGGTGCAAATTTTTAAAAACACGATGGCTTTTCTTTTTCCCCAGAGTGTAACATTGAGTTCAAAATAAAACAGAATCCTACTGAAATGTAGATACCAAAGGGAAAATGCAGAAAAACAGAAAAAACAAGCATATGTTTTAAAAACTGTATCTAGCCAAGCCTGGTTCAAATTAGGCCAATTATTCAACTCATAGAACTACCTAAATTCACTATATTTCTGAGTTTTTTGTTGTAAACTACGATATAAAAGTCCAAATTCCAATTAAGATCATTAAACCTACTTCCTTTAAACCCTGGAAATTATTTGCTACACATGCAAAGGGTTATTTTTGGATTTTTTTAAAGCTCCTATAGTCAGTTTGCTATAATTACAGGATGAATAAAGGATAAACATGTAGGAAGGCACCCCTCCTTGCAAATCAGCTGGAAGCCAGTTGTTATGATATAAAAAGATTTCCATGCTTCTGCTCTGGCAATGTTTAAGCATTTGTAAACATCCTAAAATGCTATGTGAGAAGGGAACCGAGAGCAGATACAGGGAACAGAGAATGACAACTTCAATCAAAGAACTAGTGAAAAGAAGCTGGGGGTTAGACTAGATGAGCTTAAAAGGGCCGTTCCAACCCAAACCATTCTATGGTTCTATGACAATGGCCTGACTGTACATTCAGAAGAGATCCTTGGAAATTTTTGACTGTTTCCACTCCCAGCTCTGGCTACAACTCGGTCATCATAAATTGGCAGATTAAAAACTGAATGGCTTCTTCCTCTCTTCTCAAAAAAAGTGTGTTTTTTTAATAAAAATAATAAAATAAAATTCCTAATAGCATTTTGAACATAAATAAATTCTATATATAATTAATGTATCGAGCTAAAACTGAGCTTGATAATTCTATGCTTTTTGCTAGTTGTACACTCTATTCATATTAACAATTGCTGGGCTCCAATTTTCTCCTCTAGCAACAAGATTATATAAGCCCAACTTCCACAAGCTTTAATTAAGACATATATCATCAGAGGGTTTTCAAAACAAATAAACCACAGAAAAGGTAGAATCAGGGGAAAGATAAATTACATGCTGGCTTTACTTTTTGTTGTTGTTATTATCTGGGGTACAGAGACTATGTCCAGCTCCTCTGATAGGTTAACAAGCAGCTGCTCCCTGGGTTCGTCCTCCACTGCCCCTGAGTGATCCATTCCTCTGGAAAGTGATGATCAACCTTCCCTGCCTCATTGTGTGATACAGAGTCAGCTGAGACTCATTTTCTTGCTTTTATTCAAGCCCACAGGAATGAAAGTATGCTCTGTCTCTGTCCTTGGCGAATATAACACACTGGCTGAGGGAAGGGTCCCTACAACTACAAAATCCTTTAAGACATTTAAGGAACACAGGCTTGACCTCAAACACTTCCAGAGAAAAGATCAGGATCCAGAATTTCATTGAGAAGTTAAATTATCTGAGAATCTGGCCTTTCTGGCTTTAATGGAGGAAAAGAAGAAAAGTATGTTCTTTTGGAAAGTGGAAAATATGCCCACTCCTAGAGTTGAAATTTTTTTAATGAGAAGCAAAACTAATGAAACCAATTTTCTCACTTGTGCTGGGTTCTCTGGTGTGTAACAGACCATCAGTATTGACTGAAGCTCTTCCCCACCATTGGGGTATTCACAGCAACCATCTCTCATTCAGATCCATAGGAGTCTAGTGAGAGTTGAACCCATGGCGTATTCGTCCCCTCAGCAGGAACACTGGGTATGAATTCTGCCCCTGTTTGTATTTCTTCAAAACTTGTAGGGATATATAACATGGAGCACCTCCCCTATGAAGACAGGCTGAGAGAGCTGGGGTTGTTCAGCCTGGAGAAGAGAAGGCTCCAGGGAGACCTCATAGCAGCCTTCCAACATCTGCAGGGAGCCTACAGGAGAGCTGGAGAGGGACTCTTGTCAGGAAGTGTAGTGACAGGACAAGGGGTAATGGTTTTAAATTGGAAGAGGGGAGATTTAGATTAGATATTAGGAGGAAGTTCTTTCTTGTGAGGGTGGTGAGGCACTGGAACAGGTTGCCCAGAGAAGCTGTGGATGCCCCATCCCTGGAAGTGTTTAAGGCCAGGCTGGATGGGGCTTTGAGCAACCTGGTCTAGTGGAGGTGTCCCTGCCCATGGCAGGGGGGTTGGAACTCGATGATCTTTAAGGTCCCTTCCAACTCTAACCATCCTATGATTCTATGCCTGGGGTGATTTGCATTTGTCACATATAGCAGAATGTATTGGTCAGTGGGTTCAAAAGCTGCTGGGCCTGGGAGGGAGAGCTAAGAGGATACGGGCACAGGTGGAAATACCATCAACAAGATCAGATAAGTCTTGTTTTCTTTGGAAACTGGTCTTTAATGGTATTCTTTTGGTTTTTTATGTGGACCAGGCTGAGTTTTCTTCTTGGTAAGATAAATTCATTTAATAGTACAAGTTAAGTTCTGAAAACAGTACCAAACTATATTAAGTATGCTATCTCTGCCGTACTTGTTTATATCCAGACATTTGACAACACAAGTATAACATGCATCTGTGCATGAATTATGAACTACATTTACACTGGTTTAAGAACTGGTCATAATGTGGTATAGTAATCATGGATAAAAATAACCATCTGCCTGTTACATTCAGAACAGGAAAAATCTATTATGACTATTCATTTTAACTGTGTTCTGCTGCACATTTACATTGAGATGAATAACATGAAAAATTAAGTAGTAAATCAAGGATCTTCTTCATGTCATATTTTCAGCCCTACTGTTTTAAATACAACAACAAAAAGATCTGAAAAATCATTAATTGAAATTCTTGTAATCTGTGTATCTGTAATCTATTCAGTGCTAATCACAGGACATATGAAAGCTGATTTCCATGTTTTATGTTAGCCATACTGTGTGTCTCTGAAAATGAATCTGTTATTTGCACAGTACGTGTCCTTCTGTGTTCTCACAGTTACCAACTGCAAACTGGAGCTGGAATAGGGCATTTTCATTTACTTTGCATTTGTTAGATATAGAGTGATAACTGCATAAAGCATCTGAGTGACATTCCAAACCAGCTCTGACATTTCAAGTTTGTTCTTGTCACCTAATGTTAAAGCACCACAACTGTTTTGCCAGTTTATTCCAATTTTATGCTGTTTCTTTTTAAGATAAAATTATAACTCATAAGCTGTTTTGCTGTGTGACCTTTCTCTTTAGAGTGGTCATTGAATCATCCAGCAATGAATATACCATACCTTCATCTTCTCCTTTAGGATGCAAGCACTTTTGAGAAGGTGAAGGGGAAACATTAGAAAAGATTGGCTCTGTCCTGTCATGTTGTCTTAGTGTGACATGAAATTCTGTGACATGTGACATTAAAAAAGGTCACTTTGACAACCTGACTACTAGAATGCCAGCACATTTTTCACTACTGCTGGCAAATGAATGGCAAATTATGCAATATCTGCAGCTCACAATAAAAATATTTTCTTATGTTATTGAGTTTTATGACCTCGTGGAGCTTTAAAACATTATGGAGCTTTTCCAGTTTCTCTCTAGTTTTCTCATTTCTTCCCTGTAGAATTTTCTTAGTTATAATGAGGTTTGGTTTGTTTATTTTTAAGGGATTTATCTAATGTGTTAATGATTTCTCTATTCCTTCTTACTACATTGGATAGAAAAAGAAGAAAAAATTCATTTTTAGTACTATATTTCAAATTTAAAAAAGGAAGAAATCCAAGAAAGCGACATAAGACAAACCCAAATCTTGCTTTTGAAGAATGATCAGCATTTTTGTGTATCAGCTGGGAGCCTCCAGGTTCATGCTGATATGACAGAGGTTCTAATTGATACCACAGCAGTCAAACCCCCTTGAATTTCAGTTTTAGCAGTAAAAAAAGGAGGACATTCTCAAAGACGGAAGTTACAGTGCTTAACCTACACCTAAAACTCGTGGTGGAGGTGGAACAGGAGGTAAACCTGATTAAGCTTTGCCAAAGACCAAAAAATGGCCTCTATTTTTCTTGATATTTTTTTTTAACATAATTTCCATTTCTCAGTAATGTATGAATTAAAAAAAAAAAAAAAAAAAAAGACAGACTGTGGTTCATATTAATAGTTTGGTTTCCTTGTACTTATCAGGACACCTACCCGAGTCATTGTAGTATGTGTTCTGTTAGTTTTTAAATTTTTAAGCATTCTTCTCATGGGTATTTTACTTGTCTGTTCTATTATACTTCACATAGTTGGGTTGCTGGGGTTTTGAAATGTCTTTTCAGCCTGCCAAGTGCCCGTTTAAGAGAGAAATGCAGAAAATAGTGGGTCTTGAATGTTATTTTTCTCTTATAAACAAACAAAAAAATTTGGAAAACTTACTTTGCAGTTTAATGAAATGAGAGAGGGACTGGCCTCCATCAATACTGTGAAAATGAAAAAAAGAGCTATTATTTTTCTTCTTTCGCACTGTTTTTGGGGGGCTAAATAATGTAATATTTTTATTATATAATGTAATATATTTAGTCAGAGACTCCCAATCTGAAGCGCTGATATACAGATGGCGCATATTTACGGAGTTGGCTATTGATGTGGGTTTCCAGATGGTGACATATCAGGTCTTCTCTTAAGTGCGTAGGTAGATCTTTCAGAAATTTGTCTGTTTAAATTGTACAGATTTCTTAGAAGACCTTATTCTTTACAACAGTTAAAACTCATGGCTACAGAGCACTGGGCAAGTGGATTTTATGCACATTGAAAAGATTCTAATTTTTAACAGAGGCCATAGTGCTGCATTGTTTTAATTTTTTTCAGATGGAGGAAGCTTTAAAAAAATTACATAAAGAGGTAAATCTTTCAGAATCAAAGAGAAGGGATAAGGTTTGGGGTTTTTTTCTTAGAATACACATTATGAATCTGGGCTTTGAATCGGTTTCATTATATACTCAAGTCCACTAAATCTGCATGTGTCATATTACATATAAACAGGGTTTTCATAATCATAGTTGTTAACTCAGTCTTTTAAGGACTATGGCATACTGTGTGGTACTGAAACATTAGAAAATCCAAAATCAGAACAGACTAGAATCAGTAGTATGAAGGCACACATAAAAGTGTTTTGAAAAGCAAAATTTTAGGAACACAGTGTTGTCCTCTTCTAATGCCAATCAAAGAGCCTCTATAGATCTATTCTCCCAGCTTGATCCTGAAACAGACAATAGCTGATAATGGATTCCCTTAGCACATGCAAGGAACTTTGTGTCCCATCCCGGGGGTCACCTACATTTGGGTCCTACACCCCACAGATGTATCTGTTCATGTGACCGTAGTGAAGGCCAAGGAAACTGCTAACAAACAGTTAGCAGTTTACTTCTCTTTGGCCTTGACAAACATAACTTTGCCCTTCTCATATCTAACCAGAGTGCTGTTGGGAGAAATCTTTTCCTTGTCTGCTGCTTTGGCCTGGTAGCTTTTCTCTTTTTGTTCTGCCACTGGCTTCCCCTTTCTCAATCATATCAAACAGAAGTTACTTGCCATTCCCATCAAGGCACTTAATTTCCCATCTACATGGTCCCTATCACCTCTAACTCCACCTCTGAAGGGTGATTTTGGTATCCACTTGCCCTACAGAGCCAATTCCCTGCACCTCTCATAAACTCACACCTGGGAGGATTCTGTCAGTCATCTCCAAACACACAGTCTCCTTCAGCCTTTTTCCTAAGGCTTCCTTCTGCTCTGATGCCCTTCGAAATTTAGCAGCAGTTAGCTTCTGCTGCACGCTGCACCTACAGTGTTGACCACTACTGTCTCGCTGCTTCCTTGCTCCCCTCATCTATCTGCAACCATCTGCTCTGCCTTGTCCTTTGTGGCTGTCGAGCTGCTTTCTGTTTGTACAGAGTCTCTGAGAAGCAAGGGTTTTAAGGAGAGGTAATATCTTTTATTAGATCAACTGAAACAAATGGAAGAAACAGGCAAGGTACTTCTTCAAGTCTACTGATTTTTTCCTTTGGTCTATAGAAAACACCCCTTTCTGTTTTTACAAATATTGCCTCTTTTATACCCTTAAAGGCAGACAGATGGAACACCACCACTGTAGCAGTATAGGCATATAGAGCAAGTGAATATTCCCTTTGGTTGCAAATCCCACACAGACAACCAAAAATAAGTGTTCAGATCTGGAAAAAAAATAGTGAAGTTTGCCTCTAAGGAAAAAGGAGATGGGAGGGGTGGTAATTATTAGTCATTTTTTACATTCTTATTTATTTAAAAAAACATGTATTATGCGAGAGGTCACTGGCTACGTTCAGTTTCTGAACAGAATTAACATTACAGAGAGGATGAACTTGGACCCTGCCATAGCACCCAACAGTAACAGCTTATCCACAAAAGGAGATTGGGAGAGTTTCAGCAATTCTGGTATTCACACCTACCTGAAAATTTGAGCATGGGACAGGACCAATGACTGCAGAGGAATTATCTTAAAAGTTACAGAGCTGCCAGCAAAGTATTTTTACAGCCAAGAATCTGACATGCAAAATGTACTATCTGAGAAGATGCATGAATTATCAAAGAGCTGACAAACAAAGAGACTGAACATCTTAGATGACTTTAGTAGCACTGAAATTAAAACTGTAGGCATGGCTCACTACTTGCTCTTTTGGACAGTTAGAATATGCAATTGCTGAACAGTTACTGTACAGAATGAAAAATACCTTTGATATTTTTATTTTTTCTTGTAATGGCAATCATTTCTCAGTGTCCTACAAGAGTCTATGGCAATCCTGCTTATGTACTACCTATAAGATATGTTGCTTGAGAGTTACAGAAATCAACACTTTAATTATTACTTTAATCGTGCTATTGTAATTTTGCCATCAGAAAAAAAAATGTGCTACTGTCCTGGTTTAGGCTGGGATAGAGTTGACTTTCTTACTGGCAGCTGGTATGGTGCTGTGTTTTGGATTTGGGATCCAATTTGGCAATAGTGTTTACAGCACACTGGTGTTTTTGGTTGTTGCTAACCAGTCAAGGCCTTTTCTGCTCCTCACACCTCTCCACCAGGAAGAGGCTGGGAGCATACAAAAAGTTGGGAGGGGGCACAGCTGACCCCAACTGACCAAGAGAATATTCCATACCGTGTGACATCATGCTCATCATATAAGGCTGGGGGAAGAAGAAGGAAGTGGGGGATGTTCGGAGTGATGGCGTTTGTCTTCCCAAGTAACTGTTAGGTATGATGGAGCCCTGCTTTCCCGGAGATGGCTGAACACCTGCCTGCCCATGGGAAGCAGGGAATGAATTCCTTGTTTTGCTTTGCTTGTGTGTGCAGCTTTTGCTTTACCTGTTAAATTGTCTTTATCTTGACCAAAGAGTTTTCTCCCTTCCAACCCAAACCATTCTACAATTCTATGCTTCTATAACTGGCATTGTAATTATGCCATGAACTTTACTGAAAGATCATAAAACCCCCAAAGTATGTAAAGTCAGGCAGAACAATAACTGTCCGGTTTTCACACCACAAACATATCTTAAAGCTGTGTACAAGCTGGTTATCAGACATCAGGGCAAATTAAGGGTTGCATGACATTTGATATGCTCAAAATCAAAGTACCATAATTTTTTTTATATATATATTCTTATTAAATATCTTAATTGATTTTTCAGAGATGTAAAACTAAGAAAAACACTGATGCTCGGCTACAATAGCCAATGAATGTAACAATTTCACTGAATCCCTTGTGTTCAGAAAGCTATCTGAGTGAAGAGTTTGTCTGAGATATCTCCTAGAAGGAACATTTCTGAAAGAATTAAGTCAAACGGCAATGTAAATTCCAAAAGGAAAAAGCTCACTGAATTCCAGAATCTGTTCTTCATGTTTATATTCAGCTCAATGCACCAGCACATTTTTTTCCATTCCATAAACTTTCACCAAGACAATTCATAATTTTTAACATAACTGCCTAAAGCCTTTTAGGTGTAAATCAGTAAGCAATGAATTGAGGTGGAAAAGTAGCTTCCTCTGACAGATGCATGCTTGAAAATCAGGTGATAATAGAATGGTATTAAGAAGACTAATGACATACAATAACAAGCCTGTCTAATTTTGAAGATTTAATTAAAGCAGAGCTGCTGTGATGCTGATGTAATTATTAAGAGAATATCTGGCTTTCTGTCACATCAAGCTGCTGTTTCAAAATAAAGTAATCTAGACCTTTGAAAAGGTCTAAATCCTAGGAAGTCATATATATATTTTAATCTACTTAAATACTTTGGGTTGAAAGTGTATCAATGGAGTTGGACAAAAAAGTGGTATTTCTGAGATGCTTCAGAAGCACATTGTGTATTAAGTCCTTGTCATTCTGCCACACACTTACTGCCTGAAATTTTTATGAACAAGATTGTATGAATGCTAAAAAAGATGGATAAATGAAAAACTTCAAAACACACAACAGTTTATTATAAGGTTAGGTGGCTTGTGACAACTCTGAATGTGCTCTCAGCTCTTTACCACTGAATTATATTTACAACTGCAGCTAGCACCATATGCTATTTGGCCAGTATGTGTTAGACACTAGAAATAGGAGACTAATGTATGAAGCAGATTTCTCATTTGCACTGTCAGTGAAAGACTACATACTCCCTTCAGTTAGTAATTTAGAGCATGGGCTCAGCTTATCTTAAGAAAACCTGATCTAGAACCATAAGTAGCTGGTATGAATTCCTCATTGTTCCTCTTTTCAGTCTGGTCCCAATGTCCAATCTTTGCTGGGGGCTCAAATATAAGTCATGGGTTTGGAAGGATACATTTATGGCTGGCCTCAATCCCCAGAAATTTCTGCTTGAAAACTGCTAGCTAATTCAAATACAGCATTTTTCTTGCATCTGCTATCTCCCCCATACATTTTAATGCTCAACGCCTGCTTCAGTACTTGCACTTTCTCCTCTTTATTCCCTTTTCAATATCCATTTACTGCCTTGGTTTCCACTTCATGGCGACCTTAATAACTGCTGCGCTTAAGGAACTCAGGCAGTATCTCTCTTTGGAAAATGTTAGAATGTGCAAGATCTGCCTCCTGTAACTTGACTCAGAAGTCCTAACATGACCCTTTTCTTTCCCTCCATTGATTTCCTTATTCATAAGGAGCAAATTTCTGCACCCTGTCTAACCCCACCGATACCTTTATGCAGTGGGGGATTTTGATAATCAGTTAAATCCAAGTTTGTTTTTAAAAACAGACTCCTGCTGTGCAGGAACAATGCAGACAGTGGAAGTTCTGTATACCTCTGCAATAGGAAAACCCAAGTATGCTTGGTATCTTGCTACAGGTCCAAAAATCTCATATCATCTGAACAGATCAGTGGTAGAAAAGCAAACACACTACAGAGCACCCCACAACATAATTTCCTCTGCTCAATGCTCTTAAAAATGATATGCTCACCCTGCAGTTGCTCTACAGATGGACTAGCAGACAACAATATGGAGAGAAAGCAGAATTCTGGGGTACAACATAATCGCACCTACAGTCAAGCCTGCTACTCACCTTGTAAGGCAGGGATATCTTTGTTTTGCTTTGCAGTATTGCCATTGGATGGCCCAAAGGCTTTAAGGACAAAATAGGGTGTTTTAAAAGCATCTCAGACAGACTGATTTAAAATATCTCAAATGCAACTATGTAAGAGATAATATAAATTATGTCGTTGTCTAATTCAAATTAAGCAGAATTCACCAGTGGAGGGAAATCTCCTTTTCCCTCGTCCCTGTACAAAGCAATAACAAAAATTAACAGCAGATGGTATGTGAACTATTAGTCATTTGGATAGTCATTCAAAGTCTATTTTAATCCTTTAACTTGTGATTTTCTTTCTTTTTCCTTCCAATCACTGTTATATCTTTCCTAGCTATTTTAGCATTTCCCTTTCCAGCTAATAACCAGAAATGAGCATATAAATATGCTCTTGAATTTTACAGAAGGTTTGGTTCAAATTTGATGCTATGGATACCATAATATTTATAGCCAAGGAGGCAAAGGGACAAAACTGACTTTTTACATAGGCCAGAGAAATAACGTAGAAGTGGTTTTCTATCTTTAGAGTTACAGGCTTGAGATGGTAGCCTACAGGCAATGGGAGTCATACCTCCTAACCACTAGATTGTCCAGTGATTCCACCCCAACAAACTGCTTTGGTAGTTTCTGTTTATTCTGGGTTTTGGATTAATTTATCCAACACATTATAAAGAACATCCCTCTAAGGTATCCTCCATTTTCAGCTTGTCAAACATTGTTCTGCCTTCACACACTGTCTTTCAGACATACTCTCCTCACCCCTTCAACACTTTACACAGGACCTGTACATCCCAATTTATTCTAGCACTGTGTTATGTTAAGACATCTTGTTTTCAGCATCAGCAATGATAGCTCCAAGGAAAACATGATTTAAAGGCTGCTCTTGAGCATGAAAAGATTGCACAAATTAAGTTTCATGAGTTTCAGAAAAACAGTACTCTTCTTTATTATTTACAAAATTAGTTTTGAACAGTTGAATTACATAAAAATGACAAAAATGGAGTCTTTAATTGCTCATGTTTTACGAGAAGCTTGCTCTTGCACTGCTTAGCATCTTTTAAACATGTACACCCTAAAGTTGAATGAAATCTCACTCTATTCTTCCCCAAACTTTTACCCACCTTGCTTTTCTCTGTTCTCATTTACTTGTTCTTACATCTGAAAACTGAACTGAGAGGATTTGCTCTCTGTACATCCATTTTTAAAAAAAAAATCATTACAATTCTTCCTAGCTTGTTAAAGTAATGAAAATAATCTATTTGTGGTGGCCTTTGAGATCTAGTGATGGCCACTTTTATTCCATTCTTACTGTGCCACATTAAATGCCACCACAATTGATAGTGTACCCTTGCTTGTGGAATAGGCAAAAGATTAGGAACCAAAACTGAGAATTTCCTGTAAGAAATCGGCTTTATATGTCTTAGTTCAGGAAGGACTGAAAATCGTTGAGTAAAGATCAGCCAGAATTGCCATGTTTAGAAACTTTGGAAAGGATAGACAATATGGACTGAGGACAGTTCCTGTTTCCTGGCTGTTCTGCCTATGGCATGAGATGAGATACCAAAGACTTGCTCTAACCCTGCCGTAGGATACTTGACACAGGTGGTGTATTGGGGTGGAGGAGAAGTAGCTGTTTGCTTTCCTGGGGTCCATAGGTGAGCCGATGTAGAAATACACTTTTTATTTTAAACTAAATACTGATTTCTTCTCCTCTAAATACTTCTCTACTGATCAGAATCCGTTTGCTTTGCAGATCAAAAATATGGTTGAAAATACGAGAAATTATCAAAATTCCCAGAAGACACCACTGGAAAACTGTGAAGCTGCAAGGAGCTTGTAGATTCTCAAAGACTTTACAACTCATTTGACATCAGAGGACATCAAAAATTCCAGACCACCTGCAATGGGAGGCATTTTTTTGTCTCCTTTAAGAGTTGAGGAGGAGAGTCGGTCAATGACTTGCTTAAGCAAAAGAAAAAGGGGCAACTATTAGAAAAATTCTGGGTCTACGTCTTTTGCATTTGCAAAAGGAAGATATCTTAAAAATATTCTTCTTCTAGATAAAATCACAATGGAATTTAAAATTTCAGACGGAAATCAGAATGAAAAAATACCTTTCTGTTTCAGAAGACTGAAAAAAACTTCATGTTACTTTACCTCCCTGTTCCAAATGTAATTAGTTTTCTGTCACTTCCATACAGTCTGCAAGTACCCTCACCCCAGAAGGTATTAAAAAAATCAGAACAACTATATGAGATAGACACATGACGAAAAAACTCTCATGGTCAGTTGTAACTTAAATATTTTCTCTATGCAAATCTAGACATCCTGTTTATCTCCAGCAACACTTTCACACAGAAAGTGGAAAGACAGAATTAGGGAGATGGAAATAGATCTGGACACAGAAAATAAAATTTAAAAAGCCAAATAAACTAATGGAGGAATTGAGTTATATCTTTTTTCTTATGTGAAGTGTTATGGTTTCAGCTGGAATAGGGTTGATTTTCTTGCTAGCAGCTGGTATAGTGCTATGTTTTGAATTTGGGTTGTGTGCTGATGTTTTTGGTTGTTGCTAAGCAGTCAAGACCTTTTCTACTCCTCACACTGCCCTGCCAGTGAGCAGGCTGGGAATGCACAAGAAGTTTAGAGGGGACACGGCTGGGACAACTGACCAAGGGAATATTCCATGCCATATGATGTCATGCTTGGGATATAAAGTTGGGGAAAAAGGAAGGGCGGGGGGGGCAAGTTTGGAGTGATGGCATTTGTCTTCCCAAGTAACCATTACGCATGATGGAGCCCTGCTTTCCTGGAGATGGCTGAACACTTGCCTGCCCCTGGGAAGCAGGGAATAAATTCCTTGTTTTGCTTTGCTTTCATGTGCAGCTTTTGCTTTAGCTGTTAAACTGTCTTTATCTCAACCCACAAGGTTCTTCTCAATTTGCTCCTCTGATTCTCTCCCCCATCCCAATCAGGGGTAGTGAGAAAGTGACTGGGTGGTCCTAGTTGCTGGCTGGGATTAAACCATGACGGAAGAAAACTGCTTGGTTTTACCAGAGGGTAGCTTGCCCAAACACAACTTTTATGTTATTTGTGATACCAAATTTATTCCACTGCATCCTCTGTCTGTAAAACAAGTGACAAACAGGATGTGCCTGTACTCGCAATGACTTCTATTTGCAGAGTAAAAATATCGCCCCATTGAAATCAATGACAAAACTCCCAATAATTTTAAAAGGAAAAGTCTTCATTCAAAGTCTTACCGTTTCTCACTATTCAGCTGTGGTTAAGCTAATGACTTGATCCTGCACATGTTTACATGGACAAGTAACTGTGCTCACTGCAAGATCTCTCACAGCTAAGTAACAGTCCCGTTTGCAGTGTTAGGAAACACACAGGCAAATGGCAGCTTGGCACAACATTAGTATGGCAGCAGACCATCCTACGCATCTGCATTACTTGAGAGCTCTACAATCTTAGTGCACTGACATTTCACCTGGAAGAATGCTCTGACCCAAAAGGCAACCCCAGAGGGATCTTGTGTAAAAGCAATGTTATTGTGTGCACAAAATGCAATGGAGGAGAGAAATCTTTGTATGCATTCACAGCTTTCAATTATGTCTCTAGGACTGAGTGTCAATTGGGATCTTTGCCAAGTGGCCAACCGAAGACAAAATTAAATTTAGATTCCTGTGAAACTTTTGGATGGCCCACACCCTGGCAAATGCTAGATACTGTTTAATTGGGCCATTTTAGACATAGCTCATTAAATTATTGCTCTCTGCAGTGCACCGGCCTTTTAATTCTATGTAACGCAAATACTTTGGGTTTGTTTTCCTTCTTCCAGCCATATAACGAATCATGTCTTTTATTCACAAGACATGACTATGGTAAAATTTATTGCTCACATAATTTACAAGTAAACTAGGCTTTAGACCAATCTTGATTCCAGGGATATATTATTCATTTCTGCACATTTTTAAAAGACTAGAGTCAAAACAGAGACTCCAAATGAAAAAAAATTCTTACTTGTAGAGATATCAGATGCATTAAAGAAAGAATTTATATGAAGTCTAACTTTCTTCAGATGTTGTTTTATGTACTGATGATTACACTGTATGTTATTGAATTAAATCCAGTTAATGATCAAAAAATAATTTATTGCCAAGTCCTAGAATTCAAGAAATTAAAACTCTAGTTTTAAGAGGTGAAATTATTTCTTTACTTTAAAAAGACTTGTGCCCTAGACTCCTGACCATCATGGTTGCCTTCCACTGGAAATCAATTGCCTCTTACAGGTCACTGATAAAAATGTTAAAATGGACAGGTCTCCGCACAGACTCCTGTGGTACTCCATGTTTTACTAGCCTTCAATTAGAGTACAAACCGTTCATTAACTATGACTGCCTGAGCTCAGATATCTAATTTGTTGCAATCCATGCAATTGTGCACGCATTCAGACCACAATGTCCTGATTTGGATTGAGGAAGATTTTCTGAAACATTGCTGAAAACCTTCATAAAGTTGAAGGTAAATGATGTTTGCCACTGTCTCCTTATCAACAAGTCTAGTAATTTTGTCACAGAAGGCAATCAGGTTGGCCACGAAAGATTGGATTGACCAGGTGTCAATCCATGCTGGCCATTCTCAATCAACACCTTCTCATTTCCTGTGCCCAGATACATGTTCTAAGAGGATTCACTGATTTCCTGTAATTTAGTAGACTTAGACCCTATAACATGACGTTCATGAACATCAAAACTCTTTCCTTTTAGACACAAAGTTTATAGTGTCAGTTTATTGGTCATTTGTACCACTAGGAGTCCATTGACTTCAGTCAAGTTACTCTTCCTTTATGAAGAAAAAGTTAAAGAGTAGTGCAGCACTAGACCAGGTTGCCCAAGGTTAAGAAATCCCAACATTTAATTATCAGCCACTTACAGATTTATTCCTTTGGAAAAGTGTCCTTAGGGTTCTTAGTGGTTAGCACAATAAAAATAGTTTAGTTTTGTATAAGTCTGTAGGATTCCCTTTTACAGCATAGAAAATCTCAATGTTCAAGAATCACTTTGTAGAAAAGTAATTTGCAATTGTAATAATTTGTTCCCATATTGCCATACAAGATTGCACTTAGGAAGACAAATAGAACAGAATGAACTCTAAATTTCCCTCCTTGTTATGAATGATCAGGATCCTGCAAAGGCATTATGCCTTATATAAATATGTGAAATGTCGTCTTTCACTAGTAATTACTAAGTAAGTAATTTAAGTAAGCTTGGTTTAATAAGAAGCAAGCTGAAAAAGTCTTTGTGATCATGGAAGATCTCAAGTCCTGCTCTGAGAGACAAAATGGCCAAGATGGAAAAAAAAAAAAAAGTCAAAAAAAAAGTACTTCTTGAGAGGTATTGCTGACTACCTTGAGTCCTGAATGGATCAGAAGTAAGCCATACAAAGACAAGCATATTTCACACTTATTTATTTTTTTTGCCTTTCTTCTCCACTTTACTTCCCCAAATGAAGGGAAATAAAACATGCTACAAAGAGCATTTACATTAACAAAAAATAATTATAGCCTCTAAAACATTTTTAAATTGAGGTAATTGCTTTGTATGACCTGCTGCTAACTACGATTCTGCTTGTTTTGCTAATTTTTTTCCTCAAAATATTTTGTTACTCCATTATGAGGTTATTTTGGTTCAACAAACATGTCAAAAATATGAAGCACTGTTATTTTATAAATATTGCAGCCTGCAGCCTGATAAAATTAATGTAACATTTTGTACTGCTGGATTTTAAATTTCCTCTGTACTATATTATTTCCTATTATTAGTGTTCCATCCCCGGCTTCATCACACCATTTTCAAAGCTGTGTTCACCTAAAAAGGCAATACAAGTTCTCCTTTTCTGTAATTTAATGGACTTAGACACTGTACTATCAGTTTTAACATAAATTTTTGCTTTTACATAATGAAGCCAACATTTGCAGTGCCAGTTCTCTAGTCATTTGTACTACTACAACTCCATTGATTGCAGGGAAGTCATTCCTCATTTACAGAAGTATAAATATCAGAATCATATTACACACTACAGTGTCACTCTATTGACAGCACACCAAAGCACTAAGGTTTCTTCCGCAATGGGACAATACAGAGTACAACACTGCAGAACTCGGGAGAAATGCTATATGAACATTACTCTGTATTTTGAAGTTTAAGGCTTTACTTCTCAAGCTGAGAGTTTTCGATGGCTGTTTTGCTGATCAGTCACTGGGCTGGAGTGTTATCATAATGAATACAAATAAAAATCATGTTACTAAGACTCTGCAACAAAACTAAACCACCTCCACAACACTTTATTTATTCAGTGTTATAAATTAAATCATTAATACAGCATTGTTACTGAGGCAAGAATAGAGAAATATTGGTTTAGCTTTTTTTTTATGTGAAAATTAATGCTGAGCAATTCCCATCCTCTTCATTTGCGAAAGGATATTTTCACAATGTCTGTTTCAAGGAGGACTCTCTGGGGTTCATGTACATCAATTAAACAAGAACTTCTCTTTGGACACACAGTCTACAAATGTTTTCCAGAACAGACTTCAAAACCACAACCTTTTCTTTACAGGAGTTTTGAAGATATATTAGAGCAAGACATCCACATATTCTAGCATAAACAAGAGGGATTTTTTTTTTTCTAGTTGTAAAAGGAAACCAAATAATCCCTTCTATACATACATGGCACAGTTTTGTCATTGACAAAACCGTTTGACTTACCTGTCTCTTCCAAATATCCCATCTGAAGACTGAACCGCAGTACAATTCTAGCTTGTCCAAAACTTATGCAAGGGAGGTTTATGACCTATATCAAGGGAGTCAGGATTTCATCACTAGACAAAAAGCATAAATTATGAAATGAAGAAGAATTAAAAGCATACAAAAGGCTGCAGAACCTCATGTAACATAGCGTGCTAGAAGGCTTTATGCCCCCAGGTTTTCATATATCTGCAGATACATCAAGTGATGCAAGAGAGCATGCATGATCTTTAAGTTTGCCACGTGCCATTTTTTCTCTTCCTTTGCCTTAGACATCATTAACCTTGGGCCTCAAGAAAACTACTTATTTTCTCCATATTTTTCACTATGTCCAGCACAATTGCACTGTAGCAGCTTTTGGGGAAAAAAAAAAATTCAGCACACACTTACTTTTGTAAATGTTAAAATCATAAGAAACCAGAAAATCAGTATTTATAACTAGCTCCTAGGCATTGCAGTAGATAAGCAGGGCACCATTACCATCCACACTGTATAAATATATACAGAATCTTCTTCAGAGAATTTGAAATTTAAATGGACAAGACAGAGAGGGAAAAAGAGAGAAAACTGAATTACAGAGAAGACAACTTCTTCAAGGTCACACCACAGCTGTCTAAAGTCACTGTGTTGACACAATGGAGCCACTACTGGCAGCGCTACTAAAATTTCCCATATTTTTTAAGCTTTAGCCTACAGCTCTGTACATAGGTACCATGCTGCTAATCAACTTTCAAATACATTGAAAGTAGCAACGTAGGGTTGGTTAGTCATTGGAAGAAAAGTTAGGAAGTCTCCTCTGCAATTTAAGTATTATTACTCCAATCTGACAAGTTACCAAACAAACAGGAGAAACACTAAGCAGCTAGATGTTAAAACATTAAAGAATAGTATTAACCTTCTCAATACTCAGATTTACAAATGAATTTATTTCAAGCAATAAGAAGAGTACCCTGGAGTTGTCAAAGTCTCATTAACGGCCGCCTTGTACCTTATTACACCTCTATTCACAACTGCTCTGAAGAAAGGTGCAAAAGAACAGAAAGAGTAAGAATAAAGGAGAAGTAGTAGAAATATTCATATCTCCAATACCTAATGGTCAAAACATTCAGACATGAAAAACATCTCAAGATGCTGCAAGAAAGCTGATAGCAATTCCAGCATGGAAGCAAGCTGCAGGAATGTGTAAAATGGTTTATTGTTCTATTATTATAATCAAGTAAGAGATTCAGAGCTCTGAACAAACCAGTTGTAGATGGAATATAATTTCTGGCAAAATACTGTTGCAAAAATGTGTTGAAATAACCACAATACTATGATAGAAATTGAGGACAAGTAACCAGAGGAGAGGAACTAGAAATTCTTTGCTACGACAATAAAAAAAGTTACTTCAGAATAATTGCTTGTAACATATTCTACTATTTATCTAAAGAAGAAGATGGAAGTGGGGATTATAAAACACGATTTGTTCCCTAAAGTCTATATAAGTAAGAGGAAACAACATTGTCAGCTCAGTGCTTTTAGATAACACCATGCAATATGCGCATGGGAAGCATTAATAGATTGTGAAAGGGAAAAGAATTTTATCTGCTGTCTAGAAAAATTACTGCAAACATAAAGATTCACATATCTCACAGCAACAATAATTTTAAGAATAGGTTGTTCTCTTACAGATCAACAGAATAAATAGGGAGGGAAAACCATTTTATGGAAGGTAGTAGATAAGGTTCATGTATGTGTGGTGGTTTAAGATGAAGGATCCAAGTTCTTAATTAAAGGAGTGTCCTGCCTGATACAGTTAATTTCTAATTAATGTTGTATAAGCTTTGGAAAAAAAAAAAATAATCATGACTATTATCACTTCAATTTCTGAAAAAGCTTCAACAATCCCTTTTCTCTATCTGTCTTCAGATCTACCGCATTTCTTTCCTGCATACTGCACCATGAAATGCAACTTCACATGAAAAAATAATATATTAGAAAGGGAATTTATGTTTGTAATTATTTGCATTTCTCTAGGCTACTGAAACTTTAGTTTAGGACAACTGCTATATATGATTTTCAGAATGAATTAGAACACACAAATGTCTTTTCATATAGAAAGTTATAATTGTAAATCATAGATAATTCAGCAGCTCCAGTCAACAGCAGTTATTTTCTAAAGAGGCATCCTTTTTCCTTGAGAGAACAGCAGCCCTGAATGAATAAAGCCAGGCACACTGAGAATGCAATGCAGATGTAGAGGGAAGCATTTCAACAATGTATTACAGTAAGGTATTGGAAAACTATGAGTGAAAATGAGTTAATTTCAAACATATTATGCAAAGCATATGGGAACAAAAACCAAGGTTGGCAATTGGTAAGACAGGGCTGGCAGTCAAATGTGCCTCCTGCCAAATATAACTTCTATTTTGACACCTATTCTTCCACCTTAACCCATAAGGAAAAGAAGCATTTTGAATTTTAGGCAGTTATTTTCCCCTTTGGAACTGTGGACTGGTACTAAGATACTCTTTACATGGCTGGTCATTAGTTTCTTGCCAATAGCCCTAAAATATGTTGATGGCAGACACACACATCCCAAAGGTCCTATCATGTAAGCCTATTGTGTGCAACAATTGCATGTCTTTGCTTCCTCTCCTTCATTTTCCATTCCCCATCAACCTTCACCTCCTTCCTCTCTCTCAGGAGCAATGACTTTTCAGATGAGTATGGGTAGATCCAAGTCCATCTGTCCATGTTTTCATTAGGCTCGAGTAAAACCAGGTACAGTTCAGAGAACGTCTATCCATGTTAAGTGGAGAATCATGGTAAAAACTATCTGCCTTCCCTTTCAATAGAGCTTATTCCCTAGCTGTAAAGATAAATCATCATGGCTACACAATTTCTGACTTGGGTCTGGCTTCCATGTAGCCTGTTCACACCACGGACAGAAAAGCTCACCTTTGCACTCACCCCCATAGACCTGCCCTTAGGCTCAGCTATGCTCTGTCTCCCCCGTCCTGATCTGTTAACATATTTCACATAACTGCGACATCTTAGAACATGATATGTGTTGGAAAATAACGTAGTTTAAAAGCATGCATGTAGATACTAGAAACAAGAGGCTGTGTTTTCAAAACCTGACAGTGACTTTCGATGCAGATCTCTTTAGCATATCATCCAGTCTCAGTACAAAAGGAAAGAAGACTTTAAAGATGAAGCTGTGTCAAAGGACCATTTTGGAAAAAACATCTCTGCAGCTGGTAAAAGGCACAGTGCCCAAGCCTAGGCTAATACAAATTACAGAGCTTCTCAAAAGCTCAAGAATTTACAACAGCAGAGAATTTAGTCAACCTAGAGCTACTTAAATACAAGCAACTGTCAAACAGTTACTTTTAATTTATATTTCTCTGAATGTGGAGAGGTTTGTCACCTGTCAGTGTGAAAAACAAGGTAATTCCAACAACAGCCATGATTATGAATATCTCAAATTCTTTAATTAGAGGTACATAGAATAAATTTATAGTAACTTTTGTGTATGCCATAATATCCTCTACTTTTTGTGCTACTCTGTTCCATTAAATGGTCATTCCAAGACCATAATAATGTTCTTACCATCCATAGAGCAATGTCACATAAAAAATACTAGATGATATCCAAAAATTTCTTATGCAGTTGTATGTCATCTTCTCAGTAGTGATTACTTAGTGCAGTACATCCCTGAAGATAAGATCTTAAGTATCACTTCTAAGGAAATATTGATTTTGCTTCTTAATCCTATGACCATATGTAAAAGCCAGATCTTCCAAACAGAAATTAAAACACCTGTTTTATCTTTATCCTCTTTCTACAACAGCCTAATGACTTGTTTGCATTGTTCCCTACTGCTGTGCACTGTCTTGATTATTTCAATGACTTCTCCACAGTAATCAACACTTCTTTCCTCATCAGTGTACTGGATGATTGGTTTCTTTTTCCCAGACTAATTATTTTACATATTTCTATAGCACACTGTATTTACCCTCTGTTGACCCAATTACCTAAATGATCCAAATCCTCTTCAGTCTGGTTGCAGTTTCTCATTATTTGATTTAACTTCCATTTCAGTAACATCTATAAGCCACGAAGGATTATTTTCCATTCTACATCCATGTATCTGTAGATCTTAAGACTGCAATCTAGAGGGTCAGATCTCACTGAAAAGTATTCTGAATCTGATGCACTGGACAATCATTTCTTCAAATGGTATAAAATATGATACTAGCCAATACATACACAAAACTTCTGGCTTACTTTCAAGTTTAAGTTCAAATGTTCATTCAATTGCTCGGCCTGTTTCTCATCTTTAAGGATTTCAGAGATATTTTTGAAATATGTGGCTATCATTGCAGATACAAATCATTTGCTTCTCAGCTTTGCCAGATTTGTCTAACACTAAATAACTAACTATTAACTAACAGAAAGAAGGCCAATACACAACTGACTGCTTGTGTCCTCAGGTGCTCTTGACAACATGAGTTGCTTTACTGATATCCTGCAAGGATTAAACATTTCTATAGATGAAAGTGGGTTTCCGAAGTATATCATACATTTCATATGAGAATGGCTGTGATACTAACTCGAGATGCTACAGTAAACTTCAGTAAATGGTAGTGGCTTTGAATTTTACAAGAGAAGATACTAATACACTTTCTGAAAAGGAGCAGGATGGAGGAGGGTTTCTAGGAGATGGTAAAAAGCCTTTTCTCACTGATTTTTAAATAAGTAGGAGAAATCAGAAGGGAATGGTATATGCACAGAGAGAGTTAAAAGGCTGGCGGGTTTTTAGGGCGAGGGATTTGCAGTTTGCTCTAATTGCCTGCTTATTCCTTCATTATGGTTGAAGGGTTCTGGTAATTCACCATTATTAAATATTCAAGGACTGGTCCGGAGGAAGCATTCTTTGGGGATTGCTCTCATCACTCCAGTGCCAGTTGAAAATCCTGCTTTGTGCCTGTTCATGTGTGCAAATAAAGCTCCGCTTTTCCCTTTTTATTGACTTCCTTTACTAGAAGGGCTTCGAGCATTGTGGTAATGTGAGATTATTTAGGAAATTAAAGCTTGTGCATCTTTCATGGGATTTTCCTCATATTAGCAAGAACAGCGTGGTTACTTTTTGGAAGCAGAGAGTAAAAATGTCCCATCCCCGCCCTGAGTAAAGGCTTTATATGTCCATATTCCCTTGACTCCCAACATGCTAATACTCTCCCACATTCTCCTCACCTACATACCCAGTAGCATGAAAAGTCTGTTCTCTTACTTCCCTGTCAAGATGGACCAGTATAAAGGGTACAATCATAAGTTATACAGTAGTTTCAACTCACTTGAGAACAGATTGTCAGTCATGCTAGGGAAATATTGCATTACTGGAAAGGGTCCATCAATACCAGGACCCTGTCATAATAGGGAGTATTTACAGATACAGTAATGGAGAATCCTTTCTCCAAGTCTTCAAAACAAAGAGGTACAAAATACTTTCTTCTACTGCACAGGGACAAACAGCACCTACAAAAACCTGAGAAGAGTGCTTGGCCACTGTGTAGTACAACAGCAAAGAGGTTAGTCTCATTTCTGTGTAAGTTTTTCGCTGAGGTCTGAATTCTGCAGTGGGAGTAACAGCGAAAAGTGCAGAGGGATCACAACTGTTACACTGTAGAAATGAATTGCCACCAGCAAGCACCTTCCAAGAAGGCTTGAGAGCTACTCTTGGAATTACCACAACACAATGGTCTCATGTTTGCACTTAAACATCCAGCTCTGTACATAAATATTTGCTTTAGTTTAGCAGTTTGTAAGGCACATATACCTTCAAATTCAAATATTATGGGTTGCCACACAGAAAATCACAGAGTAATTACGGACCTTGGAGACTTAAAGCAGCTATGGCTTACATCCTGCATTCTGTTGAGGTTTGTTCATGAAAAATTATATTTACTTTATCTTTCATCTGAAGACAAATTATGCTTTCACTTATATTTTAATAACCTAAGGCACAATCTGAAGAAAATGAAGTTGCAAAACCTTTCCTTGCACAAGAAAACAGAAAATCCTTAACAACCCAATGACAAAATTAAATCTGTGGAATCAGTATTGTAAGAGGTAATGTATAATTCTGAGGATTACTCACTCCCCTTGTTTACATCTTTGAAAATTTTGGATGCTAAGGAAAATTTCTGTGCTGATATTACAACTCTACCAGAGTTTGACACAACTGTGGTTTGGAATTCCTGATAGAAATGCAGAAAACTTAGGTTTGTTCTCTAATCTTAATAAAATAAGCAAGATTCTTTCCTCCTGGAACCATTGAATAAGAAAACTCCAAACAGATCTAGGCAAGGATTTTCTGAAAACTGGACATATACCCAAATGACAAACAATTTAGTTAGACTTAAGGTGGTTGCAAATTTGTCTGAAATTCACCAAAGATTTCCAACTAAGTGAAAAAAGTTTTAAAGGCTGAGTTTCACAAAACTATGGTTTAGCGGTTTGAGCACTTCAATACACTGATGATCAATTTCTTCTCTGACTGAAGAAGCTCAAAACACAAATCTTCCCCTCCTTGGAGAGTACCCTGACTAGAAGCCTGTAAGCATATTTGATTTTTTTTCTCTACTTTGCATAACTGATTAAATTAAGGTGATAATTCTTTCACATCTGCAATAAGCATCCTATCCATTGCTGCTGTTGGGTTTTCTTGTTTGGTTTTGTTTTTATTTTTTTTAAGATGGCTCTTTCTTCACACTAGTCTTGAAATATTAAAGTAGTAACTGAAGCAGAGACGGGGAGAGGGAGGGAGTGATTCTCTGGTCTGGTAGTTCCAAAAAACATTTAGAAGGATTTCATGGTTCCAGAATTTGTGCTACTGAACATTAACTCATTTACATAACATGAAAGTGTCAACAGGAGAGACTGAGAATGCACTTTATCTTCCTCTGAACCTAAACAACCTATAGATATATGACTACGGTGTTCTTCCTGAATAGAAAGACAATATGGGTTTGATTACCTTCTGACAGGGAAGAATCCGGACCTTGTCTCCTATATGTTTTATATCTGATCTACTACATAAAGATGCATATTTTTCACCAGTTTGGCAGGAAAAAAAATTACTTTTCACAATAAGAGCCAGACTTTTCTTTAAAAAACAAACAACAATCAATAACAAAAAAGCCAGCCAGACTGGATCAGACCATCCAGTTTCTGATAGCAAATGGTAGTGGATGGCCTAAAAAATAGTATAAAAACAAGGCATGCATATACTGATATTTCAGCAGAATACCTTCCCATTTTCTAACAGTCAGTAACTCAGGGACCTCCTGAGCTTCTGATGGCATCTTTGTATTTAATAGTCCCTGATGGGATGTTTCCTGCCATGAATTTGTCCAACCATTTTTTAAATCCATGTAAATTTGTAGTATCTGTGACATCTCATGCAATAAGTTTCTCAGCTTAATTACACAAGGTGTGAGGACATATATCCCATTGCTCATTCAAATCTACCACCAGATCATGTAATCTGGTAGCTTCTTCATATGGAAGGAGGAGGGAGGAGAAAGAGAATAATCATTTACCACCACATCTTCCAAGGCACCCAGGATTTTGTAGTCTTCTGTCATATGCCTCCTGTGCTGTCTTATTCCCAGACTCATCTTACACTATATAGTAATACTATATACACAAGCAGATCATACCAACCAACACTGTTGCCTTTCTATGAACCTGTTCTAAATCCACTGCTTCTTTCCTGAGGTGAAAGTGAACCAAATTGCAGAAAGAATTCAGGTACAACAAGGAGTGATATACACATATACCAAGAATTTACAGAACAGCATAGTAATGGTTGCTTTGGAGCCTATCCTTTTCTCAGCACCTAAAATATAGTTAATTTTTGACCTGAAAGAATGCTGAGCTGAGAGCTACCATAACCTCAGATCTGACAATAGAATGTTAAAAATTAGCTCATGGCCTGCTACACTTTACATACATACACTACTTTATATTTATATTACTGAGTTTTGCCTGGGTTTTTGTCACACAGTTACTTCTCAGAGTCAGCCCTCACCCATGTTTCTCAGAAAACCTGCATACTGACAAGAGCCTCTGTCATCTCATTTTTCACACCCTTTCACACTATTGCTGGTAACTTCCCAAAAGAAGTCTCTTAAAACTGCAACCTCCTTTTTAGACAGGTTTTCATACTAGTAAGGAACTATACTCTTCTTCCTCAACAGTTTTGGTTTTCCCTTGGTGCTTTTTGACACTTCGTATGTTATCTTGGTTTTTTTTCATAGCTGAGTGCTGGTGAGTGTCTGGTGCTAGCAATTTGCCAGCATTCATTTTGCCTATTTGTTTCATAGACCTCCGCTTTGGCAACTGATCCTTTATGATTCTTTTGCTACAGCCTTATCTTCTCTTAGCAGTCCTTTCACACATTCCAAATATATTGGCCCTCTGCTTACTCTGGCAGAATTTCTGTTTCTGTTGTCTCAGTAAGTAGATGTATTCTTTTCTCAATACCTTTTCAAGTCACTGCTAAAAATCTTTGTAGCCTGACATGTTATGTTTCTACTCAGTAAAAACTGCCAGAGGTTATTTACTATTTTCCTCTTTTGGACATAACATTAAATGTCTAAAGGATGCCTTCTTTCTTCTGTTATCCTCCCTTATCTCCTTGTTTGATCATGGCAGCTTTTGATAGTCTTTCCATACCCTTTTTAATAGATGGCCCAAGATGTGGTCTTTCACCAGTCACCATGCCACCTGAAAAGATTTTGTGCTTTCAGCTGCCCCTTTTAGTTTCCTTTTTTAATGTGCTTCCTCATTTTTCTTGAAGCTCCCTTTTTGCCATCAAGCAAATGTTTGAAATGTTCAGGAAAGGCAGTGTCTCACTTTACTCTGTTTGGTATGTGCCCAGCAAATAATTTTCTGAGTTTCATTTAAATAGAGGATTGTGTGGGAGATGCAGGGGAAAAAAAAGTTAAATTAGAGCTAAACATTTTTTTCCTCTTCCATTTTCAAGTTTGCAGCCAAGATAAGAGAAGACTATTCCCAGCTCTAATTTCAGCAGTTTTCACAGGAAAAACACTAAAAATTTTCCTTGTTTCAGTGTTTTTCCAGTTGACCATTATTTATTGCTGTAAATTAGATTTCAGTATATTTGCATATCTGCATTTAACAGCTTAGAGAATGTAAATTAAAAGTTAATTACACTGAAATATAAGGGGAAATATAATTATTATCTCAACATTAATAGTGTCAATGAAACTTATTTCAATACTTGAGTTAAACTGTGTAGTTATCAAGATCTGCATTAAATTATACGGCTTATGCTATCCGTAAGGGCAAACTAGATTATCATTTATTTCTTCTGCCTTTACTATTTCTGAAAATATATGGTCCTCTGACATATCATAATATCTAATTGCTTTTTCTTCTTTTTTTTTTTTTTTCTTTCTCTGTCTTTTTTGGCCCTGAAGGCTTACATCAGAACATCAGTAACTTACTACAGAGAGTTATTTTGACTTTATCTACCTCTGCTTTACTGCAGACACAGCAGCCTTGGCTGGGACTCTGACAGGCAAATTCCAGTTACTTAAGTCATCAACTATTCTGAATTACCAAAGGAAAACTATTAACAAATTTTTGACATGAAAATACTGCCTCTTGTCACTGTCATGCAATAACTAGAATAAGCAAGCAAGCAAGTGCTCATTTTCTCATTGAGCTGACATACGTCTTTCCTCTTACCCTCCCAAGCTTTGATACTTAGTGTGTCACATACGTACAAGAACTATGAAATTTAAAATGGAAAACTTTTCCAAAGAAAGTTCAAATTCAGTCTAAAACACTGTGATGTTTTATACTTGCAGAAATGGCATTTGGAGGTTGCAGGCTCCTAATAAGTGAAAACAAGAAAACTTTTTCGGTTGAACCTCCTCTTCTTTACTTACAGTTTTGAAGCCTGAAGCAAGCCAAAGCTTGAGACATTGCAAAGCTTGAGATATCACAATTCAAATAAAACTAATGTCAGTGGAAGAGCTTCCCCAGTGACTTTTTCCCAGATACAGTGAAGTATCTCTGCATTTGCCTAAGCCTACATAGGTAGACAGAATCATAGAATAGTTGGGGTTGGAAGGGACCTTGGTCATCTTGTGCTGAGAAGGGATATCTTCAACTAGATCAAGTTGCTCAAAGCCCCTTCCAAGCTGAGCTTGAATGTTTCCAGGGATAGAGCATCTACCACCTCTCTGGGCAACCTGTTCCAATGTTTCACCACCCTCAACGTAAAAAATTTCTTCCTTTTATCTTGTCTAAATCTTCCCTCTTAATTTAAAGCCATTATCCCTTGTCCTGCCACAACAGGCCATGCTAAAAAGTTTGTCCCTATCTTTCCTGTCCACCCCCTTTAAGGACTGAAAAGCCACACTAAGCGTTCCCTGGAGCCTTCTCTTCTCCATGCTGAACAACCCCAACTCTCTCCTCCTGTCCTCATAGGAGAGGTGTTCCATCCCTCTGATCATCTTCATGGCTTTCCTCTGGACCCACTCCCAACAGGTCCATGTCTTTTCTGTGCTAAGGACTCCAAAGCTGGACCAGTACTTCAGGCAGAGTTTCACCAGGGTGGAATAGAGGGGCAGAATCACCTCCCTTGACCTGCTGGCCACACTTCTTTTGAGGTAGTCCAGGATGTGGTTCGCTTTCTGGGCTGCAATCACACATTGTCAGCTAATGTCCAGCTTTTCGTCCACCAGTACTTCCAAGTCCTTCTTGCTCAATCCTTTCATCCTCCAGTCAGTACTGATATCAGGGGTTGCCCCGACCCAGGTGCAGGACCTTGCACTTGGCCATGTTGAACCTCATGAGGTTCACACTGGCCCACTTCTCAAGCCTCTCCAGGTTCCTCTGGATGGCACCCCGTCCCTCAGGTGTGTTAACCACAAAACTCAGCTTGGTGTTGTCAGCAAACTTGCTGAGGGTGCACTCGATCCCACTCTCTATGTCATTGATGAAGATATCGAACAGTACCAGTCCCAATATGGACCCCTGAGGGACACCACTTGTCACCAATCTCCATCTGGACATTGAGCCACTAACCACTACCCTCTGGATGTGACCATCCAAGCAGTCCCTCATCCACTGAACAGTCCACCCATCAAACCCACATCTCTCCAATTTAGAGGGAAGGATCTTGTGGCGGACCATGTCAAAGGCCTTACAGAAGTCCAGATAGATGATAGTATCATGGATGTCTACTTTAAAGCAACGAACTCTTCTTCAGCCTAATTCAAGGACTTTTTCTCACTTTGAGTGAATATCTAAATTAGTGAAGGGAAAAGAAGGCAGGTGCTTATTTTTAATAATGTGGGGATAGCTTGTCTGTCTTTCACTGTCTTTTTTAAATCTCCTCATCCTCAATTTCCAAAACATGTCTCATTCACCCAGCTACAAACTAAAAGTATTTTCGTATTACAGGAGAACTTTTTCTCTGTCGTGCCCATGACTAATGTGATAGCAACACGTTATATCTGTATGCACAGTAACAAAATATTGTTACTAGTGATAGAGTATATATGTTGATAACCCTAGTTGGATATTTTATATTATGTCTAGGAAGACATCTGGAAAGAGGCCACAGTTTTCCTGTTGTCATTATTTTGAAAATACACTTTTAGAGTGATATTCATTGATGATAAGCGCAGATTTGAGTATATAACACCAGTGACTGAATCATTCAAAATTCTGTCGGAAATTATCTTTTCACAAGAAGAAAAATCATATAATCTTTGAACAAAAGATTAATATTTCCCTGCCATTATTTTTTTTTTTTTTATCTTTAAACCTAGGTAGAGGGTTTTGGGTAGAATCAGCAAGTCAAATCCTTTAGAAATCTTTGAAAATGTTGAACTTCAATTAATGTGTCCATGTTGTGTTGTGGAATTGCCTCTTCCATCAGGCAATTTTGGAACAAAAGTTGGATTTTTAAAAGTTGCTTACTGTTACAATACTTCACATAAATCCTTTGGGCTAAGAGAAGTGGTAGCTGTTTCCCAAATCTGTTAATGAATTTCACTCTAATTACTTTGTAAACTTTAGAAACAAGGGACTTAACCTAAATTGCTTTTCCATCATTTTGAAAATATGGCAGTCTTCCTGATGGTAACATCTACTTTTTTTTTTACTGGTGCTGTAATTCACAGACATAATAGCATTGTCCTGTTTGAGTTTCCTCCTTGTAGTAATCACAGCCTATGCTGGATGATAAGCAACCAGGCTAATGCACAGATGGTGGTCAGAGAGTAACTTTCACTTTCGAGTACTCCAATTAAACTATTCCCCTGGCAGTTCCACTTGCAAAACAAGGTCACTTGGGGCCTGCCCAGTGACAGTGACAAAGAGTGCTTCTAATTAAAGAAACCCAAAACACTGTTAGTGCTATTTGCAGTTTCTCAGGGAACAGTAAGAAAAATAATTTAGCCCCATGCTTTGCTGATTATTATGAAATAAACATATATTTGTAATTAATTAGAATAGGCAATAACAAACATTTGGCCTTAATTGCATTCACGTGTGTGGTGACATAAGCTCATATAAATTAGAAACACTGGTGATAGTCTCTTACAGTGAATGGAAAAAAACACAGTCAGTGGACTTGTGCTGCTGCAGAGCTTCTTTACAGGCTGTTGGAGAAACATTCATTATAAAGTACCACACTCATGTTTCATTAATACATAACCAATGTACAGAATAGCTTTGTTAATCTTGAAGACGAATGACTACTGTCAGGGCTTTGTTACAGACTTATCTCTACCACCAACACTTGTGTGCTGAGACAATAATAGCAACATTGCGTTTGGTCTTGAGTAAGGGGAAAAATAATGAATATTCCAAGTAATTAAAGATACTCAATTTAGACAGTTGATCTTATTTTCCAGGAGCTGGTACTGTATGTCTCACTAATGAGTCATTGCAAGAACCAAACACCAGTGCTAACCTACAAATTTTTAACTTGCAGGAAAAGCAATTAATGATACTATGAGATTGTGGGCTTTTAACCAGTTTCTTTAGCTCCTTCCTTTCAACCAGAAACAAATCTACATAAACTTCAAGATAAAAAGGTCAAAGATCATGAAAGATTCTGCTGTAATTAACTTTTGACTGCATTGCTCTGCAGAGAACTTGGCCTAATGGCCATATTCATATGCTTGGATATTATTTTTTTTTAGTTCGATTCCTGGTCAGATCAGATTAATGTGCACCTAAAGTGATGGCTTTGCAAAACAGCAAAAAGAAAAAGGAGTCTTGCAGACCACATTTGAATTCTTGTGATCATCTCATCACATACTTGCACACATCTGTTTTAGTCTCTATGAGTGAAACAGCATGTCATAGTTCAGCATGGTCTGGGCAAAAGCCAAAATGGACTATGTCGAACTACATGGAAAGCAAGTTCACTTAGATCCCAAGGCTTGCTCTGCTAACACACTGGGACTGCAGGGAACTGAAAACTTCAGGGAACACAACATCTCCTAGTGTACAAGTCCAGCCTTGCTTCATAGTGAGCAAAAGTTATCAACCTCTCGTAGATTGTTATCTAATCGCACAAATTTTAGTGTGGGATGTGTGTCCACATCACATGAATGTGGTGACCATCTTGTTAACTAAGCACTTGGGGGATTTGTGGAATTGGGTCCAAGAAAGGCAGACTGTATTGTTTTACTAAGTCACAAGTTACCGAGATATGTATGTTATAAAAGCAAGTGACCTTTTCACTCTTCCTGCAGTCAAAAAATAGCAGAAAAAGTAGATTCCTAAGAAATATGATTTCATCCTGTTATGAAAACGATGACTATATTTGGAAGTGTATTGAATAGAAAATAACATTAAATTTAGTAACAAAAAATGTTTTCTTCCTAAAAAACCAATATATTACTGCAATTACTTTTTTAATACTTCCAAAAATGTCTGCTTTCTATTAAAAATGAATACTGTAGTTCAATATGCTATGCTTCATCTTTCCTGCAACCACTCTTTCTATGTTTAAATTAAACTGTGTTCTTAATTGTTTTGGGGAATGTGTGTCATTATCATGAGTTTGCCATGATTATTTTATTAGATTCCATGGGAGAAATGTAGCATACAAGCTTAGCAACAAATTGGAAAAAATTATTCAACTTTGGAAGAAATATCAGTCCAAATTAAAAGTTTTCTGAGGGAATATGAGAGGTTTGGTAGAGAACAGCTATTTGGGGATACTAAGACCAAAGTACTTAGATTTGCTATTATGTTTTATTAGGGCAAACATACTTAAATTTGCAATTTGGGTTTATTTCCTAAGTCAATGGCATCTTTTCTTGGGCAGTTCTTCATGGAACAACCTTCTATCTCTCTATCTGTCCATTCTATCTAACCTGAGTCTAGTTTCTCATACCTGGCATAAAATGATATAAAGCACCTCATTACCAAGCACTTCAGTCTCATTTCTAATCCATGAATTCCATTAAAACAATTTACATGCTTTAAAGTACACTGATTCAGGATATTTATTTTCTTGTCTGTATTTGGAAGAGACAGAACAGCATAGTGGTAGAGAAACAAGGAGAAAAAAATGGCTTTGAAAGGTTGTGAGTTAAAGATTAGAGAAATTCAGACAGACATTCTGCCTCAAGGAGGATGGAATCTGTAGCCTAAGGAGGGAGGATGAGGTTACAGCCTTTAAGCCATGCTATGCAGGAAGATTCACAAGAAAATCTAGGTCAGTCTCTCACTAAACATTGCAAACTGCTCAGTAGTAGTGGCAATCTATATTTGGTATTTGTGTAAGAGAGAGGCAGAAGAAGATCCTCACTTGACCCCAAGGAAAGTACCAGACAAGAGGCGGTGGTGGGATAACTAGTGTGGGCATAGTTTTAGGGCATAAATCTTCATTAGGTGCCCCACTTCCAAGTAATCCAGATGTGAACTCCTTCTGACTGGTTTTCCCCTCATTTATTTCCTATTACTGGTAACTACAGAGAGCTCTTTTTTTGGTATGTATTTTAATATCTGTAGTTGACTATAATAAAATTAGTTATTTCTAGCACAGTCCACAGATCTACCTTTTTTCCAGAGCATGCAAAATGTGGCCTGTGGGGATATATTTTCCGTTTGCATCCCTCCATGTCTTTGCCTCTTCCACTGCAAAGACACCGGCAAACTTCTGCTCTTTCCTTTGAATCCCTTTCCTTTAGCATTCAGCTTCACCGAATACTATTAATTTATCAAGCTGTTCACCTCCAACTACACTGCCAGATAGTCCCAGTTGCACCAATCTTCAAATCTTCCCCAAGTAATCTCTCAAGAACGAAAGGAAATAAGGGAATCATAAAAGTTCACTCCATTAAAAGAAATATGTCCCTCTCCAGTATGCCTCTGAGTGGCTGCCTCTACACCAGTAAAAGGAATCTGAAGACACTGGCCTCCATAACACAAAGCCAGCCTTTGTACCCCACAATTTTCTGGCCAAGAATTAAGAAGTTGTCGTCTTAATTCCTGTTGGTGAGCTAAGATAATTACCTTGTTACATGACTTCTTCTATACTTCCATAGCAGTCATCCCTCATCCCCACAGCCCCTTCCTCTTGTGGGATTGCTTTGTTCAGTGTTGCAACCTTGTCTGCTGGCATGACTCATGCTCTGTAGGACACACTGGCCCTTCAAAATATACTTATCTGTACAGTGTATAGCATAGCATAAAGTTTTACTGAGATGTCTATTCCGCCAAAATATTATCACAATGGAGTTTCAGATTAAATTATTTAATAACTCTGCCTAATTAGTTAGATGTCAGTATAGGCAGGATGTGCTGATTATTGGCTCGTCACTGCAGAAGAGCTGGAAAGCATATCTGAGGTAGTTTCAAATGAGCCAGCATGGAGCATCACTCTGCCAGATTGCTCCTTGCTCTATCAAAGATAGCTCAAAAGAAAGCTTTAAAGGTGGCACCTCTATGCTGCATATGGTCTGCAGCACCAGTATGTGACTGTGTGTGATGAAGTACTACCAACATTTCTCACTGGGTAGATACAATGGAAGAGGGGGAAAAAACATGGGAGTATGGATTAAGAAAACCTCCAGGGTAATCAAGGCACTAGTATGGTAAAGTGAGAATCATGAGTTCAGCTTCTGACTGTATATGCTTACTTTTTTACCTCTCTCTATGCTTCAGTTCCACATCTGTTAGAGAGTATCATGACTCACCTCTACTTCTCAGAGCACTGGAAAGCTAAATATCTGTACTCAATACATATTGGTAAATAAGATATGAAAGGTCCTATGGAGAACAGGAAAGAGGCAGGTTGGATAAATACAAGATTCTGGTTTTGCAGAAAACAGAGAGACACTGTCATTTTTCTGAGCACCCTGTAGAATTCAAGTTACTTTTACTTAATGAGTGAGATACCAACATTTCACTTGACGAGGATGCTTTCTCTCAGAATGACCAGAGAGGCAGCACACTGTCTTTCCTAATGAAAATGAGGTGTATGAATGGCCCTGCTGTTTTCACTGTTATTCTTTTTTTCTGCATTTTAACAGTGCATTACCAAAATGTGAACTGCCTTGTCCGACTTTCTCCTGTATTTACAGATACCATTAAAAGCAGCCAGATTGCACTGATGTGTGTTCTAATGGCTGATGGTAGCATCTAATGGTGTGAACAAGATGGGAAATACCTGATATTCCTTTAAACAACAGAAGAGTGGTGCATTACAGGTCACAGAAGTAAAGCAGACTGTCATCAATAAGGATCCCCTGGAAATGTTTATGCCTTTTTCGCATATTATTCTCACATGCCATGTTTGTGGATTTGATAAAAGCTAATCATCCTTGCCTAATGTGAAAAGCATTTCAGGACTATCTGTGTGGATTGCCCACTAGGTGTCATACTAGAAGGCCTGTGTTTAATGCACACCCGGGAGTCACCTCATGTTCAGATAAAGGATACATCATTCAACCTCCACAACACAGGCCACAAAAAAAAAAAAAAAAATTTGAAGAGATGGTCCCTGTATACATTAGGTCTTAAAACAAATTAAGCAAAATAAGTATTCCTATATGCATTCCCGAGGCATATGCAAGAAGAGTTTCAAAAGCATATTCCCAAAGAAATATATTAACTGAAAGATATCACAGTACAGAAGATTCCTCAGAGAATTTGGTAATGTTTAAGTGGCAATATTTGCACATTGCATTTAAAAGCATCAAAGTGGGGTTGCCACTATTGGCTATGTTATAGGTAAAAGTTAAAATATAAACAAATTGGCCAAAAGTGAAAGAAATTACATTAATCATTATTACATATGAAAAATTACATTATCAAAAGCATCAAACATTACCAAAAATTAGTACTTCAACAGTGCAGGTGAAAAACACGCAGTGAATACAATACTGTACTAAATGTCACTTGTAACAGTTTAAATACACTGTACAATACTGTAATATCATCCACCAGCAGTGATAAATACATAAAAAAGAAAAATAACATGGGGCTATGCTTTTTATGCCTGTGTGTAAACAACCTTTTCTTCTGCAGATGTAGAAAAATTCAGTGTTTGAATGTAGCCTTTTAACTACCTGAACATGCTCGTGGAAGCAGGCTTCGAGTTTACAATGACAGGTCAGAATGATGTATAAATCTGCTAATGTGGTCAGAGAGGTTTTAAAATCCCAATTCCAACACAACCTAAATCATCACCTGCTTTGTGGACCTAAGTCTAACTTATACCCAAATCTAACTCATTTGGCAGGTTAGCTGCCTCCCAAAGCAGTAACCCACCAGTAAACTCAACTGGCTGGCAGGTCTGCAGAGCTTTAGAGATAAATGAAGGCAAAATCTCTCCATAAAATACTATAATTAATTGAAATTATTTGCTTTATAAATTTAAATTAGAAAGATCTAACCACTTTTCTTAAGGAATCCTTTTATTTCTTTCTAGGTTTAAATGGTAAAATACCCACTTTTTCTCCAGCAGGAGTTGATTGTCAGTACACTGCAGTCTAAGACTACCATTAAAAAACACATCACACCAACTCCTTCTTGATGATGGCCTATTTGCACAAGTTTCTAAAAAATCAGCTCAAGATTGTCTGTCCCAGTTTTAATTAAGTTAATCAGTTGTAATTACAGGTCTAAACACTACCTATGCAATTGCCAAAAAAAGACTTGCATTTTTTTCTTACTGCCTCATATTGAATACTCTTATGAAGTGCTCATACAACACCTGCTTCACATTAAGATCTGCTGAAGACAGGTAACAGTGATACCAATTTTAGTATCATGTGGTAATATCTAATTACTGACAGAACTTCATTATAAAATGGTTATGAAAGTAATAATTTTATGTCTCCCTGAGAAAATGTCTCTAGCAAGTCCAACTAAGAGAAAATTATTTACTTCCATTAGAATTCCTTTCAAGTAACTGCCTAGTTTTGTCACTGTAACTTCAAAAAATGCTAATTACTTCCAAATCAGAATGTATGTAATTACAATAGTTTTCTGCAGGAAAACAAATTACCTGGTGCCCTTGGTGTGAATGAGACAGAAGATATTCCATATTCCTTTCAACAGCATAAATATTTTACCTTTTAGGCCATGAAAATAATGTGCCAACCATAAACATTCTTTTTTTCCCTCTCAAATATTTAGAGACTGTTTTCTTTCTCTTAGCATGAAGACACTAAGCGAGTTGACAGTCTGCTTGCCAGTCAGTTTAATCTCACTCTCTCGGTGGCTTTGTGGGAAAACTGTGGCATGCCAAGTTATTTTTGGCCAAATGTTACCGTATAAAGAGCCTTCAGGAGCTTTCGTTTAGTGAGTGGACTAACTGGCAGCTGTTGTACCTGCAGAATGTGAATTGATGTTGCCATGGAAATAGAATAACTTTTCTTTTTATGTTCTGTCTTCGCGTATTTAGATTTGCCCTAGTACAGAAGTCAGCTTGGGAAGAATCTTCAAGAACTGAATGAAAGACAAGTAGGCCTCTTGGAGACAGATAAAAAGTTATTTGCATCTATTTCAGATAATGGTCATTTATGAGCAAACCACTTAATTTTCCCTTCCTAAATGGGAGGCAGATGAAAAATAAAAATCCACATGTCATTCTTGTCTGCTGTTGTTGACTACCATATATTTTCCATTGCATTTTCCATTCTGACCAAAATTCACAAGAATGTGCCTCTTTCAAAAGGCGGCGGTGACAGTTCTGTTTGCATTCTTCAACACAAATTGTATTATTAAAAAATATAATCAATGCACATAAGGCTTTTAATTTTGTAAGAAAGGAATTTACACTTTTGCCTATGATCCAAAGCCACAGAGCTATGCAAAAGACAGACTCTCCAGCTGCATGACAACCATAGCCCTAGAAGTGAAATTTATGTGCCTCAGGATGATACAGTTCCAGCAGAGACCTCCCCACCCCAGCCTGTCTCCATCTTTAAAAAAAGTCAAGGAAACATTTCCATCCAGTCATAAAATCAGCGTCATTTTATCAGACAGTGTGTTAACCTTGGACTCTTCAAATTGTCTAAGCATGAAGTCACTGTAAGTGTTGCAAATCATGTTCTCACAGAGGGAGGATTTCAGAAAGGGAAGTATCACTGACACAGTCAGTAATGTTTATTTTCTGTACTAGTCTGAAGACTTCAGTAAGAAGGAAAGGAGCTGTAAACCTCAGAATTTACCTCACTTTGACAAAAAGCCAAGAACTCATCACGTCTGCAGAGTGCTACCATGCTCATTGCAGACGGATAGACCACAATAAAAAGTTAAAAATGCATGGGCTAAGTACAAGCAATTATCATATTATTTCTGCACAATGAAGAATACTGCCCATGCACATTTTTCTGGAGGCAGCAATGCTGGTGAAAGACAAATCCAAGACAGGTTGGGATTTTCATCTAAACAGATTAGAAGCACAAATCAAAGCCAGTAGGGTTTGTGCCCTTCATATAAGAACTTAAAAACTGATAAGCACTTTCTGACACAGTGAATAGGATTCTGTGGGTTTTTTTGGTCTGTTTTTTTTTCTTCTTTTAGTGTACTTGAGATCCCACTGTTTTTCCTATTGTGGTAATTTTATCTCCTGCTCAAATCTCAGAGGGGAGGAAAGATCTTCCAATATACTGGCTGTCAGCACTTTAACAGCTACAAACTGATCAAGGAAGGAAAACCAGGCTTTTTCTTGCTGCTGAAATATTCTTTAGATTTAGATAAATCTAAACACTATTGCCCCTCCAGGTCTTCGCATTTTCTTCACTTTTTCTCATTTAGTTCCACATCTACTTTAATAAATATTTAACTACATGCACCAACACTTCCCATTTAGTTTCTCCTTAGCTTAAAGATTAATGTAGGTATCTGAAGAAACATCTTAGCTTAAAACCATTGAAAAATCATTTTGTTCATACATGCATTTAGACATAACCATGTTTATCTGATTTGCTTAATGGGATAGAAGATTTCACAACTGTGTATTAGCCTAAGAGTCAGAAAATACTGAAAGAAAGGTGAGGAAAGGATATTTCTCTGATAAAACTTCTTATGGACTCATTTATGATTATGATTGAAATCTTGTCACACTGGAATCAACGGCAAAACTGCCATGGTCTCCAGGAGGACAAGGATTTCATTCCTGGTTTGGTTATTGCTTTTATTTCTCCCCATAAGTGAGCATATCTGCTGAGTCCTTTTATATTCCTAGTGCAAAGGATGAAACCACAGTCTGATATATAAATAAGGCTTAATTTTTCTATCAGGTGCATCAAGGACAAAGAAACACTGTACATGCATTGACTCTATGCACAAACTAAAGCATGACTGCAGCACGCCTAAGCATAGTTAATGCTGCTGTAACCCATCCAGTGAGGGCACTGGCATCCATGAAACCCTAGGAGAATGCAGAAACCTATCTGAGACCTGCAACCCTTAAGAATGTAGCTGTACATTTAGTACTTGAGTAACTGAAGTCAGCTCAGATATACCTCTAATTTATTACAAATTCAGTTTATTTGTTGAACTGGAGGTGTGTCTGTCTGGAAGTTATACAAGCGTCTTGACTATTCAGTTTAGGTTTCAAATCCATTCAAGTTATCTGCATATTGTACTAGTTAAAAACAATATTTTTTTAAAACCACCAGCGTTGTTTTCTAATCTAACAATGCAAATATGAGGTTTTGTTTTCTGAAAAGGCTAGGGAGCATATTTGTAACTAACTGCCAATCAGACCTGCCAGGATCCCAGCATGCTGTGTATAACAAGAAATTGCATTTATCACAGCTATGTAATATTCAGATTCTTTCAGGTCTTGACAGGAGCCATACTATCTCAGATTTATTTATCAACAAGGTCACTCTTTCCCCAGATCAGCATAAATGTTTTTGCTTTGGTTCTAGAATTGTGACCTGTAAACTCAGGCTGACATTTACCAATACCCCTTGTTGCTTTCAGCTGATTCATGGCCAAAGTAATATGGTAAATTCATCAGCTTCAGTGGAGTTCTGTGGTGAGGAACTTGAATCCAACCTCCTGCATTTAATACGATTTTAACATCAATAGCAAGAAATCTCCAAGAGTAAACTGTATTTCAAATTTCCTACTTGTATTTAATGAGTTCTAGCACTGTATTTTAAGATGGCACTATATTTAGGCCGTGATATTGCATCCATAAATATAATGTAGTGCCAATAAATATTTCTCTGTTGACATGCAATGCAGAATTCTCACCGCAACCATACATCACACTTTTTGTCAACCTATCAGTCTGTCTGACTAGAAGCTCATACATCTGTTTTTGCTTGCGTTTTTAACCTCAGGAAAGACTAACGTGGGCTTTGCTTATTCTGCAGAAAACTGTATCTTTCTGGAAATTTTCACAAATATAATTTTCTCTAGAGTATCTATTACCCATTTTTACTATCTATTAGCTATATTTAATATATGGAAATTGAAAATAAAAGGTAACTCAAATTATGCCTTTTTTTCTTCTTTCTTCTCAGCTTAACAACTCCCCTTCTCCCACACCATTTTGTTGTTAGGCTTCAACTCTTGTGAAAAGAACAAGACCTATCTCAGACGAGAGGAAACCAAGTTTCAAATCTTCCCTATACATTGCAGAAAAAAACGGCGGGAATTAAAAATAAAGAACATAGGAAGTTCCATTCAAATATGAGGAAAAACTTCTTTATGGTGAGGGTGACAGAGCACTGGGACAGGCTGCCCAGGGAGGGTGTGGAGTCCCCTTCTCTGGAGATTTTCAAGACCCACCTTGATGCAGTCCTGAGTGATATGCTTTGGGCAATCCTGCTTCAGCAGGGGAGTTGGACTAGATGATCTCTAGAGATCCCTTCCAACTCTGACAATGCCACATACACCTCCCTTTCTTAGCTCCTTAAGATACGTTTACAAAATAACTGTCGCATTTTCACCAGTAACAAATGAAGGTAGATCTGCAGAAGCAGGCTGTAACCATAAGGAAGAACAGCTACTCCTACAGCTGTGGGCACGTGCCTGCACCTGCACACTCTGCTAATGCAACGTCACCATGCACAAGCTTTCCTTGTCAGAAATGCACAAAGACACAGCAACATAGAAAACGACCTTGGTGTTTGAAACCACCCCCACCCCCCAAATTTCACTGATTTTCATACCCTTCATTGAACAATTAATATAAAATAATTCTTTACCCATCCTCATGAAGATAATTCTCCAATCCCATATAGTATTCCTATTATTGTCTCATTAACACTAAATGCATTCTCCTCAAGAAGTCTAGCAAAATAAATAATAATTATGAATCATAGATCCTTGAAAATGTTTCCCTTTTGCTTAAAAAAAATTCTCAAAAATTTCAGGAAAATGTGTAAATGTCAATATTTTGGACTTATTTCTTGACTGCTGTTCTTCCAAAAGCATCTTTTCCTTTAGGGAGGATATACCATATAATGCTTAAAGGATATTCCTTTTTTAACTCAGAAAGGCTGCTTCCCAAACCTCCTTGAATGCAATTTTCTAACCAGCTTTCCCACCTACTAGAGAATATCTGGCACCATTCCACAGGTCTGATTCAAAACCAGTCAAGTCAATACATAGACACTGTTTCTAATGACAAGAGGCCCCTCTCTTTTGCAAGTCCGAGTACTTTATTGTACAAGAAGGTATCCAGATAGGGAGAATTAAGAAGCAATCCTCTCCTGCTGAGACTAGATCAGATTCTGAACAACAGTATTTAAGTTTTTTTATGGCTGTGTGCAGGCTTTGTAGACAAAATGCCAAAAGAAGAGGATCTGATTGCAGTGACCTCATTATTGCTATAAAGATCCTTCAGTGGACAGTAAATATGATGAGCTGCTAAATAATTGATTATTTCAAGAACTTAATGCTGAGTGTTTTTCACGCATCAGTACAACATACTATTTTATAGGTGTTGGTGTGTCAGCAAAACTCTGAACCGCTCACCTACAGTTCTCGCTGAGTGGAAAAAAAGGAAAGAAGTGGGAGTCAGAAGCAGTTCCCTTGAAAGCTGAAAAGCATGGTTTGCCATTAGCTTCTTCACAATCAAACTGCAGTAAAGTTTTGATTCAGCTCTTTGCACTTAAATGCAAACTTCTAATATCAGTATTGCTGAGGAGGAGATGTTATTTGTTTGTGGCAATAAAGCAGCAAATTCTCATATGCTTGGAAGCTTTTAATGGAAATTTTCCCAGCAGGTAGAAATTTTTACTCCACCCACACACAGCACATTGCTGTGCAGCAACAGCTATTGCTCCCAGCCATGGGCTAGGATAATGCAACATATCTTAAGTTTCTTCTTCTTATATGACTTTGTAGCTTGCCAGATAGATAAAGGTCAAGAGAAGTGCCTAAAGTTTTAAGGATTAGGGCAGAAAGAGTTCACAAGAGGAAATTAGAGATGGAAATGCTCCGTTTAACCAAGCACTTAGATTTTTAGAGCTATGCCCAGCTTTGGGCTCCCAAGTACCAGAATGATATTGACATACTGGAATGAGCCCAGTGGAGGTCAAGGGACTGGAGAACACGGTGCATGAGGAGAGGCTGAAAGAAATGTGCCTATTCAGCTTGGAGAAGAGAAGGTGAAAGGGAGATCTTATTGCTGTTTGGATCTCTCTGATCAGAAAAGACACAGACACTGGAGCTAGAAGTGTTTGGAGGTGTGTAGTGATAGGACAATTTCACTGAATTTCACTGAATTTTTAGACTTGGAAGGGACCATAAAGATCATCTAGTCCAACTCCCCTGCTGAAGCAGGATTGCCCAGAGCATGTTCGAGCATGCTTTATTTTTTTTTTTCCATGAAGATGGTTAAATACTGGAAAAGAGGCACAGAGAAGTGGTGGGACCTCTGTTCTAAGAGATGTTCAAGATTTGACTAGTCACAGCCCTGAGAAACCTGATCTAATTAGACCTTTTCTGAACAGGGGATTGAATTGTATTAGCTTCTGGAGGACCCCTTCAACATAATTTATGATTCTGAGAGACATGAGAAGGAGGGAAAGACTTGGCATCTCTAATCTAATTTCCAAACTAATATAAAATATTACCCATTTAAATTATATGCACTGTGTCACTGAAAAAAACTCTGGTTCAAAGTTCAAAGCTGTTATGAACATTACCATTCCTAATCGGGACTTAAACATAAAACTATCTTGAGGACTTAAAACAAACTAACAGAAATTCAAATAAAATCTGAATAGGAAAATAAGGAATAAATAAGTAATTAAGCTACTTGTTTTTTTTTCCCCTATCCTTGGCCGTGTTTACTTGTAGCAGATCTAAGGGAAATGTTCCCCTCCTCTGGAATAAGCTTCATTTTTCCTAAAATGCCATCATATCTGGCAGGCATTTAGGAACAAACTTGGCATTCTGAAACCATATTAATTCATAAGTGAAAAAGAAACAAATAATAGTGACAACCAAGCTGTGAATAGCTATTAACATCTTTAGAGATTTTGATCTATCTACAGAGAACTCAGAAGCAGAATATGTTTTGTGTTTCAGCTTTTTAGTTGTTCTCAATTTTCCACAATTCTGTCAGTGTTTCACCCAAGTGATATCACTTGACTCTGAATAAACTAAATATTGTAATTTGTACCTATAACAAAATTCATTGGTTTGGGCTCCCATTAAAACATAACATTTAGAATGAAAATCAGAGCTAAACTGGATGCATAAGGATATCTATTTAGAGTTTAATAAAAGTGTCTAAGAGATCCAGGCACAAAACTCAACATTTGTGCAAATTAATTATCAAAGTTTACATGACAGATTTACCAGTATGAATCATTTCCTTTTTAATACTCCCTCCTGTCTAGTTTCTTTGACTCTCCTTCACTTGACATCCTTATTTATTTAATAGGACTGGATGGCCCAAAATGATAGTTGCTCTGACAACCAAAGAAAATTAGAACAGCATGACATCAGCAACAAGAACAGAATGCAGGAACAAAGAGATTTCAATGGAAGAGCATGAGATTTGGCCCAACTCACTTTTTCTTCCTCACTGATTCTCCTCTCTCTCTGTTATTTCTGCACGATAATACATGCCTCTTGCATATTGTCTTCATAAGTTCTGAAGTAGTAGATAACTCCAAGGACATTTGCGTATATGCAATAAGAAAACAAAAAAATATTTGGCAATCTTTTTTTAAAAAAAATCTTTCTGTGTGGTGCGTCCATTTCTTTACTAATACACAAACAAGTATGTAGAAGCAGTGCCACAGGGAAACAAAAATATGGTTTTAGGATACTGAAACACAACAATAGCTTCTCTACAAATAGGAAAAATCATTGTGAAACAAAAAATATTTTGCAATACAATTACTTCTGGATTGCTATTTATAACTATCCCTTTGTCACTGAAAATAAATGTTTGCTATTCTGTACTTAAACCGAAATAGAGATATCTATGGTCAGCAGAAGTTAGTGACTAAAGCCTCCAGTACTCAACCTGTACTGAGTGTTCTGTAATCCAGGGGCAAACAGAGCAATTCCTATGACTGTTCCTCCATGTGAGCAAGGTGTCAGCAGGTCAGACAGAGACCCCATTGTTTGTGCAACTGATATCCCTCTCTGCTTCCATCCAGGCAATGTGGAAGCAAAGGGCAAAACAGCTGACCTGGATATAGAGGTCTGAAGAACAGAAGGACTCATAGCAGGTTGATCACACAGAGAGCACATGCAAAAAGAAAATGGACAAAATGGGGCAAAATTGGAAAAGAAAAAGGGATGGAAAAGGTCTATAACCAGTGCAGAAAGGTCTTTCTCTGAACTTGAATGTACCTTGGGATTCCTCTCTGAAATCATTGCTACACAGAATTTTCTTGATGCCCAGCTAGTTGCCGAAGCCCTATAAAGAAAAATACCCTTTTGCTGCAACTTTTTTCCCACCTAAGTCCTTCAAAGATGACACTGTTGTGCAGCTAGATGTCCAAAACCCAACTGATAACTCATATGGGACCTTAAGTGGTGCATAAAGATATTATTTAAGCATTCTTTTCTGTGTAGAAAAATGCACTTAATTGATACTGACATTTTATTTGGGTTACAAAAGCAAGGGGGCAACCAGAAGCTGGACAATGCCAGAGATTAAATAGCTGGTATGATCTTGTTCTTTCCCTTTTCCTCATGTCCTCGAGTTTTCCTCATGTCATCTAGTTCAATCATTCCAGATGGTAATGATTATTTTGCTATATTCCATCTCTTGTCAATGGGAAACATAAAATACATTGTCTCTCATCTTTACGTAGAAATCCTGGATATTAAGTAAAGCAAATAACTTCATTACTATTAAGAATATTAGTTATTATCAGTAAGACGAAATAATCAACAAAAATTAAAAAGATTTTTTTCTCTAGATACATATTTTTCCCTCTTATTTTATATATGAACTTATTTATATGCATACTGTATATGTCTCAAAATCTTTTATTTGATGGATTCACTGAAAACTCAGCAATTTCTGGCAAAGATCCAGAAAATCAGGAATTGATATATGTACTTATCTGAGACTACATACAACATTTTGCTATTGCAAAAGAATCCTGCCATGTCCTTTATTATTTAAATTTGTTGCTTAAATGATCTACATTTTTTAACATTTAATTTTGTCTTGTGTTGAGGTGATTCCAAGAAGATCCTGAAATTCTTATTTCCATCCTTTTAGATAACTGTGTTTTCCAGTTGACTGTATAGGCAAACAGTCTGAATGTCAAATACTTTACTCTGAATGAGAGAGAACAACACTTCCGAAAAAGAAGTTCTGAAAACTTAACAGGAAAATTCCTTATCTCTCTCAAAAAATAGCTGAAAAGTAATCAGATTACTGCCATACTCCAACAGCCCTTTGGAACGCTGAAGACCTTTTTGTCCATCAATGTCTATTCTAAATTACTGCTACAGGTACTAAAATGCCATTACCATGTAATGTAGAAATGCCAGGAATCAAATTTTGTCTAAAATTACAACAATTTGGGACAAGGTCAAAGGTTCATTTTAAGCTTAGGTTACTAAGGCCAGGTGGCTAAGTAGCCACCAGGCTACTGTGACTAAGGTTTAACAATATTTGGGGTCATTCATACATAAAAATAAACTTTTTCAAATAGGGCTTAAAATAAGTATGAAATAAAGGTATCTCCCCTATGGTAATGATGAGTTGGCAGATACGGAAATCTCAGGAATACAAACAGGTAAAATTCCATCAACCCACAAAGATATGTGAAAAAAAAAAAAAAGCATCTCATTCCTGCAGTATCCTCTGGGACAAAATGAGTTTATGGGTTTGATATATAAGGGTTTAAAAAAAGACAGAAAGTCAGAAGTGATGGAAGAATGTATTTGCTGAAAAAAAACCCCACAAAACCAAAATAAAAAATCCAAACCCCAAAACCCCAACAAAAAAACAACCAAGCAGAAACTACAAGTAAAAATATTCATATATGGAAGTGGAAGAGATCTCTGTGCTTCCTAAAGTTACAAGGTTCTCTTCCTTTACTGCCTTTTCACCAAGCACGAATATTTGGCTTCAAAGAGCAGAATTAGGAACTGAAAAGACTTGTCCTTTTTGTTTCTTTGACTTTTCCTGACTGGATATCTTAATTCTGACTGAAGAGAATCACCCTAAATAAAAGAATTATTTGGTATATAAAAGGTATTACAAATCAAAGAGTAAGGACTCTTAGAAGCAAATTTTCAAACACAGGCACCTACACTGGGCATATAAAATGTTTCTCCACCCTGATTTGACAGCAATACTTTAGATACTTTTTTGAAAATATGATCCCGACTAAAAGCTAGATGAGAAGCTGGCTCTACAATCTGACAGAGGTTTTTTAGTTACCACACCCCCGAGAAGCTCCAACGCAGGACTGCTGCTCTGAAAGCTAATGGTCCAAAGCCTATTCAACTCAATGGGAGACGATTTCAATTGCCCCATTAGATTATTGGATTGGGTTCAAAAAGCTTAATTTAAAGATCTTTCATGACAGAATTTCACTCTAGTGACAGCATTATCCCAAATTTTGCTGTACCCAAAAGCAACAACCCAATATTCATTTAAGCATCTGAGTTGATGTTAACTGCTACAGATTTCAACTCCAGAATATAGGGATTGTCCCACCTGGCAAATGCTGATTATTATGCTATTCTCATCCCCAAAGAAAAGCTGTATATATAGAAAAGCATAACAGTTCTTCTCACAATGATTATTGAGTCACAGTAATTACATTTCATATGGGAAATATTTTATATCTAATTCAGTATGTGAACAATTGTGTACACCATGCCAATTATTAGTTAGCAGGAGCATCAGTTAGCATGCGCTCCTGATGCATCACAAAGTTAATATAGACATATATAAAATGAAAAACATGAAATTAACAAAAAGTAACCCACTTCTGACTGTAAGCAAAACACAGAATTTCCAGCTCATCAGAAATTACCACATTTCAGCATCTGTTAATGTTGTATAAGGGCTAAAAGCCAACACATCAATCTTCTTCATTGAACATGTATTCATGTAAAAAAGGCTCCAGATTCTAAAATGACTTTAAGGTCCCAATCAAAATGAAACATTTCAGCATTCCCAAAACTTTTTTTTTTTTTTTAATGAAACTAACCTCTTGTTTTCTGTCTGTTCAAAAATAAGTATAGGTATCATGGAATCTGAGGTTTGGATCACAATTCTCACAGAAAAACTCCTTGAAGATTTGCACTTCCCAGGGGTAATGCAGCTGTGCTTCCTGCAGGGCCCACACATTGCCTTGTGGAAACTGAAATTTGAGAGCTGAATGGCATTATTATTTCCTGTGCAGAGCTTTCTAATCCAGCTATATCTGCTGTAATCCAAACAGCTGACCAAAATAAATCTCTGCTGTCTTCCGAGAAATAAGTTTCTCACACAGGCCTTGCCTACAGGGAAGCCTCCAAGCTGGAACTCCAATAAGACAGTGCAAAGCTAGGAAACTGTTTTGCTTCGATGCTTTGAAAAAAAATATTTGTGGGAAAAGAATAGAATTTAACTGAAAACTATTTCAGTGGAACCAGTCTCAAAAGTCAAATCTGCACACAGAGAATTGGGGGGGGGGGAGGGGGGGAGGGAATCCTTAGATTTGCTGACATGCCATATCCATGATTTAGTCCAACAGTTACAACCATAATCATACCTCTAGGCTGTGGCAAAGCATGCTGTGCAGCTGAGAAATGCAAAAAATGAGAGAAAGCTCATCTTTGTATTTCCTTTCCTTGGGCCAGTTTGCCACTGTAAGTTAGATCATTCTCCGATGACAGATGGCAATAACCCCTGCAGGGCCAAGAACCCCAGCCAAAAGTTCACGAAACTCTACATGAGGGTTTGCACTGGTATCGCATGCTTTGGGTTTGGGCAGCTAAACCCCAGAGAGAGACAGAGGGCATAAGCATTTGAAAGTAACTTAAAAGAGTTCCAGGTTGCAGAACTGCCTTCTCTAGTACAGATACAAAGCACTGACCCTGCCTCCCAAAATCTAGTCTTAACATGAGCTTTAGCAATTTAGAAGAAGTACAGGAAATAATGAAAGAGGAAGATGGGAAAAGGAGAATGCATTTATTTCTACCGACTACTGATTTCCATCCTGCAACCAAGTCTAGACTTATGTATCCACTGAATGTAAAATATGTCTGTCTGGTATCTTACCAGGAGATGCTCTTTCCATCTTGTGTTCTACATCCTGTTCAGCTTAGTTCTAGCAGTTTACAATATAAATGATTAAAAGTAGGAAAAATGAATGTTTTGGGGTAGCAGAAGTAGATTGCCTAAATTTGGGATACACCTTTCATGAAACAGAAACAGAAATAAGTATGCGAGTAGGATTCATGTTAAATACCTCATCAGTTCATTGTAGGCTGTAGTAATTTTATTGCTACTGTTTCTAGAAATTTTTATCCAGTGTCAGTACTTGCAATCTAACACTGGCACAGTCACATTTGGCAATGCTGCCTGGCCAAAATCAACATCCACACAGAAATACTCCTCTAAAGAAAACAGTTGCAGTAATGCACAGCAAAAGTACCACTGCAGACAGGCAAGTAGGAAATACCTACAGTAATGATTTGGATCAACTATTTCTCATGAGTCTCTTCCAACTGTATACCAACTATACTATACAGGCCAATACTAGATGGTGCTGTGAGGAATTGCCTTAAAGCCTTTAAAAGACAAAAATGCATAATTTCATGACATTAAAAGATATGGATATCAAAAGAAGTAGCTTAACAGAATTTGCAACGTAAATCTAATAAGAGGAAATCTCCTGATGTTGAACACTCGGCGAAACACTGATATAACGCTCATTTTCTTTTTAATATCATACACTCATGTAAACACAGGATGTTCTCAGCCACATATAGAAGTAAGTTGAGAATAAAAGCACATCTGATTTCTTAATAAATTAGAAGAATAAGGAACTCCTTTAGGAAAAAAAAAAAAAAAAAAAGAAAAACCAACAGAAAAAAGACCTTGCAGTCACTCTTAGATGTCAAATACCATTAAATACAACTTCGTCTGTTGCAAGAGAAGATAAAAGCTGTATTTAAAAGCCTTGCCAAAAATGTCCTTTTCAGTACTAATTAGCATCAATGGTCAAAGCCGCTAGAGCAAAAGAAGAACAGAGAGAGGGAGGACAAGAGAAATAAGTACCATCACTGACGCTAACAGGATTTTTTTAAGCTTTGTCTCATGATACATTAAAGGATGTTTTTCTTTTAATATGATGTCTTAAAGCTTACAAGCGCTATGAGCAGATGCCCTTCTCAATCTGCTCTAAAATCAAATCCAATAGCACACAAAGAAAAGCCACAGCAGAAACTGCCTCTTCTTAGAGTTTCTCCAGATGAGAAATTAGCAGTTCTATAGCATAAAATAAAGCAGAAACCTCCTTGTCATGTTTGAGAGCACTTTTGGTTCCTACTTCAGGACTGTTCAGCCCATGCCCCAGATCACAGGGAAAAGATTAAAGTACACTTAAAGAACCTTGCAAAGAGAATGAGTCCACACAACCGTGTGACTTTTGTCCTCAAGCTTTTTACAGTCACATGAGTTTTATAAATTCACAAAATGGAGAATCTTACTGTTGCAGCAATCACATTCGTTGGGAATTGCCATGTATGTATTTTTGCTTGCTTGCTTTTTCCAGTTTTGACTGTGAAAAACTGACCCTTGTTAAAAGGTGAAAGCATTAGAGTTCAAGAGATGCAGGTGTTTCTCTTGTTTCAGAGTGGAAAGCAAGTTATCATGTCTGTTCTATCATGTTGCCAAAACCTACTTGACCTTATCTTTTGGAAGTGATGGCAGCCAGCCTGTGCATTTCTCTTCCTTTTCCCTGCTGCCTTCAACACACCTGGCACAGCCTCAAAAAAAACCAACCAAACAAAAAAACCCCACCAAACCAAAACCAACCCAAGCCTTTTCACTTGCATCATCACCCGCATTTCATTTTTGTTCCTTTCCAAGGTTTAGTTTCTTCCAAAAATACAGTGCCTGCTAACTTCTCATTCACACACAGTTAAGTCTGGAGCAATTGTGGAAGCAATGCAGTTATATGATTATAATAAGACATGAGAATTCCTATATTTCATAATTATTGCTAACTCAAAATATGGGTCAGAGCCTAAAAACTGATTAGCCCCTTGAGCTTTTCATGTCTCTTCTTGTCATGAGTGACATGACAGGGGAAGAAGAATAAACAAGCCTTCCCCCTCACACTCAGCATACAGGCAGCCTGGGGCACTGAAACCCTCTATGCATAGGCTAGAAACAGCATTGGCATGATAGCTACACCAGCTTTCCAAATCTAACTTGTCATTATGTTTCAGTCCTTTTTATGAAGGGATCTTCTTTCACATTCCTTTCAGATGGACTTCATGCCCCAAATTCTCTGAATTGGTGCTAAATGCCTGAACCAAACTTCCCAAAGATGAAAGCCTAGTTTGTCCTCAGCATCCTGTCAGTGTTTGGATTTATTATTGGAAGAGTCATCAAGAGTATAAGCCACATAGTGGATTTGAGATATAGGCATCATGTCACTATGGACAGGATCTCTATGTGATCATTTTAGACTGCTTACTTAGTACGGAACAGATGGAAATTGTTTTACTCTGTATCATTCTTGTATGATAATCAATGAGCTTATGATGAATGTCCAGATGTCATTGTTCAACTACTGAGTCATGCTATGTTTGGTATTTCAACTGCACGGATGTTCATGCAAATAAAAAAGTGTTTTTCCTTGTATGTTAAAACAACATGTTCCAAAGGTCCAAGAGGCTGTTTTTAGGAAATGACCTTCAGTGTATGCAGTGCAATAACGCCAGTCCCTTTCCAAGAAACAAAAACTATAACCTCATTCTTCAGCATTTCCACACCAGATAAGTACAGTGAGGCACAGCATGTGAACAGGCACAAGTTTGGTAGGATGCATCCAAAATAATTTGGGGTCTAGACTGAGTCATCTAGCAAGCCACCAATTACAGCTCATGTCTATACTAAAATATGTACAATAGCTGACAGATAGGGTACATTTTACAATAATGGTGAAAACCCTCAGTAAATAATGCCATGGTTTCACAGGCTAATTTCTAGAATAACCACCAAGATATCTTTTGCGAAGAGAAGACTTATGAGAGCTTTGTAATTTACCACATCTTTACATTCATTCAAATAAAACAAAAATAACCTGAAAGTGAAAACACTTGTACATTTTTTTTCAGTTCTGCACTACAGGTAGAACATTTATCTTGAATATTGAAAAGTTACATTAAAATATGTTTCTGAAGAGTTTGATGTGTGCTTACATGCACGTACTACACATACTAACTAAATTTGCCACTCAACACCACATATGAAAATCAAAATGCTAAGAAAGAAAGTTAGGGTTGTTTTCTTAAGACAGAAAAAGTGATTTTTACCTCAAAACAAAAAAAATGCCACTTGAACTAAAGTTTTTGATGTTCTTTATTTAATTTATTTTAAGTAATTGAGCTCTGCAACTGGTATGACAGGAAATTATATTATTTCTTGATGTTAATTTTCTCTTAATTATTAATATAATTCCATTGGGCACCCCTTCCTTGCCCCAGGAGGCATAGCTACAAGGAATTCAAACTGCTTTTAAGCAAAGTGAATGCCCCATCCAGATCTCCACGGAAATCAAGTTGGCTCATACTTCTCCATGGGAACTAGAGCCTCACATTGCTGAAGGTTAGTCCGCATAAGTCCAACACACATGGGATGAGGAGGAGAAGAAGGTCAGCAAAGAATACCCAGTTCTTTCTCTGGAAACGTGTTTTGTTTCACATCTAAACTTGTGACTAGGAAGGGCTTGATGCAACACAAGAGGAAGAAATAGGAAGGCAACACGAGATTTTTCTTTCCAGCATGTTTCATGCAGTCTCAGAAATGCTTTTTGACAGCACCTCATGCGTTGAAGAGGAATTCTTCAATGTGCAATCAGCAAGGGGGTCTCTGTAGATGCAGGTTGGCATATGGTATCTCAAATTTCTCGGTGACAAGTGGCATGTTAGCAGAGCAACAGAGTAGCAGGGAAAAAGACGTTTTGCTAATCACTCCCTGTTGCCCACACCCTCAGGCAGAATCATATTGCTTTATGCAGATGAGCTCATAACAGTTTCTTCAATTTAGCTTTTATATAAAAAAGTGCCAGCTCCTAACGCTATGTCAACAGGCACCCGAGGGCCTTCCACTTTACATTGCAAGTGTATTACTATTTAAAGATGAGCTTTTAGCTTAACATCATTGCTTGCCTTCAGAGTTTAATTACCGCCCTCCCCATGAGGCCCAATGAGCCATCCACTCCTCCCACGGGAGTTCTGCCTGGCAATGATCTTTAACTAAATAAGTAAATGCCAAATAAGCACTTCTTAAAGATGCAGTGTCTTGTTTTCTGCCCATCTTTGAAGCCTGTGGAAGCCAGGCTCTGATTTGCATCTCGCTGGCAGCAAGCCATGTTGAATTTAGAGATCTCAGTTATAAATCTCATCTCTGATATAACTAGAAAGGGGATTTTTAAGACGGAAAGCTTATTTCCTTTGCTGTTTCTTGTGCTCAATTATCCTACATCATTACCTATAGGCAGACATAAATTACTGAAACAAGAGCCTCTAGTACCCAGTTACACCATCTGTAGCGTCTTACACTGCTACATCGCTCCAGACAGCCTGCATTTGCTACAACACTCCTCCAAATTATCTTCCTATATTTCTTTCCAACACCTCTGTCTGTAATAGAATAGTAACATTACAAAACAATTAATTCCCTTGAAATAAATATCCAAGACTTAAAACAGGTCAACATAGATGCACTTAATTCTGTAACGAGTCAAGCTACTGGGCAAGACACAGAGGGTAACAGACTCAACAGTGACCATAGAAACAGGAATTTAAGCACACTTTTAAAGAAGGATATAACAAAAATTGGCACAACCAGATATTATTTCTGAGAGATGGCATTATCACAAAGCAGCGACACACAGAAAAGATGATCCTAGTTCTTGGAATCCTATACCCAGCATACAAAAAGAGCCAGTGAGAGACGATTAAATAATATTCTACGATGCAGCAGATATCCTTGCAGGGAGGAAATACAGCACTGCAAATGAGCACAGAGCTGTTGCAAACACCGTGAAGGAGACATGAAGTATACTCTCTTTGCACCATCTACACTTCAAAGCACCATACACAGCTGTGACTGAGCTGCAAAGGAATGGACCAGGTGATCTGCTTTACCTTACTTCTCTGGAAACAGGAAAATAACCCACTTTTGGCATATCCTACCAGACTATTCATCGCAACACTTCAAAAAGCCTAGACATTGGCTGTGGTTTCTACGGCACTATTCAGCACATATTGCAAATGATTTTGTGAGTGTCTCTCTGGGATTTGTGCCTGGCTTCAGAAACAACATTCAGTCTCTGTCGTCAGAGTGGCTTTAAAGAAGAGCTGGTCTGAACTTAAAATGAAACTTTTCAGCATATAATTATACAAACATAATGAGGTTTTTTTGTAACAGTTGCAAGAAAGCACTTTCTTCCACTGTGTTACAGTATAGAAAATCTCCAATCACAATCTGCTAGGCTAATAAAGTACTTCCATTTAACATAGAGAGGGAAAAATAGTTTTGTTTGTGCATTAGGTTGGAAAAACATGCAAGCTTTCAGAAAAATGGAGTTCACAACTTTCCTCTTTTTGATTTTCCATTGTTTGTATTTATAAGGAAAGTTATCAAGCATGAAAAACCAGGAATGTCCTTAAAATAGTTACTGGCTCTCTGAAGGTGTGAACTGTAGTTGAATGAAACTGGTTCTTCCTCATCTTTAAGCTTTTATTTTTATATTGTGCTCCTCACCAGAGCAGTTAAGTACTTTACAAACATGACCATTCCTTCCTTTTAAAACACTAACTAAAATGAAAACTAAGCACGTATTTCTTCCCCTGTCAACTTCTGTGCTCGTTGCAGGGTTTGTTTAGTTACTGTGGCAAAGCAAAGCCAGGCAAGTGACTTGCTTTTCTTTTTCCTTAGACAAAATCGTTCCTGATAATTTCAGTGGAAGGACATGGCTACCTCTTTCTGTATGCAGTTTTAACTCTGAATCACCATTTTGAATGGTACAGGAATTACTGAAACGTAAAGGAATTATGTCCAAACACAGACTCTGCCCATTCCTTTGAGAAGATTCTTCACTGGCTCAACCAGATTTGGAGAATGGCATCACAATGGGTGCTCTGCTGCTGGTACACTTAATTGAACAAGACAGCTAATACCGACAAAGATATCCAGGAATGTGGATCCTGTATACAGATGAGACATTGCTTCTGACCTCCATGGCATGCAGATTTTGAATACTGAATAATAATAATAATAATAATAATAATAATTTCATCTTAAACTGGGTGTCATTTTGGGCTTCTACTTGACTGTGTTACCAAAGGGACTAACTTCTGCAGGCGTTATCTCTGTTGGCCTGCCCATGGCTAAACAGCATGACATCTCCTCTCTAAGCCTGCACTCTCACTGTTGCAAGGGAGCAGGGTGAGAATGAAAGGCTGGAAAAAACACTGGAAGTGAGGAGTAAATAGATGCTCATGATCTGCTTGTGGGGTCAGAAGTGAGAGAGATCACTACTGCAGTGATTATGAAGGGAAAGGTGACTTTCCTCACTTTGTGTGTGTTCACCCCTGGAGGTAAGGGCAGGAACACTGCAGCTAGCAGGAACGCCCAAAACAGCATGGAAGCCAGCAAGAGACCTTGAGCCAGCCAACCTAGAAGGACAGTAAAGCAGAGAAAGACTGCCACAACGGGTGAGTGCTGCTGCAGAGCAGCAGTGAAAGCTTCCATATTTTCTGGACTCTAAGCACCTGTCAGTGTGGAGAGCTGCCAGGGGAGGGCAGGGAACAGGGATCCTGCATCACAGCTTGTTCAAAATGGTCTTGGCTGGGTTGCTGTTTATCTGTAGACTATCCTCTGCTGACTCCTTCCCTAAGCAACTTCCTGCTCCTCCCATCCAGAAGCAGTCAAATTGAGTCTCATGTTATTAAATCACCAATTTTAAAGAATTTAGAACAGCATCAAAAAACCTCGTATTTCAATGCTGCAAGTTAATAGACAAGTAAATTCACACAAAATTCCTTAAATTAAATTTAATTCCCTTAAATTTTGATATCCAAGGATTAAAGAGTCAGATCTTCAATGAATCTGAAACAACATTGCTGTCTTTAGCTAAAAAAGCTTCACAATTTTGCTCCCTCAGAAACTATGGCCTCTAACAACTCTACCAAAGGGCAAGTATATGTTTCCCAAAAATAATGGTTTGAACATGAGAAGTAATTCACCATCAGCTTTCACCATCTTCGGTATCTTATACATGCTCACGTGATACCCATCAGGCCCAAGCAAAATACCCATATGCCCAGGAAATTTGCATTGAACATGTATGCAATGTGTATGCAACAGCATAATAATACAGCAGTGTTGGGGTGGTTCCTGTTGACACAGATGCTCTTGTCTTGCTAAGAGCCAGAGAGGGCTTTAAGGATCAACACAGGAACTGTGACTGACAATGTATGGCTGCTGTAAAATATAGCCCCATCGGTCAGAAAACACACAGAGGTGATTACTCACGTATCTTTTAAAATGATCTGGCATGATATTCTCCCTGTGTTTATACAGTTATTTTATCAGGGACAGAAGCTACTGTTATTTGAAACCTATCAGGAGTTTCCATCCTGCTTTGAAACAGTTATAGTATTACACAGCCTTAAGACTTACATGTTTGCTCATGTTTGTTTTAAGAAGAGAGAAGCAGAATTTCCTGAAAAGATGTTGGCAAGTGAATCATTCTGGGAGTCTTCAGCTATTTTCTCCACTTTGAATAATTATACTGAAGAGTGTCGCACATGTTACCCAATTTCTTGACAGAGGTATTCCAACTGTAAAATCAAACCTCTCCTATGTCAGAAGACCCTTCTTGCATGGTTAAATGAAGCAGCAAATTATGCCACAAGTAGAACAAACTGAAGAGCTGGATGCTATTATCCACCCTTTTTAAAGTTTTACTCTTTCCCTAAATATGATAATGGTATTATTTTATATACATATTTTAATCACTGAAATATGTCAGCTATCTGTAAACGAGCATTATAGATCAGATAAAACCAGATTTCTTATGTTTCAGACACGGATTACTGTTAAAATCCAACCCGGAAATTGAAGCAATCCTAAGCATCTTTTTTTTTTTATCAGCATTACAGCTCCAAACCATCTGTACTTAATTGTAAGACAACAAATTGTCTAAAAACCAGTGAGGATTAAGAGGACAAATCTTCTTATGGACAGTTCATATTAGAGAAATTTAAAGACTGCTAAGATCACAGCACTTCTTGTGTGCTTGGTTTATTTCAGTCAAGTCCCTATGTTTATCTTCTTCTAAAATGGAAATACATACAGCATGTTGATCGTTTCCACAGCATCAATAAGAGGTTTATCAGGGTCTTAAACTTTGATGAGAAATCCACTGCTAGCTTAAAGGCTTGCTGACATTTACTCCTGAAGTTCATGCCAGGCAAGAAGACCAACTGCTGACCTCCAATGTCCCACTGACTCCCAGAACCAGAGAAACTGGGCCAGTAGAGTAGGATGGAAGGCATTTTGCATACCATGCTTCAAGTATAACAAAGAAAATAATTTCATTTATGCAGAATGAGGAACAGAGATTTGGTTACAGCTGGGTGCAAGGGTAGAAATGGAGAAGTCAGTCACCAAATGGGTCACCCAAACACAGACCCTTTGGTGTGAATGGCATTATGTCAATTTGCTCCTGAAGAACACCTGCAATTATACCAAGTAGCTCCAAAAATTTTTCAAATGTCATGCCCATTTAGCTATGCTTGCATTCTTTTTAATTTATTCTGTTTGCTAGCCATGATTTGTTCCAATTACTGAATAGAAAGTAATATTATGCAATTAAATAACAATTCATGAGATGGATAACTAACATCTACCAGTCAGTCAGCAGTTTGCCTACACACCAACTACAGTACTCTTCATTAAAACATCACTTGGTATATCTTCCAAAGAAATCTATATCTGTAAAGGAGAAAAGCCTGCACACCTGACAGTGGTAACTTCCTTTTGGGGCTCTTTCTTCATGTCTTTAATGTCCTCTTTTAATTCTTTTATTCTCTTAGATCTCTATTTTTGCTCTTTACAAGCTATATCCCTTCCTTTTTCAGATCCAGCTATCCCAGCTGATCACAGACCCTTGCTGCTCCTTACTTTCTCCCCATCCATTCTTTAATATTCTATGCAATTGTTCAATTGTTTTCATAAACAATAAATTCTGTAAAATGGAGATAGAGAGCAGGAAACGCACTGCAATGATCAAGACCTTTACAGAATCTTCCAAAGTTGTTTCAAAGAGAACACTATTTTGGAGAGAAAAGAAAATCCTTAGCAAAAAAAGCAAATGCAAGCATTCTATAAAACACGTCAAAAACTCTGAAAAGCTTTAAGTGGTTTCTCTCCTGGGATCTCTTATGCAGTAAATGAAATGAATTTGCTTTAAAAATAACTGGTAAAATATTTAAAGATAAGTAAGATGTTACAACTAAATAATCTACTACTAAAATTAAACATGCACATTTTTTAACACAGTAAATAATTGTGTGCCTGACATACAGATTACTCTAAATGGTTCTCCAGCCTTAACAAAAGCTGTATACTATAGGCAGAGTCCAGATTACAAGTTTATCTTCAATTTGTTTTCTTTTATGTGTTAATTTGTTACTTTTAACACAAACATGTCAAATACCCTCTAGGACAGACAGTAAGCAACACCATCTCTACATTTTCTCAGTTAAAAGCTACATTGTGTTGCTTTAATTGAGATTCATGCAAATGGTAGATGACAGTTTTTATTTTTTAAAAAAGGCCTTTAAACAAAAGGATTCCCCCCCCTCTTCAAAGACTTTCAATACCAGCTGTTGCTAACATCTCTATTTTCATTTTAGTGCCTTTCAATAAATTAGTAATGGTTTCAAAAATAGAGAAGTACAATTTTATTATTCTTTTTAAGCAAAGGAGCTCTATAAGCTTAAATTTAAAGAGAATTTTATTTTACTTCTAATTTGAAAAGAAGACAAAAGGAAGAGCTACAGTGGTCCAGTTTCAAGTACAGCAGGACAACTTTCCTGTGTATTGAGATGGAGATTATTTCAGAATTAGTGCTGAGATTCAGCACTCTGCTTAAGCAAACTGCCTTACTGGTTTTCCCAACTCATAGGTATAATTAAGATTTCAGACTGCATTTTAAAAGCTAAAGAGTCAATATGTAAACCTAAAAAGCAGCACATCCTTCAGGTCAAATGTCTGTGGCCTCATAGCCTCTTTGTCTCAAAGCAAGCTGTTTAATTTGATTTTTTTTAATGCTCTTTTATATCTATACACATGCCAAACTGTTCTGAGAAGTAATCTTTTAAAGACAAATTTGTATAGATATGATAAAAAAGTGCATTATGTCTCTACCTCCTGGGCAAAAGAGAGATTTCTGAATGAGACAGTTCAGTAGAATCATGCTAATTTTTAAAAGGGGCACAATCCTGAATTTATACGTTAATACTTTTAAACCAGATCCTATTCCACAAGTGATATAGAAGATGAAAATTATATACGTAGTAGTATTTTCAAGAAATAATTTTTAAAATTGTGTTTCTTTAGGAAACAAAACCAAAAAAAAGAACTTCTAATGCTCTGTAGGACATTTCTTTGAATAATTAATTTCTTTTTTCATGCCTGTTACACATTATTACAAAATGAAACAGTGAATAATACAAAGTAATTTTTATTCAGGTATTTTTTCAGTGCTAATTATTAGTTCCACTGTATACCTCTAACTGAACTTCACTGACTTATTTTACTTAGACAATGAAGATCTTGTCAAAATGAAGGGCTATTTTAACTATTTCTTAATATTTTTTTTTCATTATTTTCTTACATTTCTTTTTCATTTGGAATTACGGGAAAGACTGTTTGTATGATTTAGTGTAAAAAAAAAAAGGTAGATACCTCTTTAATAAATACAGCTCACAAATGCATACAGCTGACATAGACCCAAACAGCAACTTCAGTCATGTCCATATGCTAAGCCATGTTCTACGCAGAATATACCAGCTAATGTTGTAGTTCCCATATGTGTACACCACACTTCTGTCAATGAAACTGTTGCAACCCACAGGAGGGAAGGGGAAAAAAAAAAAAAAAAAAAAAAAAAAAAAAGTGAGAGCCACACCACCACCAAACTGAGCTTGGCTTCCAAGCCCTAACTGCTGAGATTCCTATCAGCCCCTGAGGAAAAACAATTAAAAATACCAGTAAATGTGTATCCTAAACATATTGTTCTACTCATTTTACTAAAATCAAGGAACTCCTAAATTTGCTAGATTTCCTAAAGTGAGTCAGGAACTCCAGGAATAACTGACAACTTCCAGCTTCTAAAATTTCTCTAGGATTCGGTGTAGATGCTACCCACTGTGACTACTTTGAAAAATTCTCATTTATTCTAGAGGAACTACTCCAGATCTGCTGGACATCTCTAAAATTCAGATAAACGTTGGCTTATCATCAGACTGCAGAATAAGATAGACCATAAAACAGAAAACTGTCTGGGGAAAAAAAACCCCACACCTAAACTCCCCCAAACTTCCATTCATTGAAGCTCCTCAAAATGAAGGATTTGCTCAAATTTTCCATTAGAAAAAAAAAAGCTTAAGCCAAATGAAATATTTTTGGTTTGTCAGAGCAAGGTAGTGAAGGCTTTTTTTCAGGGTATGTTTGAGCTGCACTGAGACAGTTCAGGGTTTTTCATGCCTCTTCCAAACTAGGACCTGCAGTCTTGGATACATCTCACAGGATGAGCCATGCTGACTCATGGCAATGTGTTTCCCTCCTGCCTTATAAAAGATGCTGCTCAGAGGGGAAAGCTGGTCTGCAAAGACAGATGTGACACTTTGAACAGTTAAATCTTATAATAACTAAGTATTGTTATAATCTTATAATCTTTATAATTATTAAGTATGCCAGTGGGATCCTGTTCTGTTTTCTGCTATACAAAGACACACAGACATTCAAGGTCATAAAATGAGTGATCTTGAGGACCTAAGTAAATAAAAACACTATTTATGGAAAACAAACAGAACAGGAGTAGGAAAACCTTATAAAATGGTTAAGAGTGAGACAAACAGTGCAGTATTTGTTATGACAGTTAAAATATTACATAACAATGAAGGTTTTGCAGATATTGCTTCAGAGCAGTATAATAACTTGAATATTTATTTAGTAATTAATTTGCTTTTATCATATTCTTTCTAACCCTACCCCTTAGGTTTTGGAAATTAAGGCAATGGAGCAATTAAATTGGTCTTTATAAAAATTAAAGATAAGGGGTCTCTTTCCATGGCTAGAAAGTATTACGAAATAACGCCACCCTCCCCCACTCCAGCCAAAAAAACCCTATAAACCGCACATCAGAAACATACACCTCATTGTTTTAACAACTGCTAAGAACATTTCCAATTATCTGGTTACTCTACTATGCCAATGTAAACGCCACCCCCAGCAACGGTGATTAGTTCCTAACCTGAGTTTACAATCCCTAAATACTAGCCGGGATTTTTTTCATGAGTCCTGACTCATTTCCTAATATCACCTCTGCCCTCACAGGAGAAAGAACAAACCGAAAAAAAAGAGAGAAAGATTTTGGATTTATAAGTCACCGTTATCTCCTGACTGGCTTAAAACAACACGATCAACCTAGGCATAAAACTATCAGCCTGGAGGAAGCTAGAGCATGGACATATGCACTTGTCCCCTGCTCTCTAAATTGGTTCCATACTGGATACCATGTCAAGTATAGGAGTTCACTCTGAACTTCAAGCTGCTTAATGATCGGCAACTGGGATCCCTAAAAGACTGCCAAAAGCTTGAGGACTGCCTTTGCCTAATCTAACATCCTGGCACTAAAGAGAATGAGAGACCTCCACGCTAGTGCTCTTGCCTAGGCAAGTTTTAATAGCATTTTGTCAAGACACTAAAATTCTGCAGTGCACGCAATATTAATACAGATTTCAAGTCATCATAAAATGTTGGCATTAACTGCTCTATCAAATTAGAAAGCCACCTTTCAATTTCATTCTTTTCTCCTTTCAATTTAGTAGGTGTTTTGGTGAGCCTTCCCTCCTTTTTTAGGAGACCCTTTAACCTTATGTTAATTTCTCCTAAATTTAGGAACTGATATCATTATCCATCAACTCTCATTCCCCTTGATGTGTTTCTCCTCCTTAAAACTGTTCCTTTCCTCAGCAGCCAATTCTGGTCTTATTTACCTCAGATTTTGTTCTCTGGTTTTCCTCCACCATCTTTTTCCATTCCTTTTAAAACTCATCTACCACCACCGATTTCTCCCCCATATTCCTGCATTTTCTTCCAAGGTACTAAATTCCCCACCCACACGTATACGTACTCACAGTTCTGCTCCCAATAACTTTGTCTCTTCCTGGCCCTGTCAAATCTGTCAGACAAATTATATCATATTCCCTAAATAGGATTTAGATTTCTGAGCAGGGGACAAGTGTTGGACCATTCTGCTCAAGAGCTGCTTGTTACTGAGGTGGGGAAACAGAGGTACAGCTGTTCTTTCCCACTCTTTTCCAACCACCTGCTGGGGAAATAATGTAACCAACGGGCTTGTTAAATTTCCTACCCAAAATGGTAGAGACAACCTACATAACCAGCCTAAACATTACTAAGGACTGCTAGGGCACAGACCAAGTGAGCAAGCTCTATTTGCTTACTCTGACAGCAGACCAAGGGCAACAAAAAAATGACTGCAGAAGTTGGGCCAGCTGAATATGCCAAGGAAGAGACCAACCCAACTGACCAAAATTCCTAGGGTTACCCCATCAATGCCAGTCTAGGGCCACACTACAAACTTGGAAAACACCAGCAAAGTGGTTCAGACCAAAGTCTTCCAACTGCCTTCTTGTATGCAGGTACATCAGAGAACCACCTCAGAAACATGCAAGTCTAAAATGAGATTCATCTCATCCAACTTTGGCAGCCTGAGATAATCAGGTCATCACCTTCCAATATTTCCAAGAGAAGCAGAAAGTGGCTATCTAGGGTGGAAAAATATATTGCAGAAAGCATTAGAAAACCCTTGTATAGTGTTTGGATGCAATAAAACTTCAGGCCATGACAATAAGGACTGTCTAAGATCAATTTAAACTGTGGAGAATCCTATAAGACAATGAACTTCTAGGGGGAGTCAGCCCTCTCTGACTATGTTTTAACTGCGTCCTTAAAAAACATTGTGTTCTGAGTTGGAGCGATACAGTTTTATGGAATCCGAATTGACACGTTACTTAGAAAACTGATTTAGAGGAGGTCATAACTGCTCCAGGAAAGTAGTTTCTCTGCTGCAATAAACGAGGTTTATTGAGTAGTTGTCTAGCAATCAGTCTGCAGTATGATTATTATTATTTACTATCACCTGACTTCACTCTTCATTTAGTAATTGTTGAGAGATGAACAAAATTACCAAAAGCCTTTCATCTATCTTTCACGGTGAAAACATTTTCTAAAATACTTTGAGAAGCAATGTACTTTCACGCACACACACATCTACTTATATACATATGCATACACACACAATTTTATATTTTATTTCAGAAGATATCACAGAAGAGGACAAGCTTAGAAACTAAGTTTGCTTTGGTTTAACTGTTCCAGTCAGCCCTTCTCTGTTAATTCTCACGCTTACAGTTCTTTGTTTCATAGTTCACCATGGGAGTGCCTGCCGCAAGTGATTTTAATACCTGATTGCTCTTGGCTTCAAGTAAAGAAACGTCCTTCATCAGGGAAAACAAGATGGGGTTGGTGAGAATTTATGAGCCAATGGCTAGATGTGACTACTGGATAGAAATCACTTTTATTACATGCATAAAATGGTGTTTGGATTAAAGGACAACTACGTTTCTCAGGATGACAACCAATCCAACACCTTAGATAAGAGAATACTGCCTGCAGTTTAGTGCTTGATTTTAGTGACTTTTATGTAGGTGTTCACTTTGACTTACCTAAGAATGTAAGGGATAACTGACACACAATGGATAATTAGTTTTTATGTTTCATAAAAAGGTAAATTTGACAAAAATATCTTTTGCAAAATAAACATTGAAACCTATTTAGATACTGAAGATAAGAATTTAAAATAACTCTAAAGAGAAATGAGTCACAGAAGCTTTCTTGATGATTTTCCTTCAATCCCATTTCTGAGAGTAATCAAGGTGGTCTCAAAGGAATTATTATTATAGGCTTTAATAAAGATAGCTGATATTTTCTACCAAAATGTATGCTGCTTGTAGCAATTAATGCACCTAGTCGTTGCCTTAAATGTATGGTTTGAGACATCAGAACATGATGGATCTATCCTAAAATAACTCTTTTAACTACTGTAATTCTTGTACGTGTTGCTATATGAACAACCTTAGTCACAAGTTTTTTCCTGTGTATATTTTATAATAATATTATGAAGAATAGAGAGGAAAATAAAAATGAAGACTCACCACAAAATAACTTTTGCAAAGAGAAGGAATTTGGGGAAATTTTAAGGAAAAACACAAACTCACTCAGCAATAAGGGAGAAAAAAGAGATGACCTGGAAGCTCTAAATGTTGCTACCACTTCCCTCCCATGCATATCAAATGCCATTTTTACATTACAGTTGCTCTGTTGATAGATCCAGTTTAGAAGATCCTCCCTATCAGATGGTTTTATTCACTCCCTGCCATGTCGATGATGGGTTCTACTATCACATCCCAAAGCAAACTAGTATCAAAACAAGTATTTTTTACTATTGCTCAAAAGGTAACATTCCCTATTCAGTCTCTTCCTGCAAAGCTGATCACACAACAGAGCTGGCCTTATCCTCCTGCAAAGTGACAGGAGTGATTGGCTGAGAGAAGAAACCTAATCTGGAAGTACAGCTATAGGTATTTTAAGAAGTCATTTTACTATGCAGATCTTAGCAATCACACCAGAGAAACAGTTGAAGTGGTGGCTAATCTCGTGTGAAGGGGACAAGGAACAAGAGAGTGGGAAGAAAGTTGAAAGGGAAACTACGTGAAAAAAGAGAGTAAGGCCTGTGATGAGCAGGGAGGTTGTACTTTAGAAGGCAGGACCAGTTCCTGCCCCAGTACCCAACATTTGGACTGTTAATCCTACTACAGAGTGGTTCCACTACAGCCTGCTACAATGTACAGCATCATGCACTGAGCTAAACCATATGAGACAACCCTGCAGTGCAGCAGAAAACTCAAAGATACCCAAGTAGATACCTGGAGCTAGAACTCTCTTGCTGGTCCACTAGAGCCTTCAACTGCATTGACCTGAGTGAGTGAGTGCAGCTGTACTGCAAAATGATACTCCAGTAACAAACAGTGATTTGTTTAGTGGGCATGCTGGCAGCATTAGCACTTGATGAGCTATGGTCATCTGGAGCTTCTCTGTTTTTACTTTATTACCAGCTTTGGTTGAGCAGCCTTTCACCACATAACAAATAACTTCCTTTTCCCAAAGTACACAGATATTCAAAAGAAATTATTTGCGTCAGGTGAAATCTGAGTCAGGGCAAATTTGAAGTGTAGCTTGAACCTAAATATTTATTGAGGGCAAGAGCAATAAAGTGGAGATGTATTCTCAGACCATTAGATTTGCTGCAATTGTTTCATAGTTCTATCACTAAGTGCTTTCCTTTCACATATAGCTCTGTTTTTCACCCTTCTCTGAATGGTTAAAGGACCGTACAAAAGGAAATTTTTTTTCAGAAGAAAAATCACTATTGTCTGCTCAAAGTGTCCACCTGAAAACTAACAGTCTTTGCTCAGGAAACTGGGAACAGAGGGAAGCAGAACAAAGTGTCACATTTGTAGAGGTATTGAGATATCAAAGGCACAGTTAAGTGAGATAGAGTTAAGTATTTCTGAAAATACTACTACGCTCAAGGCATCTACACACCTACACAAATCTCTCCTACAGTCTCAGCAGTGCTAGTATTGCACTTAAGAACATTACCTGTATCAGAGTGGCACAATCCTCCTGTCATAAGGGTGTATAATAGATGTTTTAGGACAGTCAGAAAGGGTGTAATATGACTAAGAGCTATCTGATGGTATTTTTAAGTTTGTGGACCTTCTTGTCTTCTCATTGCAGCTGTTTGCAAACAGCTTCAAAGTAAGAAATAAAAGGAGTCCAGTGTAAAAAAAATGTGCCAGGGAGAACAAAATTATACCAGCTGGTTTTTGCCTTATGTTCTCCTACTATGAGACCTGAAGTTTTTGAAACTAAAAATTCCTACCATAATTATTCAGTTGTGGTCTTGGAACAGATTTGGTGCTGATTCTATTTAGATACAGTCAAGAAAACATTTCTTGACTGCTTTTTTTCAGCTCATAAAAAAGCCACCTCAAAATTTATTTTCCTCAGATTTTTTGTTGCAGTTGTATAGTAAGATTCCTCATCACAGGTAAGTAGACACCTTCTGCTTCAATAGGAGGTACCATACTTTCTTCCCTTGTTATTGCTGTTTCCCTCCCAGATTTTATTTCCCAGGAATTTAGATATCATTTAACTACCGGTCCCTTAACTCAGTACTGCTATTTCTGTCTAATTAAATGAGGCTGTAGTTGAACATTAATATTATTATACATTTCCCTCCTTCTTCCAGTCAATAATCCCTCACAGGTTAAGTAAGGGAATTTAAGACAGGAACTTACAAACTAAGACAGGAAACTTGCTGTAGATTTCAAGGACAACTTTCCTTGAAAGTTCTAAAGACACAATTTGATAGGATTTCTAGTTCTATACAATTTTATTTTTCTCCCTTCAGCAGATATTTTGCTTTGGAAACACAAAGAAGATGGAAAGGTGGAATACGGTGAGGACATGTATAACATTGGATTTGCATTCCTTGCTGATTCTCGACAGGCAACACAAAGAAAACTGATGAAATCTGACCAGGAAGCCGACACTGTAAGAAAACTCATCAGAGGTGCAAAACTTCAGTTAAACCTCTAATGGATTTGCTATTCAAGATGGAAAATAACCCAGTCAGTAACTGTAAGGATCTATTGATTTAAAGTTAGCATAAACTAGATTGCAGAGGACATTTCAGTGTAAGCTTTGTTTTGACTTCTGCCTAGAGGTAAAGGTATAAAACTAAGTCAGTCAAAACACAACTCTATGTTAGACAAAAAGGCTAACAACATTACTCAAGTCCATTCATTTGAAAGGATGGTAAACCTCTCTAATTACTGGAAAATTTGTTGTAACATAAATCAGTGTTTAAATTCATGCCATTTGTCAAAAAAAAAAAAAAGATTTATTTAACTAAGTTTGCACAATTTCCTAAAAACTGTTCAAGTCACTAACTCCCAAAATGTCTTACTTGCTTACTTACTTACTTTACCTGGTCTAGTGGGAGGTGTCCCTGCCCATAGCAGGGGGGTTGAAACTCGATGATCTTTAAGGTCCCTTCCAACTCTAACCATTCTATGACTTGTATGAAATAGCCTGTTATCTCTACATCTTTCCTGTTTATTATTCATGTTACTCATACCTCATGCTAGGGCTCTGACTATCTGGACACACCTTTGCAAGTTTATTAACAAAGATCCAACTTAGATTTATACCGTATGCTTTCCTCTGACACAGACATAGAACCACAAGCCTTAACAAGAATAATATCCTATATTTATTCTTCAAGAATATAACCGTATGCTGAAGAACTTTCTGTCCACCAGCCTTCATTTAAATAAAAAAAGTTTGCATGCAAGTAACTAAAGTAATTGAATCATTTTTTTACCAACTTCAGATGATGACAAACTGTATTTCATCAGAATTTTTGAGAATGAAACATAATAAAAATTGATAATAAAAGACACCAGTTAAAAAAAAGTCTAGGGATACATATGTACATTGCTCCTGTGAGAATATCAGTTGTTAAATTCTGATTTAAATCCCCTAAGATTAATTTGTTCAGTAAGTGTATCAAAGGTATTAATAAAACAGTTCTGTGACGCAAACGTATTTTAATTTTGCTTTTACAGCTCTATTCATTGTTAAACAGCTCTCAGCATTTCAAACATTTTATAAGCTATGTCCGATCTCTCTCTCCTCATTTGAGGAGTCCGCAATAATCCTGCATTTTTTGGTCTAATTTATGAGGGGGGATCTTTATTGAGCATATAGCACAAAGAAAAGCTGTATGTATCTTAAAGTTACAATGCACTTAGTAGTAATAATGCAGCAAACATGAGTTGTCCTTCCTGTGTATTTGACCAGTGTAGCACAGTTTTCATTCTCTGGCTTTATAGTGTACTGGTAATGCTGTAGATTTTGTCAAAGCAATGAGGAACTTGGGAATGCGCTCCTGCAAAGACATTAAGTTATCTAACCTTATCTAGCAAGTGAAGAAGAGAATAGCAATATGTCAATACCATGAAACAGAGATATTTTCTTCTTCAGTTTTGCATAATCTTAGTCCAAAACACTAAATACACTTAATTCATTCTTGTATGTGTTCCATATTACTCCATGTGAAGATAATTCTTGAAGTGCTTAATTAGGTCGAACATCTTAAACCACCAGCATTTTATCTCTTTCATTTATTAATGAAACTGTTTTCAGTTTAGTCTTTTTTTTTTTTTTTCCTCTGGCATGCTTGCGCCTATGATGTGATTGATTTTTTTCCCTGTAAGATATACTTCTGTATTTATAGGTTTCTAGAATATGGTGATTTTCCTTTGATCTTTTTTTTTCCTTTTGATCTTTTTTGCCACCAGTAAAAGCTGTTCTCCTATACTCCATTTTGCCCACATAAGACTTTTAAACCATCCCTTTCTGTTTTGTTTCCATCACATTTCTTTATTTTTGCCTGCTTTATCTTTTGATTTCACACAGCCCTTCAAAAAGTTACTTTATTGCTCACTGGTTTTTTGAATATTTTTTTGGTAGTATCACCGATGACTAAGCCATGGAGTGCTCTACGTTGCTGTAATGTTTACTTTCTTTCCACTACATTACGCATGCTCCCTAAACTAATTTATTTATGCCTATTCAATTTCTTGAAAGCTTATATTATGCTGCTGTGGTACCGTATTCGGTCTTGTTTAGCACACTGCATTTAACAAACTTAGGGCTACTATAATTAAAATTATACATTTCTAACCAGATCTTCTTTAACTATTTGCAGGTCCAAGATGGTTTCCACCTCTGCTTGAAATCTCTGCTGTTTGGGTCATGATAATAACCACTCTCTAAGCCTAAAGTAATGTCTGATTTCCCACATTTAAGTTACTCAACAAGTGGCCGTGCCTTGTAAATACCTTTTAAAAGGTCCTCTATGGTTCCCACCTAACTGTAGGTAATTTGAGCACTTGAAACTCTATTTTAATTTTAAATCTGTAGAAATAATAAATCTTTCCCCACATTTTTACTTATACCATTTTCCACATTTTTTTCTTTTATCATGATTTAGGCTCAAGGTGATTATTTTCAAAAGGTATTTAAAGGAAGAAGATGATAGAAGCACAGGATACTTCAGGTAGGAAGGGACCTCAGGAAAACTTCAGTCCGACCTCATGCTCAGAGCAAGGTCAGCTCTGAGAGAGGTTGCTCCAGTTAGGTCTTGAAAACCTCCAAGGACGGAGACAGCACAACCTCTCTGGGCAACCTACTCCAGCACGCAGCTGTTCTCACAAGTTCAAACATTTTTCCTCACACCTAGGCTGAAGCTCTCCTTTATTCTTGTTGCTCATCCTCCTGCCACGCACCTAACAGAGGCATACTGTAGGTCCCCCCCCTGCTGTGAGGACACAGCCTCCTGTCCAGCTTGCTGCCCCAACCCTCGGGGCCTTTCCCACAGACCTGCTCCCCAGCCAGGCAGTCAGCAGCCTGTGCCCTGCCAGGGGCTTGGTCCATCTCAGGGCCAGGGAGAGGAAGTTGGGTATATGAGCATGGAAATGAGGAAGCACAGCCCCTTCTTGTCAGAGGTAGAAGAATTGTATAGAGGCTATGCATACAGATGAGACAGTGAATCTGAAGTTTGCCCCCTTCACACACACCCACTTTCTTACTTATTAAAGGTTTCAATAATAATTATTTTTTAAATATATAATAAAAGAAGCAGGTTTGCACCTTTCATTCTTAAAGAAACACATAGGGACAGAAGAGATCCCTGAATGTGGCATCTTTAGGATTTGCCATTGAGCTCCAGTCCTACGCTGAGGCAGACTGAAGCTCACTAATCACAGTGTTTTCCAGCCAAGAATAGCACCGTTATCAGCCACATGCAGGCTTTGACCCCCAAAGGCTGCCTATTGTGCATCAGGCCAGCAGCATCTTGGGCCGCCAGCAAGGACAATAGATTGACCTGCTCAGCCTTTGCAAATTGAAGCTGCCTGAAAAATAAAACAGGTTTAATATTGCTAGCTAGCTGAGAGAAAAAAAAAAAAATAAAAACACAACAAAAAAAAAACCGCAACACAAAAACATCAGGAATCTTCAACTGTCACTGTCAGAAGCAGATACCTACAATGAATCTGATCTGGAGAACAAAAATAGTGTTTCAGGACAGAACAATTGAATGTATTTAGCCAATTAAGAATGCTGCAGGTTTAGATCACATATTTTATTTTCAAATAAATAGAAAGATCAGACCACAGAAACATTTGAATGAAACAGAGGTACTGCAATGAATATGCAGCAAAATGCAAAACTAAGACACAATCTAAATCACAACAGAAAAATTGGAAAAATACTTCTATTTTTTTAAGCCTAACTATAAAAAAACAGGGAAAAAAAAAGCCAAAAAGAATTAATCACAAGAAGATTCACTTTGCTCAAGGACATTTTCCTTGTAGAGATAGTATGGCTTTCTGGAATATTCTAACTACTAAATAGGTTGAAAGATTAGTGACACTAAGAAAACAAATTTTCAACAACAGTGAAGCTAAATGTTTTGTACTGGATAATGAACTCCATCCATGTTGGTTTTGCAATAAGGGGTCTGTTTATACTTTTCTAACACAAAAAAACACATTAATGGTAGTTATACAGAGAGCAGACAATACAAAAAGTATAAGGTAAGAGCACTAATTTAATTTCTACCCAGCAAGTTTCAAAGGCACGTATCTCTCCCATTTCGCATATTTAATGATGCATTGCATTATGCTGACAAACTGGTACTTATTATTATTAAATTAATTAGTAAATAATTTATAAAAAAAAAAATCATTCCTGAATTCATCTCTGCACAAGAACTGTAGCCAACTTCAGTGCTCACTTGTCTGGTGCCTCCTGAATGCAAATTTCTCCATTTTCTAGGCCTTGAAAACTAGAGAACTCAACTGAAAGATCTTAGCAGAAATATACATATTTAGAGAACTGCTCCATGAGATGTAACCATAGGGACATTAATTGTTAACAATGCTTGGTTAATGATAGTAAATACCATTCGGGTTTAAATTTTTCATCTCTATGTCTTTAAATTGCAGTTGGAGAGGAACCTTTCTGGCCTGCAACATATATATAATTTCTTCAACATCTTTTCTTACACTAAACACAGGAAAATATCTTGACTAATTAGAGCAAGATTCTCAAAACAGAGCAAATATTTCTTTTCTCAAATTAAAATAGCACATCCCACAGACTTCAAGGTAATAGCGAGAAATATGCACAATACCACAGCCTAATACACTTTTTCAGGTGAAAACTAGTGCCAGTCAAAATTCACAACCATTTCCAGATTCCTTTGTATCACAGAGTTATTGAATTTGGAAAAATGGTGAGTCGTGTCATGCCTAAAATGCAGGCAGACCTGTGACTTTGCATTCAAATCACCCTTTCTAAACCTCATGTGAAGAATTTGCAGTTAACAGAAAAAAAATCACTATGTGATAACTATATTCCTGATATTGCAAAATCAACTTTCAAAAGGCCTAATACTTTCATTTAAGCAACATTATATGTTGCAGATTTCAAAGTTATACAGTATGCTATTGCTCATTCAAACAGAAAGATCTTTGTTGTAGAACTTAAAATACAGTTCACTATTCTATCGTAAATATATGCAGGAAAAAAAAAGAAAAAAAATTATCAGTCCAGGTTGTTATGCTTTGTACTGATAATTACCTGATTCTGTATGGTAGAATTTATTATCATGCATTTATCTTCCTTTCTGGGACTCATCTGGGTAATTATGATAGAAAGTAGTCACTGTGGTTTCAGAATAAGATGAGGATCAATTTTTGACAGGTCACCATTGGCTTCTAGCAGTTGGGGTTACACCCATATGCTAGTTTAATGCAAACTATACAATCAATCCATAATGTAAATATCTTTTGAGGATTGAATTAATGTTTGATTGAATGAACTCAGACATTTTACAAGTCAGAACAAGCAAAGTACTTAGATTTATCAGACAAATACTAATTTAAATAACGGCGAGGATGCGAGTACGAAAGCTGAAATAAGGGGAGCAGTTGGAAGCAAAGAGTGGCATGATTATCTTCTGCTCGCATCTTGTTTCCCTTTTGAAATGAAAAGCCACACACAGTAGACGGCAGCAGAGAGAAGAAACAGCAGTGCATCGCTGCCCAGAGCGCTGGTCCCAGAAGCAGCAAAGCCCCAGCCTGACATGGAGGCAAGGGCCGGGCAATTGCCCACCGGCCTCTGCTCCGGCCTGCCAGCACCCTGCACTCTGGCCACCAGACCTGGGAGTGGCTGAAAGGCTAAAGCAAAGCTGGCTTCACAGATCTACCTACCAGGCTTGTAGGGAAAGGGCTTTCTTCTTCACCTCGCAGTACAACGCCCTGGCCTCCCTGTGTTCCCGTCGCCCCGTGTGCCAGAAGCAGGGAGTGAGAGGGAAAAGACAGGGTAGGACCATGGCAGCACCACCTTGGGTGGGGGGTAGGGAGCAGCCCACCTCCCCCATACACATCGGGGGCTGCCTCCTGCCCTTCCTACGTGAAACGTAGTAAAACCACTGCAACCCAATCCACAAAATGCCACAAAACACACAGAATAAACAAAAACTGAGGGTGCTTTTTCTCCCACTGGTGATTCTGGTTCACATCTTTGTGTTTACCTTACTACAAAAATCCATGGAAGTGGATCAGGTTCATGATATAGTAAAAAAAAAAAAAAAAAAAGCAAAAATGAGAATGGATAACGGAACTGAAATGAAAACAGTTTCTTCTACTTCACACAACACAGTCAAAAAAGTAGCATTGCATTCCCCAACCTGATCTGCCATGATACCAAACTCATGGTATTGCTAATTAGCAAGATGCTTAGTTTATTACTTGGCCCCGATTCTGAGGTTTATAGTGTGTGGCACAAGCTGAGATATTGGTATATAAGGTTTCGGCTTATATTTCACAAACATAATGCCTCTGGTGTAAAATCTGACAGGCTGACTATGATTTTGAAAAGGGAGCTCGATACCAGGATTTGAATCACGGCACCGATGTGCAACTGAAATCTTTTAATTAAACACATAGAAAAGAAGATGTTAAAAGATGAACCTTAAAAATAAGAGCTGACAATTTAGTTTAATGACTGAGGCATATCAAGTGTGTGCTCCCCAAAGACAGGCTTGCAGAAGTAATTTTTGAACACAGACAGATCTGCAAGAGTTAAACATAGCAAAACCTGTAGCTGTTATGGCAGAGGCCTGCTTTGTATTGATCAATCTCAAGAAGAAAAGAACCCATTCTCCATAGAGTTTTTTGGGGGAGGAGTTAGAACAGCAAAAGAGCTTTTTTCTGGCTGCACCTTCATCTCTTTGGTAGGTAGCATGTGATGGAGTCACTAGATCCACACAAAGGCTTTACCTGCCCCGGAAGACCCGTTGGCTTAAACCACAAATAAAGACAAATATACCCTTACTTGGCAGATGTAATCAAAACAGCCTGTTGGGAAAGCACAATAGGATATACTTCACTGTGGTGGGAGCAAGAAGTTAGACCATGTGCCCTGTGAGCTGAGCTTCCTCCACTGCAGCCACTTCTCCAGTAGATTGGCAGGGAGTATCGCTGGGCACCTGCAGAGCTCGGACTTCCTCAGTCTCTCGCTCAGCTGGGAAAGACCTCTTCTAGGTAGAGAAACCTTCAACCATCCAAGGGCAAAAGTTTTCCTAACAACCCCACATCAGAAAACTCCTTAGATAACTGCAAGCCCTCAGTCTGCTTCTCCAGTCTTAAGCACCCGGGCTGGTAGCATTAACTGATCTTTCAGAGGATGGAAGGAGTAGGGGCACAACTGAAAACCAATACACATTCACCTTCACTAATGTTTCACTACTTTCCTAAGGCAAATGAAATTTAGTAAATAATCAGATTTGGCCTAGCTCCCTCAAACTTGTAGTGTTGGAATACATTTGGTTTTAATCCAAGCTAAATCACCTAATCTTAATAAAGGATTTATGTTTTGGGGAAGGAGACTGTGCAATGTATTAGGCAGAGCTAGATGTAGACTGACACATTAATCTGTTGTCTGTATCAGATACATTTGGATTTACCTGTAATCTATGCCCTTTCTTCTCTAGTAAGGAAAGATACAAGACAGGAGGCCATTCAGTTTCAACTATCTGGTATAGTTGTCCTAGCAAAATTAACTCACAGTGGCATTTTATGCAAGGGCATCCATTCTATTTGCCCAAAATAATGCAGACAAAGTCAAGAGCACATTTTCACAGTAGTGCTGGCATGGGCACTTGATGCCGGAAGTATCCGGCAAGAGGCATAAGAGATGCTGCAAAAAACGTCAGTGTCACAAATGCCCTTTCTCATAGCTCTTGCTTATCAAAGCCTCAATCCTCATATTCCTGAAGGAAAGGAAATCGATTTTTTTTCCTTCTGTCTTACCCTAATTTGGAGAAGAAAACTTCATCTTGATGTGTAACATCTGAAAAATTATTTCCGACGGGTGCCACAACAAATTTGAGATGAGTATGGGCTGGTAGTAGCACCTTAGTGGAAATATATTTGTATCATTAATGTTATTGCACATGTAGTTTGGATAAAATATAAGTACATTAGAGTTATAGCAAGTGCAGTTTAGACATATGAAACTATTGAATTTCTACATCAGTAATTCATCAGTGATAACTTTCTGGCAGACCTGGAAGATGGAATTCTCTGAATGTAGACATGGAGGTAGAAAGTCTTCTTTCTTTCTTATACCTATAGGTCATTGCTTATACTTAGGGTTAATTTCATGGGACATACAGGAAGATTTAAGTCCACCAATTCATGCATCATCCTTGGCCCAAAACTAGTAGCAAGTGTTTGCAGTCAGTGTTACAGCAACTCAGCAAGAAGCAAACAGAATCAGGAAATGCAGGGAAGGGAGGACAGAAACAAAAAAAACCAGCCTCAGTAATATGAAAAGCATGTACAAGGTCCATTATTCACTTAAGCAAGGTGCTGATGAGCACAATTTGAATGGAAAAATAAAATAAGATTTGTCCTACTGTAGCTCCAGAGGATTTGTCAACACAAAAGGTGTTAAATGTTAAAATGTTAAAAGGTGTTCAATATCACTAAAATCAAAAGTCCTTCAGAATTTCAAGTATTCATGCTAATATATTTATGATAAAAAGAAAGAAAGAACAGGAAAAAGAGGATTATTTAGTGGCCTGTATTGCAGAAATTTTCAAACAATGAAAATTATGTGTACTTTGCTGTATTAAAATGCTGCTGCGTAATACTGGATAAATGACAACAACCCTCACAGAAAAAAAGCAAAACGTTCATCGAGAAAAGCCTTTCTGTGCAATTTTTGTGGGGGTTTATTGTTTTTTATATGCAGTATATGACCACCTGCTCTGAGCACTAGCAATTTTTCAGAGCTGTATTTATTTTTAGGCTGTTTGCAAAAGCTGGCTGTCCAACCCCAAAAGCAAAAGCATCACTTTAGACAGATTCCCTTCTATAGATATATTGTAAAAGTCTTCAAGTCACAGCATATTTTAAAATCCTCCGTTCATCCCCCTGATTCAGTGCTTAAGGGGTCTCATACAGAGTCTACTGTATGTTTCGTTTAAATTCTAGTGCTGTCATCTAGGCCAAGAATCTCAGCTTTGGGATTCTTTGCCCGTCACCTTCAATATGCGTTACTATGGGTACTGGAAAGCCTATTACTGTACACAGAGAAGAGCCACAAGAAAGAAAAGGCACATAGATTTGTAGCATTAAAAAAAAAAAAAAGGGAAAGGGGAAGAGGTTCCACAGCCTCTAGTAGGATGTAATTTTATAAAATATCTTTCTCTTAGAAGAGCTGAAAATCTTAATATAGTTAGAACCAAAGAAAAATTGAAGGAGAGATCAGTATTTACAACACTGTAGTGTCACATAGAACATATATTACACACTGTGTCTTTCTTATGCTTCTCAATTCTGTTGGAATACTATGGGAAGTAAATATCATTCACATAAGAACAGCACTCTGTCAACAAGTCTTTTTTACCACTGAAATAATCAATGAAGAAACAGCAATCTGCCCTGCAGCCTTCTGCACTCTCCAACGTCTACAATAAGATTTCTACATGTTGGCAGTCAATACAGTTCAATTAATGTTTAATTCATGTTTTCTTCCTGAAGCAAGATGAAAAGACAGAACATTTATCAATAGCAAAGTTACAGCAAAAACAAACACTTTTTGTTCCAATATTGCCGTCTTTTTGATATTCATGGTACTATATCCAAGAAAAGCCAAAATGTCATCTGCCATTTATTTTCCAGAGCTGGATTAAGTTCTGCAGATGCTTAAATAAACAATTAGTGCAAAAATATATGGTGTAGGGAATTCTTCAGTGAATGCAGCAGACAAACTGAAGCAAAACATCGTCATTTTTGTTATTTTCAGTGAAGATATTCTGGAAACAATACACAATCTCATCATATTTAAGTGCACATCAGCTAAAACCTGTCTCACTAAAAATCTCTTCTGTCCTTATTTCTGGTTATCAGCTAGATTGCTGGTCATCCAAGTGAATGCTGATTGTTCCTAAGAGGCTGGCAAAGAACTCCCTGCTGAACTGCCATGATCCCTCTCTCGACAGCAAGCATCTGTCTTGCTGAAGATACAGAATGTTTATGTCCATAGCAAGCTCGACTCAAACATCCAAGTCTCTAAAAAGTAAGAGTTTAAAATCTAATTCATGTCTACGGCCTACCTAATCACCCAGCAGGCTTCAGTAAATGCTTTTTCACTGTTTCCTTTTTAGCTTCCTCTGCTTAGCCAGCAGATACAGTTATTCACAGTGCAGTTGCACATTAACCTCTTAGACCCCAACATGAATCCAAGTCATTCACCAGGAAAGGCTGGTGAAAAGAGAAGGTGAGCCAACCAGGGCTATCTTATGTAATTAACATCTTCAATATTTTGATCAGCTGTGATAGTTTAGTACAAAATATGCTCTGCCCTTTATCTTGAAACTTCTTATATCAAAATGTTGGCAGGTTCAAAGTAGTAGAATGAAAAATGCTTTGCATTTGGTACTGGACCAGTGGAAATGACAGAAGAAAGGCAGGCAACATTTTTACATACTACTCAGAATACCAAAGTATTTTTCACAAAGGTCATTATTCTACAATGGAGACATAGTCTACAGCACATGCCAAGAGACCAAAACACCACCGACCAAGGGTTGATTAGAGAAGGATGTACCATGTGAAGTTTTGCTTGGTTAACACCACTCTGGAAAGAAAATAGTTTCATAGCAGCAGCACTTCTGTGCTGAGGTACACAAAAATTACAAGCAACAGCATTCAGAAACTTTCATGCCAGGGTCTGGAAACCCCACCAGAGACAACTGCAGACATCAATAAGCACATTGGTATTTTTCATCTCTTCCTGAAGACATATGTAAATTTGGGCATGTATTGTGAAAATTTATTAGCAAAATGCTGAAAGTACTGACCTGGATCAACAAGTAACTAATATGTCAAGCAGGACATGATATTCTGGATGAGACTAATGAAAACATCATCAGGTCTAGAAAACAGAACACAGGAAGGAAGGCTGAAGGAGTGGGTGTTGTTTAGTTTAAATAAGAAAATACTTTGAAAGAGAAAACAGCAGTCTTCACACGAAATGTGTAAAATGCAGGTAGAAAAAGGCAGAGAGAAAAGTTTTGCTTCACCCACCATAGGCTTGATAAAGTGAATTTTGGTTCAGTTCAGAACAGTCCAATTGGGAACAAAATGCATGCAGAAGGAACAGGTGACCTGAAGGTCTCTCTTTCACTTTAACAAGTTGGCCTAGTACCTCTCAGAAATGGCACAGACATCAGGTAACCCTACTCTCAGGCAGAGGGATAGGCCAGGTGATCTGTCAAGATCCGTTCCAGATTACTCTAATTGTAGGATTGCACACACGATTAGCATGAATGGATGACATCCAGTGTAGACATCCATCTATAGATGATATCCATAGTGTACATCCTATCCAGTGGAGGCCCCTGGATAATGAAGTACTTGGTGTAGATTGAAGAGCACAAGATTCAGTATGTTGTCTGGATAATTCGAACAAATTTACCAGCAGAAGGGAAAACACTGGGGGAAATAGCTGTATGTGTAAAGAGCATGCTCGTATATGACCGATTTACAAGGGGCCACTCACATGCCTAACAAACCTGTTCCCTATAGAGTGGAGTGGAGTGGATGACCATGCATCAACCTTTCACATGCAAAAGGATGAACCTGGCATGTCAGGCCACATGTTAAGGGACACAGCCGTAATACTTGCCTGTCCTCAGAGTCCTTAGCCCACTGGATAGTTTGGGAGATAGGATGAATGGGATCAGTGTCAAATATGTTTTAGGAAAAGAATCCCATTCCAAGGAAAATGCTCGAAAGGAAATACACCTTTTTTAAAAAGAAAAAACAAAAACCCAAAACAGCCGATGTGTGTAAAGATAGCAATGCCTAGAAGACCACTATCTCCACATGAAACAGTATGGGACATCTCTCATGAGGAGGGAAAAGACCAGCCAGACTCAAGCGAAAAAGTCCTGAGGAAAAGACTGTCTAGGCAGCTGCAAAGCTGAGAGTTCAATAAGGCAGTAAATGATACTTCTCCACATCAGGTGATGGATTTTGATTCTTTCACTTTTATCAGATTATGCTGAGTACATAAAAAAATAAAAGCAGAAAGGATGTTTCTTGTCTCATAAGAACAGTTCAGATAAGGATAAGAAGGAAAGTTGTGCTTCCCTTTCAAAAGGCAATGGACTGAGGAGGTATTGTTATTCAGCTGCCAAGAGCTCTCTCCCTTATGTATAGACATCAGTGTTTTCTCTGAGATATTGTCTGATATCTTAATTGGAGGCTACCTTTCACATATGCCTGTAGAGAAGCGAGGCACTGATTCAGTTTCTTGCAGAGAGAAAGACTGCCATAAGCCCTAGCAGAGCTGATACTGTCTGGAAGGGGGTGCCAGAGCGTTAATACACACAGCCTCATACGCCGGTGGGCTGTGCTTCAAAGACTTTCCTTTACACTATCCTGGATTGTTATGGCATGAAAATTAGCCCCTGTTCCAAGGGAATCCCAGTGCAACTTCCATATCTTGGGACTTCTTAGATCAGAAAGGCCTGCACAAGCTGGAGTCAAACCTGCCAAAGTGATGAGAGAATAAACCAAATCAAAAAGAACCCCACTGAATTGTGAGCAGGCAAATACGTCTAGTAACTCCCCAGTAAAACATCACACAGAAAAAAAGAGAAGAGCCCTGTACTGGTCTACTGTGAAAGTGGTCACTGCACATTTTTGTGTTTGTTTTTTTTTTTTTTTGTATCTACAATCCTAAAATTATCCAGCTCTACTTATGGCAAAATTAAAGGATTTTGTATTAACTGTGAACTTGGCATCTTCAATTTACTCTCTAATCCCATAATTTCAATTTTGTCTTTCTGCACACTTTTCTGTAAAGTTATATATAAAAAAATAATTTAATAACAGAATTTTTACATCAGCAACAAACAGTTCATCTGTACAGATAATTTTCAATGAAAATCAGTTGGGGATGGGTCAGGGGGGAAGCCACATATGATTTAGAATGTTTCATCTGCCTCTGTCCATGTCTATACTTAACTAATTTTTGAAGTGGATACCTTATAATGACAGTCAGCTGAAATTATTCAAATATTTGACTTATAGAAGCACTATGAGATCCTACTCAACAGGAAAGCCCCCATCATAAGCCTCCCTTTCACCCTGGTAGGCAGCTATACAAGCAAGTGTGCATTTGAAACAATAGTGTTAGCATGGAATTCACTTGATAAACTAAAATTCCCATAAATACCAAAGACTTTTATAAACAGTTCTGTAGTAGTAGTTAGGTAAATCTACCAGTATCCAACATTTTGCCATATCACTCCTTGTGATAATTGATTAATTGATTAATTACTAAGTTTAGAGTAGTTACTCTTGTGTCTCTGGCTTCTTTTTTCCTTGAAGGGTGTAAAATGATATTTATAATTGCTGCAGATTAGAATGAGATTTTTATAAAGGAAAACTTTGCTATAGAAAAGATGATCAATAAAAAAATTTGCTGGTTTATTTCATTTTTAATTTTAAACAAAATAATCCTATTTGCCTTCAATGTTGACCAACCAAATGGCTGTTAAACACCTGCTATGTGAAATGCTTTTTCTCTTCACAAGGAAAGGATTTCAACACTTAGCTCACCAATTCAGCTAATGTTTAATTCATTTCCTTGTCTGCTCGCTAGATTAAAAGACAGAACATTTGTCAACAGGAGGGAGGCAGCAAAAATCCAGTTTTTCACTCCAATCCTAATTTACAAGAGTACCAAGGTCCAATTTCTAGATAAAAGATGTCTTAGGAGGGAGGCCAAAGCTGAGATTGCAAACCATAGCGAAACTACCGTGACACAGACATCGCCGAGGATAAATCCTTTAGGCAAAGTCAAATTTATGATCTAGTTAAAATGGAATATCCTGTCATCTAATGTCATCACAGCGTTAATGGGATCTATCTGTTGCAACAAACTGCCTTCTCACGTAAAATACATTATTTTCTTTATTTCCTTTTCCTTGGTTTGCCTCTAGTTTTAGGCAGGGAGCACTAGCAGAGCATACTGCAGGTGAGTTTTTTCCCCAGGTGCTTTGCAGTGTTTGTGCATTCACTACCACTGCAAAATAGCACCAGTATTCAGTAACAGAAAACACAATACTGACAAAAAATGCAGACTTACATGCTCTGCAAAGACCTACAGAGAAAGAGGAAGTGTAGAGGAAAACCTCTTTTATTTTTCAGACATTTGTATTTCTTTTTGAGTCATAAGAAAAGCAGTGATTAATCATAGCCAGGTGTCATGGAACATGACACATCGTGCGATGTGTATGTGAAAGGCAGACATTATCAGTGGAATCACAAATCCCACCTTTCCTAATTGGAGATCTCCTTCAACCAAAATGGAGAGTATACTGAATACACTCATTTTAAAACCCATGACTTCTATCATAATAAGTCAGGGTTTTGACAGCACTATAAGAAGCTGAGAATCCCCAGATTCTGGTTTATTCCTCATATGTCTACCCTTTTCAAAAATACATTGATTTTTATAGGTATGACAAGCTGGTTCAATTCATCTCTATGTGAAGCAATCTTTCATATCTGTACATGAATACTAGAAGATATTTTGAGCATACCAGAAAGGGTAAAAAATGCAAACTGCTGTAGGCTCACATATCTGGCAGGAAGACATCTAGAAAACTGTAGAACTGCCTCGATTTCTACAATATAATGCCATCGTATCAGATAATATTCTACCTGGTGGAAACCGCTAAAAAACATGTAAGGGAAGCATAAGGAGAGAGAGAGAAAAAAACCAAATGTGTGCAGTAATAAATACAACTACTGACCTGATTGTTTTCCTCTATTCCCCCCACCCCAGCTGCTTTGATTTTAGTGTGGTGTAGTCTTTGTTGATACTGCAGCATGAAAATGAAAGTGGGGGAGGGAATTAACCCTAAGAGGAAAGAAAAACCTTTGCAGATTTCATTTATTCCTAGTTCTTCAAACTAATCCATTTGCAAGTCAATCTTATCAAAAGGGAGATAGACTCATTATTGCAATGTTCCAGGGAAAAGAAAAAAACCTAAACCATCTCACACTGAGCAGGCTCTATAGCCAGAGGAATTCAAATACAGAGTTTTTCTCTCTGCGTACCCCCCAGCACAGTTACTGGTTGCAGCTTGCGCACCATGCGCTTCCAAAAGAACCTTTCAATTCAACTAAACAATAAACATTTGAGCATTAGAGAAAAAAGAAGCCTGTGCAACCATCTAGGTTCAACCCCTAATGGAAGTATGGAAAATGAATAAAGGAGTTCTTTTTAGTCTCTGGACTATGTACCTCTTCCTACACCCCTATGCTTCCAAAAAATTAAGCATAAGCTCAAAAATACTGTATGTTCTGACCCCACGCTTACAGAATTTGCTGCTGAGCTTTCCCCTACAGCAGTACTGCCTCTATAGCTAAAGCTTCATTATTTAATTATTTTCTAGCCTGTGAACATAGCCCTTAAAAATGAAATGTGAATATCAACTCAGGCAGTGTCATTTCTGAGACTACAGCAAAGTCTAGAAACAAGGCCACAATATTATATATAATACAAAAAATAATAATGAAAATATAAAGTCTATGCTAAGATGAACCTCAGTTCACTCAGCTTTGTATCGCGTTAATATGACTAGTCATATGACTAATCACTTCATTGAGGTGCTAATTCTAAATAGGAAAGATGACAGCGAAATGTGAGCTCTGCTAGAGCACCACTGATAACCTGTTTTCACAAAAGCACAGACAGTGTACTTATTCAGGTCTTCTCCATTATCAAAAGCCCTAACTTGCCTATCTCCAGATTTCTCTCATGGTTTTATAGGAGCCAGCTACACATTCTCATCAGACAAAAATCATTAGTGTTGAAACTTGAAATTATGAAATCATAATACCAATACTGGAACTGAACACAACAGAGTACCTCGTGGGACTGCAGGCAAGATGCTGCTGCTCACTTTCCTATACAATGCCCCTCCGCCCTCCATTTTATCTAAGATAAAATAAACTGCTGGCAAAATTCCACAGCTGAAAACCGCACAATACAGACATTTTTATGCAGGTCTTAGGTCCAGCTCGCTGTGTGCCAGAGAAACTGCTTTCACTCCTTTCCTGTCAGGATGCAACAGCATTAAAAACAATGGCTAGTGGGCTTGATATTCCACTGCCATCCAAGCAGGTCTTAATTGCAGCAAGGGCAGTTTCTGCCAGCTTTTCAAAACTAGGGCTTCTTCTGCCAGCTTCATTAAGCTTATTTTTACAGTGCATCATTCCCCTGTTTACCATCAGCTCCTCCTGTAATGAAATGCCCACTTGAATATTGGCTCATCAAAGAACATTATGGGTATCTATACGCTGAATCTCATGGTATTGCCGATTGTTCTGAAAAGTTATAAACATCAGGAGGTGTTTGTGATCACCCAAAGAGGCTTTTCTGTTGAGTTTAATTTTAGCTCTTTCTTATTCTCATTCAGGAGGGGGTGATCAAGATTTTCTTAGAAACTATTAATAAATAAGCTTGAGGAGAAAAAGCTGAACATCCAACTGATTTATTAGCACCTACCAATGCTGTGAAATGGTCCTAAACCGTGGGTAACTTTTTCCATCTAAGCTCAGGTTTTTTTCTTGTATTTTGTAAGCACCAACCTTGTGCAGCGTTGAATGATACTTCTTTTTGTCTCTTTTTCCCTCCAACCTAATACCTGTCACAACCGTCACACAACCAAGAGCCCTCTCATAGGCTTTAGTTAACTCACTGATCCATGGAAAAGCAGAATCTGGAGCCTGCAGAAGTGTTTGCTTACTGAAACCTGTATTTGCTTACAGCTTGCCTATAAAAAACTATGTTTGTGTGTATTTTAAATCCTTTACTTGCTTTACTGTTTGATGAAGAAAGCAGTGAAGTACAAGCCCAGCTGAGGTAGCAGGTCAACAACATCTAAATTTTAACAGTGTTGCGTGATAAAATATCCCTGGAGATTTGAAAGGGTGGGAGGAAGGACTCAAAAGCATATCAAATTAAACATCTTTGAGTCCTCAGGGGCAGAGTCAGAGGGGGAAGGGGAAAACTGTCATCTCATTTCTCCAGTCAGTATTGCCTGCAGATGCAGGTTAGGAAGCAGGCCTTCTGAGGAGAATAGGGATGCATTTGTTAAAATGCTCTTTCACCATATTCATCTCCTCTCTCTTTCTTAGTGCTACTCATCAGTATTTCTTCCATTTTTATAATAAAACTAATGTTTTGTGGTTTTTTTCTTTTTTTTGAATGAAGTCCTCCAAAACATTCATTCAAATGTTTCACCAAAAAAAAACCCCTGAGTAACACACTTTATTAAGGAAAGCTTTTTATCTCTCTTTTTTTTCAAATAAACCATTGCATTCCACCAATAATTGATTAAAATTAAAATTTTAAAAATAAAAGCAATGGAGGCATCAGAATCTATCTATAATTAATTAAGGAATTAAACTGATCAGCTAGGGGTAGCACACGTGACAGCACCGGAGTCCTACGCTAGTGATTTGTCACACACTGATACCTCGCATCATGTGCTGGAAGGTCTGAAGGTTGAAACATATGGGTTCTGCTCCCAATTATGGGTCTGCAGGAAAGCTAGAGGCTATAGATTGGCTGGTTGTTAATTAAGTGGCAAAATGCAATTTCTGCCTCTTCCCACCTTTGTACTGGATGACCTTCCTTTTCCCTCCCTCTTTAGAAAATAAAATTAGTTCCCCTGGCAAGTGACATTGTTCACCTCCTCTAGGTTCTTCTCATCAACTTGATATAGTGTTTTCTGCTACAGAATGACCACCATCCATAACTTTCAGTAAAGAAATAATGACACAACTGATTATTTTATTTAAGACACAAAATGCAATAGAGATTTCATATTTTTTCAGCTGCTATAAACAGCATTGCTGTCTGCATCAACACCAGACACACATCCTACTAAGCCAATATGTCCCAGTCTGTAACCCTGCCTAGGGGTGTGCAAAATGCACCACTACAGCTCTCTTCTAGTCTTTTCTGAGTACGCAACAGCCTTACAGTTAACGCATCGGGAACAGTGGTATTCGTAGAAATCCCAGCTTTGTGGAGAGAAGCATTAAGTACAACCGGGAAAAAGAAAAAGGCAGATGAAATTAACATGCGTTAATGGCTGCTCTGTGGCATGGTCCCTGACAAGCCCTCGGCATCTTGCCCCGTTGCTCTGGCTGAACACGGTGCCAGAGCACACACCCGCAGCGCTCGCTGCAGCTGAGGGACTGTGATTCAGTCATGTTGGGAGCAGTGCTTGTGGTAGCGGCGGTGAGTAGAAGAGACAGACAGAAGGGAGGGCGAGAGCTGAAGGAGTTTCAGGTAGTCCTCAGAGGGAAGCTTCAGAGGTTGGATTTCTGATTTTTGCAATTTGGACCAGCGCCGGGCGATGAGTCAGTGTTGGTCACTAACGGAGCTCTGTAATGGGGATATCTACAACAGTGTGACAGCCTGTCACCACCAGCAAAGTAAGATGGCACTGCAGAGTTAATAAGCCAGGGAGACCGTAAACACAAGAAAAAACAGAAATAGAGAGTAAGGAGGAACATGAAGTGGTAAGCAACAAAATACATAGGACCCCATGCACAAAAATAACATTTCTGCACATGGAACTAGCTTTGGGTTTTTGTTTTCAAACTTTACAACCCTGTATTTTAGGAAAGCTGATTTAAGTTTCTCTCAGCCACCCAAAAAACTAAGTGCAACCATACACATAGCCCCATGGCACGATTCGCTCACTTCCGCCTATGCCAATACTCAGATTTACAAAGTAGTTTGTGCAGCCTGCTAACAACATGGTACATCCTACATGTTGGCTTTCTCCTGCCCAGGGATGGAGAGTCTCCTGCATAGGCAGTGACACCCTTGGAAAGGGCAGAGGTACTGTTTGGCTCACAGCACATGGGAGAAGGACACTCTTGGCTGGCTGCTAGGTGACCTGGCCAAAGTGTGAACAAGTAAACAAAACCAGCTCTAAAGCATAAAGCCCCAGAAGAAAGCTGGCTCTCTCCTCTTGATAAGTAAACTGGTACAGTTATGGATAAGATGAGAGAAGACAGATCACATGAAGGTCAGCGGGGCAGGAACTTGCTATCAGGGTATTACTACAGGAGGGAAATAAGGAAGCAGACTTTGGTAAGAGATGGAAATTGGGACCTGTCCTAACAACCTGGAATTTCTTTGGCCACCGGCTCTGTTGAGCCGGGAATCCCTGATGTACATCATAGACATTAACCACAACATCCGCTGCCAATACTCAGTACCGATACCAGCTCAGAGCCCAGGCTGCACATGTGGTCCGTTCCCTTGGGCAGCGTGTGCCTTCAGAGCCTTCCTCAGGTCTCCCAAAAGCACGGTGAATATCACATGCAATGTTCCTGTTATTTGTAATAGCAGAGTCCATCATGTTCTTGGCAGGGCATCACCATTTCATTACTGGGTTGCTTATTGCACAGACTGGAAAAATGTAAAAAATAGCAGAACATGGCAAATACTGAAAAGAGAATTGTCTGAAAATTAAAACATCTTTTTTCCAGCACTATGTGTCTATTTAGGTGTTCAAAGATGAATAAAAAGCTTCTATTTAATGAGTAAATCAGAATGCATCATTTGGCCTTTAGCAAAAAGAAACAGTTTGAATGCTTAGCCTATGTGTTCTCAATTTCCTACTTATCCCCTGCAACAAAATGCACACAGATGCAACATCTCTTCCCTTTTTTCTCCAAACTTGGCTTTTTAACCCAGTAACCCCTTTTCTTCTCACTTTGACTACCTCCACAGCTGGATCCCATTTAATTTTGGACACACCCAGGTTCTAGGGACATTGAGAAAAAAAATATCCATATAAATAATCTAAAGACCTGAGCATAGTTAACATTCATTTACAGCATGAAAAGAGCAGAACACCTTCCTGGTGCTTGCCAATTACACAATATTTCAGCCAAATGTATTTAATGATGCCAGAATGAAAATTCCAAAGTGTGCATGATATTCATTTCTAAACCCTGTTAACTTAATTAACTCTTGGTTAAATATGCACTGATCTTAGACCCAAAGCATGTTTGATGAGGTATTTTTCAGTAGGCAAAAGAATTTGAAATGTGCAAACCATTTGTAACAACAGAGAAGACTCCCTTCCCAAAATTGTATACAATGCACACCCAATTCATGGTCAGTGAAGGTTTATATTCTATTTGTACTTTGTTATGCTCTTGTCAGTTTTACTTGGATCATGAAATAGCATTCAAGCAATACCATTCACCAAACATAGAAGATAATATCCTGCATTGTCAGTACCATTTAAATGCCAGAGCAAGTAATATGAAAAATGATTAAGCCATCCAATAACAATTGTATTTAACCTGTGTTGCCACTGCTAAATTCACACACTGAGTGGCTGGTTGGTGAAATTGTTAGAGGCATAAGTCCAGATCCTGCACCAGCAGGCATACAGCCATTTCTATAAATAAATAGAAGCAGGGAAGGGGTTTATCATTCTTATCAGAGCTGTAGCATTTTTTTAATTAACCCAGATCCACACCAGAACTAACTAGAAGATGGTGCACTTCACTAGCCGCTAATAACTTTGTTGCTCGCGAATTTATTATTATATCAGAATACTTTGCTTTTTAAAAAAAAAAAAAAAAATCTCGTATCCAGATGTGACACACACTAAGGCAGAGGTTACAGTTGGCAATAAGAAAGTAATCTGGCTACACCCCAAAGCTGGTGCCATAAAAACAAATTGTTATTACTGGGAGAAACAGGCACACCTGGCTGTCAGAACAGATAGTTAAATGGGATAATGACCCTCTGCTCTGTCCTAGAACTGAGGCTGCAGAAAGTTCATTCCCCACAGCATCCTGTGCATTGTAAGAGGCAGCTTCTAAAAATCACAGCTGGATGAGGCTGTCCTCCTTTCTCTACACAAAGTGAATTCTAAAGTGTATTCTAGGCCAGCTGAAGAAGCAAAACACTGTATTAAACTGATGTCACCCACCTTGTGCATCCCTCACCTACTGCTTCAAAATAAACAAAAAGTGAATAGCACTCTCCTATAGGCACAGAGAGGCATACATGGCATAGAGAACTGAAACATATACAGGCAGGGCATTCTGTAACCATTCTTCTGTCATTAGGTACATTAAAGCACAAGAAGATACCATGACAGGTCCAAAATAAACTTCACTGAGTTAAACAGAGTGATGGTCTGTGACTGTGGGCTATACTTCATGTGGCCAGTCAGTTGCCAGCACAGTAAGATTTCCGAGCTTTCCTGGATGTTAAACCGAGAGGAAATACTTCCCTGACACTCTCAAATAAAAACGTTAAGACCCCAGAAGGCTATACCATCTCTGTATTTTAGCATCAGCAAGTGCAGAAAAAACTCCAAAGAGCATTGTGATTTCTGTTTCTTCTTTGTGATTTAGGAGGTGGGCAGAGTGGTGCATGAGGTCCTGTGCTTATTTCTGCTGGGGTTTCCTTTGGTGTGCAATTTGCTCCATCCTGTCGTTGACTTCATCTCCATGTTCCCCGCTCATGAAGTGCCTGTACACTTAGGATTTCCCATGTGCCTGAATGACCACAGCAGGTTTATGCAGCACTTTCTGAACACAGTTCACCACACAAGCTAAAGTGCTACGTCTGCTGCTCATCCCAGATCTGCTGCTTTTGCTAACACCATCTATCAACATTTCTGATGTACTTGTTCTGTATATATTAGAAAATTTTTAATCAGCATCTGGTTATCTTGTCAAAAATTACTCTTCTTTTCTTCTTAATAAAATATCCTCCTTTCCCTGCAACTTGGCACCAGCAGATATTTGCTCTTTACGTACCCATTGCAATTTCCATTCATACAATACACAGTACTTCAAAGTAACTCTTTGAACCTGAACAGGACTACAACCCTCATACATACAACATAATTTTGCTTACTAGAAGATGCTTGGTTTAGCATGAAGTCAATTTGCATACTGATAGATCTCTTCCCCTTCCAGTCACAATATAAAAACTTAACGCACTGCTATAATAATTCAGTGTACATCAAATCTGACTTCTTTTGATGCATTCAGCCACCTACTGTCACTTTAATGCATTTTCCTGGCACATGCACGCACACTGTTTCATGTGAAAACATTTATGTTGGCACTCAATTCAATTAATTTTTTCTCAAAGAAAAATTCAAACACAGATGTATTCATCTCTCCAAAAGAATCAACATTTTCAAGTTAGGGAAAGAGATAAAGAGGAAAGAAGGAAAGAGGGATGGAGCACCTCCCCTATGAAGACAAGCTGAGAGAGCTGGGGTTGTTCAGCCTGGAGAAGAGAAGGCTCTGGGGAGACCTTATAGCAGCCTTCCAATATCTGCAGGGAGCCTACAGGAGAGCCAGAGAGGGACTCTTTGTCAGGAAGTGTAGTGACAGGACAAGGGGTAATGGTTTTAAATTGGAAGAGGGGAGGTTTAGATTAGATACCAGAAAGAAATTCTTTACTGTGAGGGTGGTGAAGCACTGGAACAGGTTGCCCAGAGAAGCTGTGGATGCCCCATCCCTGGAAGTGTTCAAGACCAGGCTGGATGGGGCTTTGAGCAACCTGCTCTAGTGGAGGTGTCCCTGCCCATGGCAGGGGGGTTGGAACTCGATGATCTTTAAGGTTCCTTCCAACTCTAACCATTCTATGATTCTATGATTCTCCAACATTTGAGTCAGTAATTGTTTTGCACTGAAGCTGCAAAGTTAATCATCCATTTCTTTATTTATCTTGTGTTAGCATCTACCCGACATAGGGAAAAACACACAGCTCCTCAACATTTACAATAGAAAAAATAAGACCAAGAGAAAGAAATGAAAAGGTGTGGGAAGCACACAGGTCATTTATCAGAGCAAGAGAACCCTGCTCATTCTTTCTTAATAGGAAACAATGAGAGTACAGAGCCAGAAAGAAAAGAAAGTGGAAGTGGGAGAAACAATTCATACACAAGAGCATGATGTTCATATGCCATATTTTCCAGTCTCATAGCCAACAATCCACTGCCATTATTTTATATAAGAAAGTTAGGAAATTTATATGCATAAAAACACCTATTTGACTTTTTACAAAAGTATGTTTTCATCTTTCTCGCATTTAACATTTAAGTTAATTTGCCAACACCATTTTCTTTCTTACACAAGGTACTTGCTGTGTTTGCTATGATGCAAGTGCTGTGTTTACAGTACTGTCATACATGGGTTTACAGTCTGCCATTTTTTAAGCACTTGCAGTTTTTCAATATCCCCACTACTATCTGACGACTTCTTGGCTCTAGCCATGCTATGGTATACAGGTACATGAAATTGCATTACTGCTCACATAAAGGTTATTTGCAACAAGTACTTTTCCAAAAAGTTGCCCATGTGTATGATGTAGGAGTCTTCCCAGTTTGCAACTCTCTGAATACACCTATGTGTTATATACATACATGTACAATAAGCTCTTCTGAATCACCTTGCATGGCAAGAAAATCCAACAAAAACAGAAGTAAAAAAAGCCCACATTAAACTCAGAAAAAGTGAAAAGGAATAAGATGTTGAGGATGCTACCATTTAATTTCACTGATCCTTCAAGGTATTAAGCACAGGGGCTGTTGTCCTCATTTTACAAAGCTTCCCAGACTGTACTGCTACATAAACTAGCGCTGAGAATTTTGTTTACCCAGATCTGTTTCCAGTGATTGCAGAACACAGGAGAAGAGCTGGCAAAGACACAATGAGCCCTTTCCAATTTTATTTCCCTACCGGTGTTATCATTAAGGCTGAACCTGCAAGTAGAGAACATCATCCATGCTAGCAGTGTTCAGAGGTCCATCAGATTTGCTGTCACTGACTCGCTAATTGATTTTGTTTTTCCCATTTATGGGTCAGTGAATTCTTACATGTGGCTATTTTCCAGGCAAGTATTAACTGCAGCAGAACCCTGACTATTAATCCAGTGTACTTCAGCTTGGGGAAAGAAAAAAAAATAAAAAAGAAAAGAAAAGAAAAAGAACAACAGAATTTGGTACAGTCTTTTCATTAGCATATATGTGTGCAGATGTGCATGTACTCAACTTCCAAAATTTCACCTTGGATGAGAAAACATTTCCTTGAAGACAGAAAGGATTAGGAAGTACAAAACATCTCCTCATTACAATACTGACAGGTTTCTAGCCTTCAGCTCTATATTCTTTATTTCCAGCAAATGTCTCCTATGAGTTTGAAAGGCAGAGGTAAACTAAGTGTACAACATATTTGTGTGTGAAAAGAATGTGTGAAAATGGAGTTAAAAAGAAGGATTGTCCCAGGATTTAACATATTCATTAATAAAACATTTTCCCCAACAAAAAAGTCTCTATGGGATAGTGAAATTGTATCAGATTCCCCGAGTCACTGCTTCAGTTTATTTCTTTTGGGATTTCTTTGGGGGCCTTTTTAACATTTTAAATAAGGTACTCACCACTTATCAAAAAACATGGATTTAGACAAGACATCATATGCCTTAAAAAGTAATCAGAGACATAGTTACAGTCTTTTATTAAGTTACTTTTGCAACTGAAAAAGGGGCAGAAACTTCACTGCTCGGTTCTCCATTGGTTGCTCAATTCTACTGTTTACAGAAATGGTATATTTTGCATTTTTGCTCTAGTGTTGATTTCTATAAGACCAATTTCAGATGGAAAAAAAGGCCCAAAGAGAGGGAAAAATATTCAAGTTCCTATAAGACAGATACTAACAGCACTTTGCAACCAAAACACATGCTAAACTGACTGTAGGTAACTTCTTTGAGTCATCAGGTTGTTCTCCCTGAAGACATATTTGTTTAGACTTCCATCCTTTCTCCAGTTCTTATCTGGCAAGGAACGACTCCACAAGGAAATAAAGCGAGAACAATGCTGAACAAACACAAATACGCTGTTTGCCTGTCTGCCTCCATGAACCGGTAGAAGCATCTCTATCAAAATGCCAACAGGCAAGCAGAGTCTGTAAATTTTACAGTGCCGGACTGATACACTTACAGAGCTGCATCACTGCAGTACTTCAGGCAAGTGGAATAAACAGCCCTTTTTCAGGTAGCATGAGCAGCTGAACACACTATGCTCCTCCAGGACTGAAACGCTGGCCTTGTACCGCAGGTTACATACTAGGGAGAGCAAGGGTCCACTTGCATAAGGGAAAGCTGACTTTAAGAAACCAAACTACGCATTCCCTGCAACGGCGCAATCTCGCCCCTTCATTAGGAGCATCAGCTGCCTGAGCACAACCCACCCAATAATAGTCAAAGGGATATTTCAAGAATCACTCTATGAAGGGCCAAACTGAGCCAAGGATTATGGAATAAGCCAGAACATACAAGCCTCAACCTGCCACAGCCCCAGTTATCGGCAAGAGGCGAAGAAAACAACCCATTTTGATCATGGAATCACACACAAATTACATAATATGAAAACCAGCATTGAAATACAAATAGAGAAAAAGCCTGCCTCCCTTCAAGCCTCTGGGCAGCTCCAGCATATACTCATATTCAGTTCAGCAGGACATGGGCTGGTAAGGCTCCAAGAAACAAACTGCTGCTAGACTGCCCACCAGCAGTGTTCCACCTGCCCTGGTGGCCATATCTAAACATGCTTCCTGTCAAAATAACACAGGAATTATATTTTTTTAGTAACCATTTTCCATAATACATTTTACTATTTAGGTAATAAATGACAAATGGGATTCAGTGAAACAAACGTAAAATGGGATTTCTCATGTACTTTCTGAGTAGTATCAGAGGTCCACCAGTCCCAATGACTGGGTAAGATGACAGGAGCCATCCCTAGTGCAGTCTTGTCCATACTATTTGCTTGGGAAGTACATGGTCTCCTCTGAGCACTGCAGACCACAGTATTTGACTGGCACTGGCCAAAATCATGCCCAAGAGCCAGCTAACAACTAGGCAGTGTTTGCACAATCAGCATTGGACAGTCTGGCACCACAGCTCACTCCCTACTCTTGTTTTATTTATCAGTAAATATGTGGCCACTGAGCCCTATCTAACAACCGTTTAAGTTGGCTGCAACCATTCTATTCACTCTAATGCAGCTCAGTTACTTTAAGAGAAATGGAAAAAAGGCTAGGTGGAGTAAGAAACATTCTCACCCTTTTTTTAAGAAAGAGATTAATCCACATAAGAACATTTGTCAGGAACATTATCAACATCTAACCTCATCCCTCCTATCACAGGCCATAGAAATTTTGCCTCGGTGATGTCAGCATTGTCTTTGCTACCTCTTAGCCGTCCCAAATTCACCTTTCAGAAGGCTACCCAAGGAGTGGACAGAAAAACAACAGAGTAGGCAAATATCCACAATAATTCACAATGTGTTCCACGGATTTTATCACCCAAGAATACCTTTGAGATAGGAAATACTCTAAAAAATAACAAATATAAACACTCTAACGAAGTCTGCAGCTTCCAGATTTACTGCATTTTCATGAAATTAGCAGAGTTCGTACCTGATGTATGCTTAAGGTAAAATCATTCTTGAAAGCTAAGCGTTGTCTTTGATAAGAGAAATAGATCAGCTCTTAACATATTCACAGCAAGGTGCATTTTCAGGATGTCAGACTATTTGGGAGCTTATTTTAGAGCTTTTATCTGAGCTCTAATTTGCAACATCCTTTTTAGCATAGAAACTGATTGAGACACAATTTCAGTCATGATGTCACTGATGCTGCTTGTAGACTACTGCTGTTTGATATACCTAGGAACAATTCAAGAGCAATAACAGTTCCTTCTGTTACAGGTTTACAACAGAAATGCACACTTAATATAGATCAAGAAAACCTTTTTCTTGCAAAAGAAATCAGTAGAGACATTAACACAGTCTCCTGAGGGAGGTGATTCTGCCCCTCTACTCTGCTCTGGTGAGACCCCACCTGGAGTACTGCATCCAGCTCTGGAGCCCTCAGCACAGGAAAGACACGGACCTGTTGGAACAGGTCCAGAGGAGGGCCACAAAAATGGTCAGAGGGATGGAGCACCTCTCCTATGAAGACAGGCTGAGAGAGTTGGAGTTGTTCAGCCTGGAGAAGAGAAGGTTCTAGGGAGACTTTAATGAAACCTTTCAATACTTACAGGGGGTTTATAAGAAAGGTGGGGACAGACTTTTTAATAGGGCCTGTAGTGATAGGACAAGGGGTAAGGACAAGGCTCTGAGCAAACTGATCTAGTTGAAGATGCTCATTGCAGGGGGGTTTGACGAGATGACCTTTGAAGTTCCCTTCCGACCCAAACCATTTTATGACTCAGAGTCTGAGAATGACAACAGTTTCCAGTTAAACCACCACCATGCACTCAGTGTCATTTGATTCCTCATCTCCTCATGATCACTCAGAGCTTTGCAACCTTTGAGATCCAGGACCTTTTGGGGATGCAGGTGTATTGCTGATCAAGCCACCTTCCAGCTTCTTAGCAGTCATCAGACATCAGTCAGAGCAGCTAACTTTTCCTTGAGCTATTCCTTTCTCCCTCCCTTCCTCTCTCCATCGGTTAGCATACACACTTGAAACTCTACTTTGCATTCCCATTGTATTTCCAAGCCACAGAACACATTCATAAACATTCCTTGTTGTTTGTAACCTGATCAGACACACCACAACTTTCACTTGTCAGAACAAAACCAGGCAGTAGTTTTATCAAAAACAGGATAAGATGGCCTCACCCCGTCTCTAATACCAATGAGAAATACACAGCACTTCCTGCATAGTTCAAACACTGAAGAGAATAGATAAGATGATGAAGTAGTAGTAGTACAAAAACTAAAAAGAAATAATAATAAAGAACTAGATCATGAGCACTGTTTGGCCTCAAAATGCAGTGTGTCCATTCATTATGTATTGGATGGGTTGATTTCTAAAGCTAATGAACCCCCCTGCTTTGAAGTACTGGTTGAAAAACTTCTCAGTGTAGGTATTACCCGGTGCATGCAAGAGAGAGATTGTCTCTTGGGTCTCAGGATCAAATACTTTCCCTTACACACGTGACACACCTGTCGCAAGAAAAGCAACTGTTTATATGGAAAAGTAACACTAAGAACATTAAATATATTTTAAAATACATTAATTTATATTTTATATGCTTAATGAGGGACAGCAACAGAGAGCAAAGCTTGCAACATGGGGCCGAAGCTTTGTGCAGTCCACTAAGCATTCAAAGGACTCAATGGTCTAAAAAGAAATGCAGGGAAATAAGAGTGACAGATGATCAAAGGGTAAAAATATTAATTATAAAAGTGATGCTTCAGTCTCTGAAAGGGAAAAGAGTACAAACAGATCTACTGCTCAAAACATGATAGGTATATCACGCATTTTTTAAAAGTACACCGATCAGACGAATAACTTCCTCATAAACTATTCCAGTTTAATATGAATATTCAGGAAAGTAGTTATTAAAACTGAACATTAGTTCTGGGAGTTTTTGTTTGCTTTTTTTTTGGTTTTGGAGTGGGTTTTTTTTGTATGAAAGTTAACCTAGAAACTACCTTGATCATAAGATGATGAGTAATACATTGGACTAAGTTTGATAGATGGATATCCACAGTGTAAAAGAATAAGCAGCATTTTCAGCATAACCATTTGAAAGACTGATGGAAATTTTGGTGAACACCAAGGGTTAAACAGTAGCTGAAAAACATATCACTGTCTTAAAATATTAAGGAATCAACAATTATTGAATAGTTATTGTCAAGATCAATACTATTTTGATAGAACTAAATTTTTAGTAAGCATATGTACAGCTAGTTTCAGTGATTTCTACCTTGTATTTGATGCCTCCACATATTCTTCTCACCCACTGACAAATACAGCAGCTGTCTAAAGCACTTACCACTGTTTGCACACAAAACTCATACTCACTTTGTCTCCTTTACATATCTCTTATTAAGACAGTCACAGGAATAGGTGTCTTCAATGAAAAGAGAGAAAGACAAACCCTCCTGTTCAAAAGCATCATCAATAGGCTTTCAGTGAGACAACAAAAGTGCAGGATACACACAACACACAGGACTGAGCATCTCCGTTTGTTGATAACTACCTTCTCCTTATCCTGGGGAGGTCATTTCCTGCTAATCATTGGCCAAAGCAGTCCAGTAAACTATGACATGTTACCCCACCACTTTGCCAAGCAGGCATATCCGAACACACGCTGTAGGTGTGGAGAGATTTCTCACTTCAAGGCTCAAATATGCATTTCATTCAAGGAGAGAATACAGTCATCTGCAGAGATTTTAAATCAGATAACAAGATGCCCTTCTCTGCTATATTTGCTTGTCAAGAGGATAAACTTTAAAGACTGACTGGAGAAAAGCCATTCACTAGCCTAAAAGATTAATCTTAAATTTTTGTAAATGCTTTAAAATACAACTCCTGAGATCAAAGAAAATTTATATGCTGTCAAATAAGGAAAAATACTACTTAAAAAGCTGCCACAAGTCCAGAAATAAAAACCCTCCAACAGAAACAACAGTGGGTTTTTTTCATTCTGTCTATACATCTAAATCTAGTTAACTGAAGGAGCATCCTAGAAGAAAACAGATCTTAATTATTTTTAGAAGAAAAAGAATAAATAACAGGACAGAAACTGGCAATATTTTCCTGTGAAATATATTCCTTTTCCAGTGACAAATACTGATTTGTTGACATCAAAATGCTTTGGGATTGCATTTGTCAGGCTAGATTTTCCTTGAATTAAAGAATAAATAACCATTTTTAAAAATGTAAAAATTTTAATAAGTCATTATTAATCTAAAAACTTAAAGATTTTACAAATTAAAACAATAAAGCATCAAACTCAGTCCTGTATCACTCACTATACCTTTTCAAGAATTGACAACAATGTTTTATTTTCTGACTTTGTTTCAATTTTGCCAATGAAATAAAGAAAGTACTTGTTTAATGAGCTTTAAGAATGACCTTCCATCCTTTCCAAGGTCAGATACTTACTATTGAATTACATTGAGAAAGGGGAGATTTACCAGCTTTGAGGGGACAGTTGGACCAGAAGAACTCTAAAGGTCCCTTACACCCTTAACGATCCTGGAAGTCTATGAATAAAACTTTTGCCTCTTCCGAAATTGTTCCCAGCTATCTTAGTTGGGCATATGGTATCAATTACCATAATACTCCAGTTCTTTGCAATCTTTAATATATTTATTTTCACAATCCTTTTGAGAGGAAAGAAAGTCTATTATCCCTGTTTTATAGATAGAGGACTCAGGTACTGAAATTTAAATGGTTTCTGTTAAATATTTCCATTCCATTCTACACGCTCAGGGTTCCTTGGATGCTGCATATATGTGGACATTTATGCACAAAATAGTGAAAATATCCTTAAGTCCTTCTGGGTAATTTCGTTTTCATAATTTCATACCTCATACCTTCAATAACTTCTCAGCATGAGAAAGCTTCCGTTTGGGGATTTTAATTTAACCACCTGAAAAAACTTAAAACTCATGTCAAGACATCATCTTCTGACTTGATAACCTACCCTGGACACAGGATAGGACACGCTAAGCACTTTAACAAGTAGCATTATCATTTGAATGGCCTGGTAAATATGTAGTCAAATTGTAGATTATTTTTGATAGACAACACAGGGGTCTGAAAGCTTGCCACTAAGACTAGCATCATAGTGATATGAAATACAGGTTAGCAACTCTATTCAGAGAGAGGAAAGGAAGTACGAGTATCCTTAACCAGGGAATCAAGGGCAAATTACAACACAGCAGTTAAAATCGTTCCTTAAGATTTCCATTCACAAGGCTGATCTAAGGAGTTCAAGGATGGCTCCGCAGGTTTGTGATCTCAAAGAGATATTAGAAGGTTAGTAAACCAAACCAAACCAATAAAAAAGAAAGAAAAAAAAATCTTGAAACTTTATCAAACAGAAATTTTGATCCACACTTCAATGCAATATCCTACTTCTAGAGCTGTGATCCAAGAGCGATCCAAGGCCAACGAAGCCCATGATATTTAACTACAGATATTTTGCACAGTTCTAGCAATTTATATGTAGAAGCATATGCTTCCCTTTAAGACTTACAATGTCTCAAACTTTTACTGCTAATGCATCATAAAAACAACAAAATGGAAATAGTAGATGTGGATAGGTTAGCAGGAAAGAATATTTGCACTGAGCCTGTACAACCTCAGTAATATTTTCTCATCTGGATTTACTGAAATCTTAATCACAAACCCTCGCTATGTTTATATCCCCGGGAGCCATATTATTTTGCTTTAGCGTATGCTGTTCTCTTTGTGGCAGATTGTTTTAAAAATATTTTAAAGGAGACACTCAGCGTGCAGCTAAGACGCTTTCTATCAGAGGTTGAACAACAGAGCTCTCCATAGAAAGGGTTCACTCCATTTCGTGTTCAATCTCCTGAGTAGTGTGAATTTATTAACCACTTTGAAGTGGTAAAAATGTGATGTGTGTGTGTGTACAGATGATCCAAACAGTATAAAAACCAGCCAGGAAATCAATAAAGCAGCTTTTTAACAAATGCATTTCCAACCGATCAAAAGAATAGCCTAACGGCTACATACGGCTGATCTAACACTCATTACATTATCATTTCAAGGAAACATCTTTTGCAACTGAAAGGTGAAGTCTTTCTGTAATGAGCTCCTTCTGAGTCAGCAACAAGACCCTTTTTAATAGTGCTGAGACAAAATAAATATGTGGCAAACACCGGGGAGGAATTATTCTCTGCAAACAAATGTTTTTCTGCATGTGAGGGCTCTTGCTTTGAATTGGTTTACTGCTTAAAAGCAAGGAAATGTAGAGAGAAGGGGGTCTTTACTGTAGGACCTTCTCATTAAAAGAGGAAAAAAGTAACTCATCGGTGGTTGCCTCTGAGGGACGGGCAAGAGGGGGAGAATGCATTCTGTCTGGCATTAGCAGATTCAAATATATGCTGAATGCAGAATGGGATTTGAGCTGGACCCAGAAGGTTCTCTGACGTTTTCCACAGGTCTCACACTTGGAGGAACATTTCCCTTACTAGCAGTATCAAAGCTGAATACTTTTAGTGAATTAAGGAGATGTTAAAGCTGAAATAAAAGGCTTTATTTAGATTTTAAGAGACTATAAAATGTGCAGGTCACATCCTCAAATAGCATAAATTACCAAAGGTCTGCCGAGCCTTACAGATTACACAAATTGATGGATTTGCCCTAACTATACTAGTGTATCTTTTTGTTTGTTTGTGTGCTATTTTTTTTTTTAGAATAACTGGTAGGAAAGTAAGAATCAAAAGTTGTTCATTTCTGTGGCAGACGTTTAGTTTGTTGACCCAGAAGTAACTGACTCCAATGACAGATTAGAACACAGGACATCCCTTTCTCCCCTCCTTTACTCAAAAGATTCTCTTGCCAGTAAAACCATGTCCTAAAAGTTACTGCTAAGGAAATAAGCAGCTGCTATGAATAACCAAAATGCATTATAAATTTTTTGGGAATTGGACTTTTTTTTTTTTTTTTTAAAGTAATGATAGTGGCTTGGGGCCACCACATTGCCCCATAGTTCGTTCTAAAGTAACAAGGAAATTCAATATACTCAAAATGTCTTTTGATTACACAATCAAATTACAATTCCAAAGGAAAGTGCTAGCTCTCAAAGTATCACTGTGTCTGCCCTCATCAGTTAAAATCACCTGTAGCCATTACCTAAATCTGTGCAATCAGGGTAGCCTTGTGCATCTCCAAGCAAGAGTGCAATATGGGAGACAAAATATTTTTTCATGGCATTCATTAGGGGACTACCGATAAAGAAAGTTATTGATGCAAGACCAAGCAGGCTGAGGCCGACTCCTTTGTTTACCACAGTGCCTTGTTTGTCTGGAGAACTGTAGTTTGCCCATATAAATCTTATTGTCACGAGCGCACTGGAAAGTTCCCACAGGGACTGGAAAGAGAATTGGAAATTCTTGTACATTTATGTGCCCTCACAATGCTTCAAGGAGATTCAGGAGATCCCTTCTTCATGTGGTAATCATGACCCCTCAGAACTAAACACAAAAATAGGATTCATCTCCTCTAATTTACATGTCTTCGCTGTTAATGTCTACGACTGAAGCTCTTCAGTCCAGGCTTGCTTGAAACCAAATGGATAAAACTAGATGCTTTTAGGGCATGATTTCTCTAACCAAACAGAAATGTCTTACTCTTGAAAAGATAAATCATGACCTATAAATTTCCATTTCTCTTGTCTTTTAACAAGAAGATAAGATGACTGGGTCAGAGTTGGGCATTTATGCTGTAGATGTTTATACGTGATGAGCTAAATCCCATGCTGACAGTCCAGAGAGGTATCCTGCTTTGCAGATGGCTATATTTTGGTGATATGACACCTGCACAGCAGCTCCTGCAATTCTCTGTAGAATCTAACAGCTTCAAAAGGAAAAGAAAATAGCACCCTTCTCATGGAATTCATAAATCAGGAGGGAAAAAGAAAACTCTATGCATCTTTTTTTTTTTCCTCCCTTGTCTCTCTCAAAACTGGCTTTTTGCTTCATGTGGCACATGTCTGGGTTTGTACACATGGACACTTCTTTGTATCAAACTTCCCATCAGCTTCCAGTAGGAATTGGATAATATTTTCTGCTCTAGTAGTATCAATCTTCATGCTTTTGTTGACATGGCAGGCCAGGTTATGGGTTTATTTCTTCTTATTATTGTAGCTTTTAAACCTTTCTTACACACTCCTTTTTCTTTTTTCTTTTGCTTCTTTTTTTACCATCAGCCTGCAGTTGCGTTAAAGGGTTTCAGAGGAGAGTGGAGGAAGGAAACAGTAGAAAAAAATGTGGAGAGAGTTAGAGGGAGGAGAAAAAAAAGTAACAGTGTTATGTTGTTGCTGTCCCTAAGGCACAAGGGCTGTCCTTTTACCTTTCCCTGGAGGTCTGGAGCATTTCTGTTGTTTTAACTAGCTGTACACTGCAAAAATAAAGCAAACAAACCAAGTGAGTAGTTGGAAATTCCCTCACATTAATAATAGAAAATTAATGTCATGCACAGATTGTGCATGAATTTTGCTGTGGAACACAAGGAACAGAGGAAGATCCTTTGGTCACCAGATGTTTTGTTGCAAAACCAAAGCATTCCTTCTGTGGTCACAAGGCAAAAAGCTTTCACTTCTAATACTCACAAGCAGAGGAGCAATCACTAAGGTGATGCAGGCCCTGCGCTTTTCTTCCATAATTTATTTCTTTGTTGAAGTTTTTGATAGAGGAATACGTCCTCCTCCTAAAACTTCAGTTCAGATTATTCTAGATGAAGTCACACATCAGTACCAAAAATTGCAATTTAAGTGCTACAACTTGCTGTAGCTGGTCACTTTTCCATGAAGTAGATGACATTTCTACTATTCTCCTTACTTGCAATACAAGCTGCTGAAGCAGATGATTTTTTCATTCTCACATTTCATACTCTTAATTCTTGCATCCATATTACTTTTGCCTTCTACAAAGAAGACTGTACCTTTTAATGTTGTAATTTATAGCATGGTCCTGCAATGGTTATATATCTATTAGGCTTTTATTCTTGACCTGCCACTGAGGCATTTCAATATGCCTCAACAGGAATATTTACACTCTCATTTTGTGCTATGGATGGTAGCTAATGTTAAAACGTTAACTGAGTGAAATAACCAAAATCGTTATAATTTGACCCTCCCATTCCACTCTTCCCAAAAGCATAGCTAATTTATATGATAATTAAAAGGAAATTGGAAAATTTTGCATTTCCCTGAAAGAGTCTCTGAGGTGAAAATATTAACTAATACAATTTTTGCAAGGATTGGAACCATAAGTCGTCTATCTTAATATACTTTGTTTAGGCTGCAATACTTTTTTCTGGGGGTTTAGTAACCTAAAATATATGAATGTGTTAAAATATTCGATGTACAGCAATAACTCTTACAATAGTAAAGAAATTCTCAATATACAGAGTAAGCTGCATGATTTGAAGGGTAAGACAAGCCGGTGATAAACACTGACTTATTTCTAAATAAAAATACAAGAGCAGTATGAAAGAAACAGATCATTAATAAAGAACACTGTGTTCTCAGCCTGGCTTTTCTCCTACTATGCTGGTTTTTTGGCAAGGTGGACATTTTTTTTTTATTTGATGCTATAAATCAATAATCACAATGAGTCTCACGTCTTCCCTTCCAATCAGGTTTCCAAGACTGAAACTTCCTGAGCGCATCTGCTGTTGACAAACACCAGGGAAAGTAAAGCAAACACAACTGAAAGGTCCTAGCTGCTGCTCCGGCTGCTGCTGCTGCTAAGAGTATTTGCTCTTCCCTCACTGATCACCTGCTGTCTTACTTTATGCAGATGGCATCCCAGCTGCTATGTGACCAGTCAAAAAAGGTCAGCTTACACACAGCCCAACAGGTAACATTATCAGCACAGTAGAAAATACACCTTTTCCTCCAGCTCCAAAATAAGGGTCCTCAAACTGGCTCAATATGAACTGCACGTTTAACTATTTCTATAAAACCTGGTGTGTCAAGTCAATATAAATTTTCCAGGCCACCAAGTTTTCTATGTTATTCTGCTTTTTCATCCTGTACTCATTTTCCATTTATTACCTTAAAGAAGTATTTAAACTGCGCTTTAAAAGTATCTATTCACACGTGGCTTGCATACACCCTCCACATGATTTGTATATTATCCCACATGCAGTTGGCACTGGCAGCGGGAGGACAAAAACTCTTATATCTGATGTTTAATGGTGCAATGTAGTAATCAATGTATGGTCAAAATCAGTCAGAGGGAACAGAGGAGAACAGAGTAGGGGCAGAACACTGCCAAATTTTCCTTCTGTGTTTGCGGGGAGGACTCCCAAGCACATTTCAGTCTTTTGGATGCATGGAGGTCCTGAAAACAGAGGCAGCACTGACACATGCACCCCTCAAAGCAGAGTACCAAAGGCACGCAAATACAGCCCAGTTGTGGAGGGTTTCTTGACTTCATTTCCTTGACAGTGAACAGTTCGGGAACAACCTTGGACCATAAGGACCTCAGGGAGTCAGGGCCAGCAGTTACTCAAGGGCTCTGAGCTCCCAGATGGCTCTTGGGTCAGAACGAGAAGGTCTGGAGAAGGTCCTCTCCAGCAACGCTCACCGGGCAACGCTAAACTATCAGTGAACTCCTGGCAATCCAGGCAGATCAGCCCTCCTGGCCTGACATGATTTATTTAATCATAGTGCAGTGCACATTTATTGTTTTCTTTCTTTTTTGAGGGGTATGAGCACTGGCACAAGGTGAAACTACCTCAGAGAGATCACACAACACTACCTGAGTTTCTCAGGTATCGCAAACTGAAGAAAATCTTGCTCCACTGCTAGCTGCACTTGGGGTAACTAAACCATCAGATATGAGGAAATATATAGTGAGATCACTTCTTTATTTTGCAGTGTTGGCAGAATCTCAGACCAACAGTAAAATGAATACAGACTTTGAATGTTAAGAGACCATCTCTCATGCAGTTACAAGACTGCAATTTAGAAAGACAAAGGCACTTTTGTCTTCATAAAACCCCATCTTAATTTTAGTTTTTTCCATTAAAATAAGCAAAAAAAAAATGGGTATGATGTTGAGAGCTGGTACTTCAAAATACTGTTATGTCTTAACATATGAAATTTACTCTTTATTATAGTAATTTTCTATTTTACCTAGAAACAATGAGAAAATAGGCTCTGAAGGTGTTTCTAGAGAGAACTCGCTTACAGTTAATCAGAATAAATAATGAATATGAGAGTGTACTTTTCAACAATAAGAGATGCCTAGAGATTTAGAGAAACATAAGCAAGAAAAGTTTCAAGGAACAGATACTGTAAAAAGTTTGCTAGAAGATAACATTTTCTTCTCCATTTATTTACTAGTTAAAGCAGTTAATAAAGGTTAACGTTTTTGTACTGTAATTCTCATAATTTTCATAATTCTTTGCATTATTTTGAAATAAAATGAATGTTCCAAGTCTCTGAAAATCTAACTTGAACAAAGAAAATATTAATAAAGCATCTACATTCATCTACAAACAAATGAATCATCTCTTCTAAGGAAATTTTAGCATATAAAAATAACTATATATAAACTATAAAAATAACATTCTCAGAATCAAAGCTATTTAATCTTGCTTTCATGTAAGACATAAAAAGTAAATACCACCAAAACACGAACCTCAAAATGCTTCCAGATTTTTCCAATCCAAGCTCTCATTTGTGCATGAGTGGTGTTGCTCCCATCAACACCTGCTCATCCCCTTTTCCAATATTAACCTCCAAACATCTGAATTACCAAAGGTAAATATGCAGTCCGCACTATTTCTAAATGAGTTTTGTGCAAGTATATTCTATCTCCAGTGCACATAAGTATGAGTGCTTAATAAACAGACATGTAGGTGTCAGCAAGTGCTAAGTTTCAGTGTACAAATAGACTGTTTTTTGAGTATTCAACATTCACCTAAGCAACCAAATGTAACACACATGAAGCCAACAATGCCTAAAGCTGCAGTCATCATTGTGACTTTGAACTACATATCATGTGACACTCATTTAACAGTACACTTACTCCTCAAACTTGCAGCTGCCAAAGCAAGACACCTGTAACAGGGTGAGTCACTTGCAGTGCCAGATGTATCTTCACTGGCTTCCGACATCAGTTGAGGGCCTTAGGTATTGCCCTAGGTACTGCAGAACTATGGCACTGAGCTGGGGTGAATTCAGACACACTGGGGTGAATTCAGAGAATTAGGTTCTATAATTTCATGGTAACCATGCCATCGGTCAGTATTTCCACTGTATCCCCATAACTCAGGTTTTTTAGATGAGAGTATCAGATATGTTTAACAGTGACTCCATTATTCAGAAGAATTTTTGGGCAGATTTATTGTCCCATTATGTGTGACAAGAGGAGGAACATTTATCAGCACTCTTCCAGTGAGGATGACAGTGGGGAGGAGGAAGGTGGCAACATCCTATGTCTATGACAGAATAACAACTGCACAAGGTGCACAAATCAGGCAAGGTCATAGTTTCAGGTGATTCTCACCACCAGTTGGACTGTAAGGACAGCCCCCAAGAATATTTAATTGTCAACAGAATGGTTCACCTCTGTCATATGGAAATATCTATTGTTTTCTCTACTAGGCTCCAATGACCTATATGTGGCCATTTGATACAAATACAAGCAACAATGCTCAATGGTGGAAGAAAGAGTAAAAAAATCTCCTTTATGTTCAAAACATTTACTTAATACACAGTAAATTGTTTTCTTAAATTAAAAGAAAACAAAAATAAACCTAAGTACTCATCTTCTCTCCTCTCTCCATCTTGCTCATCAAACTATGGTCAAGTAGGAATTACTGAATTTGTCACGCTGCTTCTGATCAGTATGCAAAAAAGCCCAACAGGCAGACTTTCAAAAGGATTAGCTCTGCGTATACAATCCCTTCTGTTCTGCAATAAAAGGTTGATTAAAACAGTAGGCACAGAAGACTGTACAAAAATGCAACTGTTTTAAAACCTTTGACACAACAGTACACCATTATGGCCCAGCACTATTTGTTTAATTCTTTTGCTCTGGGTCCCTGCTGGGCCTACACTCATTTTGTTGGAAGCTACTCCTTAATTCATATGCCCTACATAGCATATGCAGCAGCTACTTATCTGCAGCAATCCAGCTCAGAGTTTTTCTGGATTTTATGACAGCTCTGCTTCAGATTAACTGCTCCCTATTTTTCTATGAGCCAGTTAATCACTGTACTGCTTGTTCTATTACTGGGTAATCAAAAAATTAACGGCAATCATCCTATAATGGCAATTCTGTGGCATTACATTAGTCAACTTCCTCTGTCCCAAGCTGCTCTTACGCAAATTACTCCCATTTTAATAATTCAGTCTATTTTTTATACTCTGAAGTATCTCTCACATTTTGATCCTGACCTATAATGATTAGTTCAGGTAAATTATTTTCATAGCTATTCATATTTAAGAAAAAATTCTTCTCATATCTGAAGTGGTTTCTTCTACCTGGACAATTTGATTCTCACTAAAAATTTGTTTTGGGCATCCAGGTGGTTTTTTTTTTTTTTTTGTAATTAAGCATATTTGCTTTCCCCAAAACAGTCTCAAACACTGTAAAACCAGCGGTATGGACGTTACTGCTTCTGCACGCAATTAACTCAGCAATAACAAACTTCCCATAACAGAGACTTTACATCAGTACTTGTAAAAAGTTGCAACTAATTATGTGGCAGGACCCAATTACAACAACACAGTGACCTCCTATATATAGTAATGCCATGGTTTTGGATGGGATGGGGTTGACTGTCTTGCTGGTAGTTGGTGCGGTGCTATGTTTTGGATTTGGGATGAGAGTCGTGTTGGTGGCACGTTAATGTTTTTGGTTGTTGCTAACCAGTCAAGGCCTTTTCTGCTCCTCACACCACCCCACCAGTGAGTATGCTGGGAGAGCACAAGAAGTTGGGAGGGGACACAGCTGGGACAGCTGACCCCAACTGACCAAAGGGCTATTCCATACCGTGTGACATTGTGCTTAGTATATAAAGCTGGAGGAAGAAGGAGGAAGGGGGGGGCATTCAAAGTGATGGCGTTTGTCTTTCCAAGTAACTGGTACGTATGATGGAGCTCTGCTTTTCTGGAGATGGCTGAACACCTGCCTGCCCATGGGAAGCAGTGAATGAATTCCTTATTTTGCTTTGTTTGCATGCATGTCTTTTGCTCTACCTAGTAAAATATCTTTATTTCAACCCACGAGTTTTTTCTCACTTTTACTCTTCCGATTCTCTCCTCCATCCAAACTGAGGGGACTGAGCTAGTATCTGTGTGGCTGTAGTTGCTGGCTGGGGTTAAACCATGACAAGTAAGTAGACGCTCACAGACTTACAACTTAATTCAAGCAAAAGTTAAAGAAGTCTGCTGACATAGGAGCTCTCTCCTCATATAATACAGGCACACTCCACCTCCCTTGGGATGATGTCTCAAACAATTTGTGTGTGACATACTGCAGACATCCATTCTTATATCTTTGTTCAAATCACCAACTAAAGTCTGATATTATGCTAATAGGAGTGTCACAGAAATTTTTTATAGACACCACCCAATAGAGCAGATCCTTTATTGGTGGCTCCAGACTTTTCTACAGCACATATGAATGAAAAACTCATGGTTGGTTTTCCCACAATCAGGCAAACAACCAAAATCTAGTGGTCCTATAGTTGATTTGGTGACACTGAAATGCTATAGAAGTCCCCTGTACTTATGGGTTTCTTTCCACTGACATAAATAAAAGATCAAAGAGAAGAGTGCAACTTCTGAATGCTGTGTATAGGTTTCAGATCGTAACAGAAAAACAGAGGGGGAAAATTCTGCCTGCAACAGTATCACAGCACCAGAAAATTTGGACACCGGAAAGGATGGACCCAAAGACATATCCTCTTGTACCCAAACCCCTTTAGTTTCCAAGTGGTACTGAAACTCAATGAAACAAATTCATTCTGTTTTTGAAACTCCACACTCTGCAAATGATCTTCTCGGCATCAAGCCAGGGGAATCTGGGACTGCTGGGTTGACAGCACCACGCGTAGGAAAAGTTTCAGATGCTCACAGCAGTCTAAGATTATCCCACTGCCAGGGCTCAGCTTGTGCAAGCAATGGCCTCCATGCTCCAAGAGCAACACTGGCATCGTGCTGGGGGTAGGAGGCTTTGCAGAACAGCACCCCTCAAAAACCAGTGATGAAAAACCAAAGTAGGTGGCTTTGCCCCACAGGCAGCACTGAATTTCTCTGTAGTGCCAGCGGTCATCACAAGTCTAGTCTCCTCTCTTAAAAATCTTTTTCTGTGAGGTAAGGCAGGAGCAATCAGTACTTACCAACTATCCAGAATAAGCACTCACCAGACTGGCTGGATATGATCAGCGAGCATCCACAGGGTTCAGGAAATGGGGAATTTCATGTCCTCCACCAGAACCCAGAAAATAACCTAATACCTTAAAGAAAACATGCATGTCTGACCACCCTGTTCTTGATGCTCTTTCAATTGTAAAAGGAAGGAATGAGGCTGTCGCACATCAGCAGACAACTCAGATTCACCTATGACATTAAGATGTACCCCAAATGAAGGGAAGAGTTTCAGTTAAATGCAACATACACTAAAATTGCACGTCAAGGGTGCAACTAAACAGTAAAAATCTTTGCTAATCAGCCCTCTAAAAATGCAAATCAATATTACCACTACAGAAGTTATTGAAAGTAGCAATGGTTATTCTCCTTTACTGTTTCACCTTGTTTAGAAAGGCGCATGGTGTTTGTTGTTCAAAAAATTCACTGCATCATGGTATGTATTATAGCTTTTCCACTACTTTGTGAATTAAGTAATTGAAGTATCCAGTCAACATGAAGTTGATTTGCTTCTAAGTTTTCTAATTTACTCAAGATATGTTCATGTCTCTATTAGAAGAAACAGAACAGTTGTTTATCATTATATAGTAAAGTGACTGAGTATTTTAAGACATGTCTTGGAAACCTTGAGAAAAGAAGAGCCTTCAAGAAAAACATTTCCATGCTGTTCATTTTCATCATGAGTAACATTAAACCACCAGAAACTGAAACAAATATGCCTTAATTCTTGACAAAAGTGCTTGCTTTATTCTCGGAGTTTTTTATTAAAGATGCAGAATAGCTGAAAGTGTTTACAATCATTCATAAGAGTGAAGCTGAATGAAAGGATGAAGGCTCCAGTGTAGAAAGGTATTTAAGCATGTACTTACTGGTCTGTAGTGGCTAGGTCTACTTCCCTTAATCAGATTCTATTTCTTGAACAGCAGCGCTTTTTTTTTTTCTGCTTAAAGCCTATGAGTATTCTGTGTAGACAGAGAGAACACAGATCTTGCTGTATACCTGACAGCCATTTCTAAATTGCATTTAATGATGTGACAAGTGGTGTGTAATATCTGTGAGAATGATTTTAAGGCTTTGCTTAGTACTTCCATTATCTTGATTAGGTTTCCGTGATAAGCATCTTTTAAAAATCTTATTTGCTTCTGGTTTTTCCTTTGTAGTTTCATTGCTCTCGCTTATTCTGAATTGAATTGCATGCATCATCTTTCTGCCACAGCCTCCTATTTTATTCTAGTAATTTTGAACATTATTGTCCCCTTGCCATCCCCAGATGTGTACTTGCAGATTTCACTGCCTTGTTGGATATGCTTTCCCCTAGGTCATTGTTGCTTAAGGACAGATTCACCGCAGGAATAAAATGGACACATTCTAGCTCCTCCAGTCTTAAAAAAAAAGTGACTTGTCTATGGTCAAGTGTAAAAATAAAATTAAATTAAGAGGCATATTTCTGTAGTCTCTATGGGACAGGTTTGATCCTTCCTTCTTAACTCCCCTTGGTAGGGATTAGTTACTATTTCTGTTGTAGCCAGATAATGCATATCCACATATCGTTGCGTACCACACTTCTGAGAAATCGTGAAATCACACAGGACCTCGAGAGCGTATGAGCCTGCCTCTGAAGGATCCTGGCAGGAGCAGGTACGTGCAGATTGCAGTACACATAGTGACAGAAAAAACATTAGCACAGAAGTTATTTTGGCAAGATGGTCAGCAGAGCCTCCATAAGAGCACTGTGATCTGGAAAGGGACATGATAGCCTTCCTGCTGAGTGCACCAGAGATGGATAACTGTCTTACAATTGGACAGGTACACATCTGTGAGCACAACTATGCCCTACTGATGGCACTTTTCTCATTCTAAGGAAAGGGGAAAAAAAAATCAGAGATGCTGTTTTCAAAGTACCGGCAAAGTATCTCCATTCCTGAATTCTATTTCACGATTACAAAGCAGATCTATATTCCTATCCTTGAATTTTGTTTGTGTCTAGGGTATCAACATTAGCTCCAGAAGGGAGGACCTGTAGCAATGATTGGCACTAATGAGTTTCTGTAGTGACTAGGGTGGGGAGCAGAGGGAGAACAAAAATATTAACTTAGATCAAGAAAGACAGTAAATAACTCCTCCAACAAAGCATCATGCATGAGGACCCTGAGCAAGCATTCAGGGTTCTTCTCAGGACACATGCTGGTGGCCATGCCCAGGACTACACGGTATTAACGTCAGTCTTTAGCAGAAGAAATTACAAGAAAAAGGGGAGGGGAAGTGGGTGAGAGGGAGGAGAGAAACAGCCACAGGGAACAGTCCCAGAAACTCTCAGGCTGCCATAAATGTCTGTGGTTATTTAAGATGCCACAGATGAACAGAGAGGTAAACCTGCATCACATACAGAAAGCACACAGCACTTGACATCATCTTAACTGCATAAATGGTTAGTTGTGTGATTTTATCTTAGTTATTGAGACCTTAAAATGTGGAGAAGATACATGGAAATTCCAGCATAAGTCCCTGGGAATAATCAGTTTCAATGGAGATTCAGTCACTATATAACATAGAGAAGTTTTTCATCTGTTTTCCTGCTGAGAGCAACGAATGCCAACCCTTTGGAACAAACATGATTATGATAATGAGTATGATATCACTTGGGGTCCAGGTGGAAGATCTTCAGTGTCAAGCTTTTCCGGGAAATCTAGTCCATAGGGTTTAGTTTTCAGGGGAGGGTCACTACATACTTTGCACTATCAGTTACTTTTTGAAATTGAGTTTACCAAAAGTGGAAATGTTCAAAAGAAAAGCAAAATTAAAAATCACCTACAGATCTACTGATGTCAAAGTAATATGTCCTGAAAACCCTACTCTTCATGATGTGTAACTATCACCAGACAGCCTCCAGGAGTTCAGAAAGATGATGTTTCTAAGTTACACACAACTTCCCGAGAGTGGTTTATATTACAGCCAAGTCAGCAGCTGAGATGAGGATGACCTTTCGACTATTACCAATGCTCCCCTCACAAGTAATTTCTCCAGAGCTATATTTCTCTGCTTTATCTTCGCAGATGATACTATTGCTGCTGCCAACGCTACTCTAAAATTCCTTTTATCTATTTTCGAGCTGTTATGTGCCTAATAATTATAATGTAAATGTGCTTTCATAGCTACTGGGCAATTCTTGTTTTTTCTCTCTTCATAATAAATTACTCATATTAAATTACAAACAGCAGCCTGAGGCTATAGATTTGATACCCAGAGGCTATTAAAAAACTTTCAACCTCATGTCTGACAACTGGGGAGTTAAACAAACATTCTCACATATGTTACAGTTACAATAAAAGTGAGACTTATCTTTGTATTATAAAGGGTATTAACTATCACACAAATTTATTTTTCTTAAAATTTTATGAGGACACAAAGCTACATTTTATAGCTTTTATAACTGTTTTTCACTGAATTTCACTGAATTTTTAGAGTTGGAAGGGACCATAAAGATCATCTAGTCCAACTCCCCTGCCGAAGCAGGATTGCCCAGAGCATGTCAGAGCATGTTACTCAGGACTGCATCCAGGCGGGTCTTGAAAATCTCCAAAGAAGGGGACTCCACAACCTCCCTGGGCAGCCTGTTCCAGGGCTCTGTCACCCTCACTGTGAAGAAGTTTTTTCTCATATTTGAGTGGAACCTCCTATGTTCCAACTTGTGCCCATTGCCCCTCGTCCTCTCACTGGCAACCACTGAAGAGTGTCTGGCTCCCTCTTCCTTCAACCCACCCTTCAGATACTTATAAGCATTGATAAGGTCTCCCCTCAGCCTTCTCTTCTCCAGGCTAAAGAGTCCCAGCTCTCTCAGCCTTTCTTCATAAGGGAGATGCTCCAATCCTTGAATCATCCTCGTTGCCCTTCGCTGGACTCTTTCCAGTAGTTCCCTATCCCTCTTGAATTGGGGAGCCCAGAACTGGATGCAGTATTCCAGTTGTGGCCTCACCAGTGCAGAGTAGAGGGGGAGAATGACTTCCCTCGACCTACTAGCCGCACTCTTCCCTATGCAGGCCAGGATTCTATTTGCCTTCCTGGCCACAAGAGCATTTTGATACTGTATGGTTTGTAACACCATCTCAGAAGCCTGAAATGAATTTTTGTTTTGTTGGCTTTTTGGGTTGTTTTTTTACATTGCCAAAGGAATATTCGTTACCTCTAAATTCCTCACTCTTCCTCACGTCTCCATTGGTGCTGAAAGTATTGCTTCAGTTGCTTTCAAGATCAGCTTCTTAGTGGATGGCATCATTATAGAATTTTACTATCATTGTTAATTTTATTATTTCATACTTCTTTAAACCAATATAAGGATTGTGAGGTTGCATACAAGACTCATTTTGTTTCTGTTTAAAGTGATCAAGAATTGGTTCAACTTAGAACAAAAATAAACACACTTCAAATGGTCTTAAATACCAGACAAGCCAATTGGCATAAAAATGCTTGATGTTAAGATAAACGCAACTTTCTTGGGCAAGCAAAACTATAGCCTACAAACAGATGAACCAAATCTAGCAAGCATAAGAAAGCTGCAGAGCCTGTGATGTAGCTCCTTAGAGGAAGAAAGGTCTACTCCAATGGAGATATGACGATTGTTTCATGCATCCAAGTCTTTCTTTGCAATGAGTGACCTGCTCCTTTGTGCAAAAAAGCTGCAGTGCCACTTATGCCAGACCTGTGCATTCAGCTCCAGCTTTCCATTTAGATGTCCATGGCTGCAAAGTCATGAGATATGAAATGCATTTGATTTGTGAAAGTAGGATTGTTTGAAAGTAGATCTACTCTGATGGCAAATGATACTCTATGAATGGCCAAATCAGCTGCAGCCACTTGTAGCAGTCTTTTTAAAGGAATGAATTAAACAGCTAAACTAAAGAGCTATTCGACTTTGAACATACAGAGATGATTAAAAAGCACATACCAGCCCTTTTTATTGTTATTTTCAAGGGAATATACAAATGCCACAATGTAATATTCAAGTGTACCACAGTTTAAACTGGAGATGATATATGGCAAGTCATGCAAAATATTATGTCCTTATTTATCAATGATGCAATCTAATCAGTGCACTATAAAAGTGTTTGAACTCCTTTTTATGAAAAGAACCCCATCTGTCCACTAAATATATATTTTGATTACACATTTACACTGCTGTACTGGACATTTATACTGTAAATATTGGATATTTACATTGCAAGCACAAAAATAGATACCAAACATTAGAAAATGTGGTGGTGGTGGTTTTGGTTTTTTTCTTTTCTGGAAGAACAGCTGTTCTCTGTAGCTCTGACCCAAAACTACACAGGGATCTGAATATCTCAGAGAAAAATATCTACCTCTCCTCTGTGACTTAATTTTCATCTCAATTGCTAGGAAGGAGGAGGGGGGAAAAAGACAAAACAACATGGAACAGAATGATGTTTGAGATAGACAACAAAAATAAAGACCGTTACACAAATAGTCCTTGTTGTAGACTAGCTAAATATGGTGGAGATTACATATCTGCCTAATGTTCACACAGTCCTTTCTTTCTTCCTTGAGATTCAGCAGAGACATGAGTATTCTCTTCTAGGTAAAATACCATGAACAGTTCAAAAAAGAACAAAAGGTCATAAATACTGAGTGAAAAAGAAACAATATATGTAAGCACAATACCTATGGTAAAATAAGTTACTGTGAACTCATTTGCAGAAAAAACTTTCCCTGTTGTTCTGCAGAAGGCAAGCGAAGGCAAACGAATCTACAGTATTTAAAATAGGAGCTATACTTCTGAAATAAAATGTTCTTAAAATGAATATAAAGCAGTTTAAATCTGTTAGACCGAGACAGAAAAATCAAAATGCATATGGTCAGGAGGAAATGGGGGTATTTTTTCCCTTAATATTTCCCTAATAGATTATTCCAAACATGTTAAGCTCCTGTCAAGAAATCTAGGTGACTCGAGAAAGATTATGCAAATAAATATTTCATTTCTGCTCTTTTTTGGTGAAGTATTTCCACCATTTTTAATGTAGCAAAGTCCCAGCAGCCCCTATCTCTACCACACAGCTGGAAAGCATATCTAAAGGATTATGCATAATATGCATGTGAGCCCATGAAGCAAATACATTTATTCAGAACTGAAAAGAAGTAGGAAAGCTTCAGTTCTCTAGCCACAGAGCACAAATGCTTAAATAATTTTTTTTCTTCCATTCTTTTCCTCAAATCCCCACCTCTTGCTACCTGCACGTCCATTCTCATGACAAGGTTAAAGAATCACCAAAAGCACCCTGCTCACTGCCAAAACAGAGAATACTTAAAAAGGCTTTTTTAGGGGTTTCTGGATGCTTTTTTTTTCCTTAAAATTCGATGGACTTACAGAATCTTTTCTTTACTCCTCCTTGGGTAAGCATTTGTCACTGACTTTTGTGAGAATTACAGATGCCCTCAAGACAAAGCTGCTGTGCATCCACATCTGCCAGTATCCACAAGAATAATTAATTCTCCTCAAACTTATTCCTGGGCAAGAAAATGTGCAAATGCTACTCTAAACCAAGAAGCAACAGCTATGGCAAAGAAAGCTGCTGGTTTTTCATTGACCACTTATCCTAAGCAATTAACACTTTGCATCATTCATAACTGTTTTAAAAATACTATTACCACAGCTAGGACAATCCCTGAAATGTAGTGCCCCAAATCCAACTTTTATGATGTGTATTTTCCCCTAAGTATTTCAATTCATTGTCAGAAGTCCTCAATGAATGTGAATGTGGGTGCGTATATTCCCGCTTCACTTTGTCTTTGGAAATGGATGGCTTGTTTTTAATGATCAGAACTAAAAACTTTCCAAGGAATTCTGTATTGAAGCCTGGCAGTTTGTAGGATTTTTGTCATAGTTTAGACTGCTTAGATTCCCCACAGAGTTTAGCTCACATCTTGTGCACCAGTAACACTATCTAGAGAGACAAGTTGTTATTTTATGGGCACATTCAAACAGGCGGCTTTAAACTGAGTGGTTTGTGTGCTGATATCAATCAGGTTGAGACAACGTGAAGCTTACACACCTCCTCATCTTCCAGAAGCTGTTTTGCCATATGCATTGGGACCAATGGTGCAACTTGGATGTCACTGGTATCCAAGAGGGCTAGTGGCATCCTAACTACTCTGCAGTTAAAGGCAATACACAGGAGGAATACACAGAGGAACTACTGGTAGGACTCAGTGCTGAACTTCTGAAGTGGGATGTTTCCCTACCTAAACCATATCAGCACAGAGCTCACACAGAGAAATGAATGTTACTGTTACACTTCTGCATTAGATTTTTCTAGTGTCTTCTTTAATAAATTGCACCTGTGGCTTCATCCTGCTTCCCAATACCCCAAAAAATCCAGCAAGTGGCTAAAGGTTTGCTACAACAGTCTGGCACTTAGTGAACCCCAAAATAACCCCCAGTAAAAGTGTGGATCCCATGCTGTGAATTTCTGTCTACTGCCTAGTAAGTCTGCTTTGTTTTGCCGTCCTGCTCAGATCCCACTGAGGTATGATCCCAGAAACTGCTATGTTCACAGCTCTGTTGTTTCACAGAATCACAGAATTGTAGGGGTTGGAAGGGACCTTTGGAGATCATCTAGTCCAATCCCCCTGCCAAAGCAAGTTCACCTAGAGCAGGCTGGACAGGAACACATCCAGACAGATTTTTAATATCTCCACAGAAGGAGGCTCCACAACCTCTCCAGGCAGCCTGTTCCACTGCTCTGTCACCATCAAAGAAGTTTTTCCACATGTTCAGATGGAAGTTCCTGTGTTCCAGCTTGTGCCCGTTGACCTTTGTCCTGTCACCAGGCACCACTGAGAAGAGCCTGACCCCATCCTCTTGACACCCACCCTTTAGATATTTATAAGCATTGATAAGATCCCCTCTCAGTCTTCTCCAAGCTAAACAGACCCAGGTTTCTCAGCCTTTCCTCATAAGAGAGGTGCTCCAGTCCCTTGATCATCTTTGTAGCCCTCCACTGGACTCTCTACAGCAGTTCCCTGTCCTTGGACTGGGATCCCAGAATTAGACACAGTGCTCCAGATGCAGCCTCATCAGGGCAGAGTAGAGAGGGAGGATGACCTCTCTCGACCTGCTGGCCATGCTCTTTTTAATGTACCCCAGAAGACCATCGGCCTTCTTGGCCACAAGGGCACATTGTGGCTCATGATCAACTTGTCCACCAGGACTCCACGGTCTCTCTCTACAGAGCTGCTCTCCAGCAGGTCAGCCCCTAACCTGTACTGGTGTATGGGATTATTCTTCCCTAGGTGAAGGACTCTACGCTTGCCCTTGTTGAATTTCATAAGGTTCCTCACTGCCCAACTTTCTAGCCTGTCCAGGTCTTGTTGAATGGCAGCACAGCCTTCTGGTGTGTCAGCCACTCCTCCCAGTTCTGTATCATCAGCAAACTTGCTGAGGGTACACTCAGTTTGGCTCTCAATCTTCCTCAGTTTTCTTGCTATTCTCATTCTGCATTTTCTACCATTATTTTTAAGAATCAAAATCACATGCAATAATAGTATCTCCAGGCTTTTGAAAATAAGCGTACTGGGTCTGCTCTCTGTTCTTCTCCTCTCACATTGAACTGTCCACAAACAAGGTAAGTTAACCTTCATGAACTTCAAAGCCCCTGTGGCTGGATGGATTCTGACACCTGACAGGGTCAAAGGTGGCACAGGATTGTGTGGCCACATCTCTGTCACCACAGGCACAGCCTGGCTCTAACAGAGGTAGCCTAGGGAAAACAGATAAAGGTGCTAAAGAGCAGGCTGAAGCATAGACATACCCTCATATGACCCACTTTGAGATAATCACATAAAGAAAAAGAACAAAGTGAAGCGAGTATTACCAACTCATGGCTATCGTAACCTTTGCTTCCTCATTGGAATTACTTCCCTTGACCTATCATCCATTTCAGAGCATTCTTGAATCTTCTCTAAATTAGAAAATAAAATGTAGGCTTGAAAAAAGAAGCAAAAAGAGAGAGGGGATAATTCCACTGAGAGACAAATCTTCAGCTGATATAACTAGGCACTGTTTGCTGTCAGCCAAGTACCTGACCTGTGAGGCCAAAACTGAAAAGATGCTCTTACCAGAGGGGTTAATTCAGACAACTCTTTTAAAATGCAAATTTTCTGCTTTTTGCTTTTCTTGATTTCAAGCACAGCAAAGCAGGGGCTGTAATTAGAGAATGGGTAGTCGGCACCGTTCACCAGTTGTGCGTAAGCTCTAAACTAATAACTCAGCAATTAGAAGAAAAATAAGCAGTAATTACACACATTTTACTCACTGCTAGACAGATGGAACATTTTCTGCTCGTTATTGGCAAACTGTCACTGCGTTTATTTCATTTTTAGTGTTTACTGTTTGTTGTAGTTTGATTAGGAATAATTACAGGCTAGGAAAAATATGAAAGAAATGAACAGCCTTTTCATTTTTACATCTTTAAAGCAATACAACCATTTCTTCCGCCAGTTTCTCCAGGATGAACATACTCTCTTTTTAAGCCTTTATTGAAATCGGGCTGCATCTTATGGAATTTGGTGAGAAAGAGGGATAAGACAGCATAGGAAAGGCCACCTTGTCCAGAATGGTTGGCTCAACACTGATTGGTTCACAGTCAGCTTCCCTAGTGGGCACTGCTCCATATCGCTAAGCTATTGCACAATTTGGTTTATATTTATTTCAGCTACTCGCCTTTAAGTTAGAAGTGGCATCTGAGCCGGATCACAGCCCGCAGGGCAGGACCTGCGGAGAACCATGGGTGCTGTTACTCTGGGTAAGCAGGTATGGAAAACACAAGAGGCTGGAAGCAAGACCTTCTTTATGCCAAGTTGTTGAAGTTTGCTTCCCTGTCCCCTCCCATCTAATTCCAGATTTCTGAGCCTTGACATTACATAAATAGTGCCTTACTCCCAATCTTTGGGGGTACTATGGGGGAAGGGAGTGAGTGGGTGTCATCTGTGGATGGACTGAGCTGCAGAGCAAAGTATCCAGAGTGGAAACCAGGGACTTGGAGAGATATTCTAAGTATTGTTATCCCTGGTGCAAAGCAGTGACTTCTTATTTTAATTCTGTTTATGAGAAGATTTTCTAAGACTTTAACTGAAACACATGCAGAAAAATGCACTGAAGCGTTCAGATCACAGACCGCTTGTTTTCTTGCACAGTCCCAGCATTACTGAGATGCTTTCACAGTCCTTACCTGCCCTGCAACAGTCTCCTGGATATTGCTAATAATGATGATTTTTATAGAGCAGGGGATGGGGAAAAAAGCAATACAAATGTTCATATCAATATATCCTTCTGACATTATAGACTTAACACACATTGTAACAACATGCTAGGGATCAAGCCTGTTTTCCCTCAGGAATGTATTCAGTGACTTAATAGGTCTAAAGGCCAAAGTCCAAACAGCCGCTTAAGTGAAGACATCCTCTGCTTCCCTTCAACTATTTCCAGCATATAACCCTCTAACCACACCTTCTTCCTTCTTCAAATTTACCTTTTTTTCCAATTAAAGGGTGAAAACACTAAACCTGAAAAACAGGCTGATGAATTTCCCAGCAATTAGCATGAGATTTGAATGTTGGGGATAAGGTGCATCTCTGATAAATTGATTTTAATTCAATGGTACTGACAAATACAACCATACACAGTTGAAAGAATTACGATGCTAATGAAGTCCTAAGAAAATCTGAACTAGTCCCATTGTGAAATATGGCTGCTAACTTTACATGAAGCAATAGTGGATAATCTCTCATTTACTTTAGATGTGTAATGTCTTGGAAAAGTTTCCTTTCTTTATGGTAGCATCCTTAAAGTGACAAAATTTCAGCATGACTAGTAAATCCAGTATTAGCCAGGTGGAATTGTCAACATTATAGTTGGGAAGGTTTTCCTACGGCCAGCCCTTTTGTCTGGTACAAAGCTGCTAGGCAATGTATCTACCTCTCCCTCTCACAATTCATAGCCAGTGGTTTTCTCAGCAGCTAAGGAAATAAGTGGGTTCTCTATCATGCCATAGGAGTAAAATGAACATGAATAAACCATACAGTATGTGGCATCACATGAAGCAACATATGTAAGGCCTGAAACAAATGGTCACCATGAGACAGGTTTCCCCCCAAAAAAATAAGATTAGCTTTGAATAGGAATATTTTTAAGTCTTTTGAGTACTCATTAGTTATATCTTCAAGTCTTTCTCCAGAGTAATGAGCGCTGGATACATACCCTCTTCTATACTGCCATCTGAAAGACCAAACAGAGACTCTAAAAACCCTAGAGGCAGAGATGGCAAGGAAAGAAAAGCCAGCACTGCATGATTTGTAATGTTACTACAGCAATGAGGCAGACCTGTAGCTTGCTGCAGCAGGAGAAGGCAACAAAATAGTAATGGTAAAGAAATGGAAATCATGAAAAACATCTGAAAGAGCAAAGCCTGTGCAGTAGCAGAGAACTTCAAATGATATAGCAAAATCATAACTGCAAGGCACTGGTGCCTCTGTGTATTTCGGCAAGTGCTATGTATACGGCTATTATGGAAATTTAAAAAAAAAAAAAAAAAGGAGAAGAGTGTAACATCAAGGTTATATTTATTCAGTCTTATGATGAAAAGCTGTTTTAACCAGCCAGGGAACTGGAAGCTAACTGTCCCTTATTTCTGCAGTTGGAACCAACATGATCCAACAGAGTTGAGACTCTACATCAAGTCAAGCTTCTGCCCAGCAAGCAGCAACTGGAAATTGTCCTTGCAGTATTATTCACTACTTGAACACTTGGGAGCACACTTCTGCCAACCACAAGGTATAACATCAAGGTCAGGGCACTGTATATTTTTTATAGTAAATTCACAATAACTGCAGTTGGTATTTCACTTTAGCTGTGCTCTAAAAGGAATAAAACAAAACCACTAGCAGTTTCACTTTTCTCATTTTCAATCAAATTTGGAAAAAAGCAATTCCCTCATAGTAACAGAAGAAAAAGAATTTCTGTCTAGTTGTAAAGCTGTGCTCTTAATGATATTTAATTACACACGCTTAATTACACCTGGCACTCCATCTTTGGCTCCTAAGGATTTTCCTAGTCAGATGATTAATGTGCATATAAGTGTGGAAAATTTTAAAGCTAGGGCTTTGAGAGTTGCTTAACCTTCATACTCATGGCAAACTCAAGCATCTATACATCTACACCTGGGCTTCATTTCTTTATTGTACTGTATCGGTACAATGGTATGCTGATAGCACATATACATTACATAGAGTGGCAAAAAGAGCTCTAATTACTTTTGTGTCCTGTGACATTTACTTCAAGTTTGGTTGTTTTTTTTCCCTAATTAATCTTTTTGCACAAGGACTCCAAGATGAAGAACAGATTTCAGACACTGTTCATTGGATCTACATAGGGATAGTTTAATAAAAAATAACAATTTTTATAAACATGCTGTAATAATTGAGTGCTATAAATAGCATTCAATAAACCTCAATAAACTTCAAGTAAGTATGACAAACTTCTCATTAGCTGGCAGACCCCAAAGACCCCTCTCATCTATGTTTTCAGATTATAAACCTCTAATTTCTATTCTGCTCCAGTACGTAGTGGCTTTGCAAATGGAGATGCTCAGAGCATCAGAATTATGTTTCACCAGGGCCTCCACAGGAGCCTGCATTATTAATTACCTGCTATATAACGTTAGAATAGTATTCCTGGGTGGCTTTCAGAGCAATTTTTAGAATACCCCATTTACGGCCTGGAGGATAAATTTGAATATTAGAAGCCCATAAGGAGTGAACCTGTTTCGACCAGAGTTTTTTGTTTTAAAGATAGTACTATCAGGATGGAAAAGTTTTTATATATAAGGCAAAGGCAACAATAAGACAATCTTGGTAAAATATTTTGCAGCAATAGCACTGCACCATGTAAAAAAAAGTTGAAATTTTATTCTGGAATAAGGATTTTGTTTGAGTGCTCAATTCTTGCACCTGGGTTGCATGAGATAAAATGAAATCTACATTCTAGTGTTGCGGTTCACCAAATAACATACTATGTTTTCATAGAGATTATTGTATGTATTTTTTTAAACAAAAAGGTACCTAAACTTACTTTTTTCTACTTTTATCCCATCTACATGTGTAGCAGCAGTCACAGAATCTCACTGGCTAAGGGGAAAAAAAAAAACCAAAACAACCCACAAAAAACCCACCAAACCCAACTGACATTATCTGTTTGATAAATAAATCATCTGGGAAATAAGCAGCTGCTGTCAGGTTCCTTCACAAAAATTTCAACAATGTACAATACATTTCAGCTTACAAAAATGAAAGCCCCCTCACTTTCACTTTCATTACAAAAGCTATAGAGGCAAAGTTTATAGCACACCAATAGAAACAGTGCTACAAATCAAACCACCTTTGAGAAAACAGAATTGTTCTTTGGCAAATAGACTGCAAGTCATGGCACACACATTGAAACTTTAGGTTATTATGCAAAGCTTTTTTTATTTTATTTTAAACACAAGCAATGAAAAAACAAAACTAATATATAGATAAATTACGAATGAGAATATACCATCAAAAACTTTGCTTACAATAAAATAGAATCCTTTACCAGATGTTTAATGATAGTCTATTTAGAGGCCATTTCAAGATAGTTTTAGTTCACCTTCTCTGGTCAGAACATTTATACAGAAACAGAATAGCCATCCTAACCCAAACTATCAAAATGTGACTGCTTATCTCAATCCAAATATGTTTAAAACTGCTTTAAGTAACATGAAAACTTGAATGAATATCAGTTTGTTTGGGAGAAAAGCAGAACTGGAGAAAATAGGAGGTCACCAACCACGTAACATTTAAAAATAAGCTTTACTTCAGCAGAAGCACAGCAGAGTTAAATTTCCCTTTACTCTTCTAAGCAAAACTCACATGGGCTCAGTGTAAGTATTTATGAACTGTTTATTGCTGACTGTGCTAGAATACCAACTTCTTTGCTGAGCAAACTGAACAAATTGTTCCTCCAATATTAAAGCATATATTCCCTTCCCCAGTTCTGAGTCAGCTTTGAGTGAAATAATTTTTCCAATGCTTAAAGAGATAGATAACCAATGTAATTTCACTGCCAACTTCTCTTCTTTCAAAGATTGATCCAAGGTAACACTATTAATGGTTTGTTTTATTAATGTGCTTTGTCAACTTTAATTATTAACCATTATCAATGAAGACTGTGCCCTAAGGGTATTCAACTTAAAGGTTATTCAAGCTTTCCTCTTAAAATTAAAATGAAGTGAATGAGAGGAAGACCATCCCACAGTTACTTGTGTATTCAGTAAAGGTGATTATTGAAAATTTTTGCTGAAGCCAGTAAACTCAAGCTCAACTCACCCTCACGACTTTCCTGAGTATCAAGATACCTCAGGTTGATGAGATTTGCTTAGCTTCATTTAGTTTATGTGACTTGGGGATACTGGTGGATGAAAAACTGGACATGAGCTGGGAATTTGTGCACCATAAAACCAATTGTGTCCTGGGCTGCATGAAAAGAAGCATGGCCAGCAGGTCGAGGGAGCTGATTCTGCCCACCTACTCCGCTCTCATGAGGCAACGTGTGGACTACAGAATCCAACTCATTTCAGTTGAAGTATACAAATGAATAAAGGGCACTATTAGCACAGAGAGTTTCCAGGGTTCAGGTGTAAGTGACCTCCTTGTGAATCAGAGCAGTGTTTAACTAACAAAAATAGGATGGAATTACATCCCCACTGAAGTCAAAGGATGTTTATAACTTGCTTCCATCTCCAAACTCAGAAAGAAAAGTCACCCACCTGCCCTACTGAGTTGATATAACTCATTTTCCCTCATACTTCATCACATAATTCTTCCTTTCTATACTACGTAGAGAAACAGTAGGGTTTGACTGTTTCCATAGTCCCTTCCCTTGAGCAATGAGCATTTCAGACCTTCGCTCCAGCTGAAGAAAGAGCAGGAGGGGACACTTCTATCTCCTTACACCCACTTGTTGTTTCACTAGTCATACCGAGTCCAGGTCAATTACTTAGCATAGCCTCATCTGTGGGCTCCATTTTTTATTACCAAGAGGAACAAAAGGAAAAATGTTTGACAGCCTGTTTTATAGCTTCTATGGAAAATGCAAACTTAGAGATTTACAGAGGGAAGTGAAGCCAAGAGGAAAAACAAACCAAAAAAATTAGTTTTACAGAGACTGTGTTACCACTGCAGGAGAAGGAATGTTAGCAAAGGAAAGCTGCCTTTTTAACTCCAATTTTTTTAATGAGAAGAGTTTCTGATAGAGTTGACAAATGCAAAACAGATGTTCTCCAAGTGGAACCCCTTAATGGACTTTCCTTCATAAAGAATTAATCTGCTTGCTTCCCTTGTCTGTTTTAACTTTTTCTCCCCTTTTTGTCTTCCACCTACAGCTTTGATAATGGTGAAGAACAGAGAGGTGCTAAACAATGGCAAAGATAGCGCTCACTTTTATGGCCAACAAAAATTGAAGCATGGGTAAATTTTGAAACAAGTACGGGTTATACTAATAGGCGTCACACAAAATTAATGTGGAGGAGGAAACATTACTTAAAAAAAAAAAAAAAAAAGATAGAGATTTTTACCAGCAAGATGACTGGATGAAGGTGAACGTTAAACTGAACAGATGCTGCCTTGCCAACTGACTCTTGTAATAGCTGCTCTAAACCAGACACCAGTATAACAGCTAATATAAAGTTATTGATGTTACTAATTGTCACATATTGTACCATTGTTCTGTCAAGTTCCTGAAGAAATTTCTGACAAATACAGTACTTACACTTTTCAGCCAGCTAGTAGCATTTTAACGTGCCATTCTCTGGAAAAAATTGTCAAAATCTAAGGTATTTTGAAAAACTTCCTTCATTATGAACTAGTCCACTGTCACACACAGGAGCATTTCATTCCCCTGTCTGCCATCAGAAAAGAAAAAGAAATAATTAGACATAGGGAAAAAGTGTAGAACAGAAGCATTTTTCATTCCACTTATTAGTAGCTAGCACATGCATGACAGGAACAGACAGAAATCCCAGTGAGAAATCAGCCACACGGTGGTGGCCAACACTTTCAGAAACATTATCCTATTTTGCACCTAGATATACAGGCTGGCACCCAGCTAGGTTTTAAAAGTTGCTGGAGGGAAGTTAGGCACTTGTGTCCCATTTATTTAACTGTCTACCTAAAGGTCATAGAGAAAACCAGCAGAAAAGTTGGGAACGGAATTCAGATTTTCTGGGTTGCTCTGAACCAGATGATGACTCCACATTTTTCCTGTGATCAGCATTTCACACTATTCACTGCTTTGAAATATAGCTGAGTATGAAAGGTCATTTTATTTTTTTGGTGGGATTATAAGCAGAAGTGTTCTTAGATAAAGAAAAACAACTAGCTACTTTTGCCCTGGAGTACAAAAAGCAACCTGAGAAGAGAGCTTTCCAGCATGATTAACTAAAATAAGGTCCTTTGTCAAAGGTACAGCATCTATTCCAGGAAGAGCTGAATATGGTTTCTGCTGATTCACTTGCTGCCTATCAAAACTGAATTATGAGCCGTGTCTCAGAAAAGGAAAATAAATTATCATCAGATGTTTTCTCATGGAAATTTTTTTTCATGAATATATATATATATATATTTGGCTCATTTGCTTTTCAAGGTTAAAACAGAATAATTGGGGGTGAACATGTAGCTTCCCTGGCAAGTACAAACAGAATTTTAGTCACACATTCTGTGCAAAAGAGTTGGAAGGCAAAGTCAGAGCCATGCTCAAATTAAGATCTCATCCTTGATTTCATAGTGTCCTTCTCTAAATAGGAGTGCATTCAAAATGTTCACAGCCACAGCTTTTGTTGGCTGGCCTCAAAGCCTTGTTGCCAAAATTCCTCCATACAAGCACCTTACCACTGACCACTGGGGCTGCACTAGATGACCTTTAAAGGTCCCTTCCAACACAAACTATTCTATGATTCTATGGTTTCATATTAGTTAGTTGGGGTAAATATGAATACGTGCCTGAAGAAACACAAAGACAGCCAAACTAAACAAAGTCCATTTTAAAAGGCAAAGCATATTCCACAATTTATACAGGGCTGTAGGTTAGTAGGAAGGTTGATACTAGACAAAGATGCAAAACTGTTAAAGGATTCTTAGCTTCAAAGGCAATGGGTGCCTGGGAAATTGAACACAGAGACTGGATTATGTAGCTGAGGACTCAGCTGAGCAGTCCACAGAATTGGAAAATTGTCTTTCTTTTGATTATTGATGTACATGGCTGATTTAATAAAAAGAATCTGGATGACGCATAGAATTGGAGCCTCCATGTACTCCCTGCCCAGTATATAATAAATCAGCTTTCAAATATACTGCATACAGAAAGAGTTGAGTAAGACGGACAAGGTTAACTGGGGAAAAAAAAAGGCTGACTGTCAGGTAAATAACACACACTGACTGAACTGATAGTAGAAAATAAGTGTTGTGGATTTATGGGTGAATTTATGCAAATATTTGTCAGTGAGAGAGAATCTGGTTGACTTCCCAGAAATACCAAAGTACAAATAGGAGACTGTTAAACTAGACTTCTCACATTAATTTCCCAACAAGGACAATTATTTGTGATACCGTTATCCAGGAACAGGAAAGGAAAAATAGAAAGGACCAAGTACCACATACGTATATATAGGGATGGCCAAGGCACTACCTCTACAAGATGTTCCAAAATTTTATCTGACAGAGTCAACCCTCTCTGCACCCTCCTGACTCCTATCCCAAGTGTCCCAAACCACACCCTTCACCCAATACACCTTACTGTCTCTTGCACCCCAAAGCAGGACCTCAGCCGCAGGACCCTCCCTCCCACCTGCCCATTGTTCCTCCTGGAACTAATGACTCCTGCCCTCCCTCAGTCTTCTCTTCCACCCTTTGCCATCCTAAAATCACCTCAGTGCCAGTTCTCCAACAGCAACAGAGGAGAGCCACATGCTAACCTCTACCCAGCATTTCAGGAGCCCATGAGCTATTGCCCCCACCCCTGCCCAGCCCACAGTGCTTGGCATAATACAACTCTCCCTGGAATCAATGACAAAGTTCATTGTTTTGATGATAAAGAACCAACCTTACAAAGCTCAGTTAGCATTAACAATTCAGCATACATCAGTTGTCTCTAGAAGGGTGCAGGCATTTATTTCCTATAATAAAGACTGAGAAAAGTGAAGTATACCTGAAGCAACTATAAATACTGAAAAATTCTTCACCTCCCTGTGGCAGTTGCTACATCTTCAAACAATTGCATTTTGTTCTGGCAGTCAAGCCAGTCAAAGCCAAGCTTTTCAAGGCCATCAGACCTTTTGTATCAACATTACCAAAAACATAGTAAGACATCAGAGTTATGGTTCCAGTCGTGGTCATCTGATGAACAGGTAGATTTGTCATTTAAGCCTATCCATTAAATGCTACTGAACTCCCACCAGCACACAGCTTAGATTTTGTACTTTTAAGCTATTATACCAGAACATCTGCAGGCAGTTCAGGGACAAAAGTTTAAATACTGTTCTATAAGCAAATCTAAAGCTCATATCACTTTAGTGACCTCATGTATTTAACTGGTAATGCAATGACAAAAAGACTTTGCACAGTGCATATAAACTATCATTTCCAGCAAAGAATGAGGATCCATTTTGTTTAGAGGCTGTGCAGCCTTTGTAGATTTTTAGGGAGTAATTATGCATTCCTAACACTGAGCAGTGCAAAATGTTCTATAATGCACTTCAGAGATTTGTTAGGGCTGTAACCAGATCATAGGAGTTATTCAATTTCAAACTCCATGGCAATGTGTTAAGAATATGTCAGAGTGGAGGTATGGTTAGGAATGAACTGAAAGGAAAACTGGTTTTTGCCGCCTGATCAGAGGTATTGCAAAATGTCTATAAAAGCTCTCTAGTCTTATCCACGTAGATTTCAAATACATTGGAAAATTCCACAAGAATAAGATTTGCTTTTGGTTTATGAAGTATTTCTACCCAGTTTAAGTCTTATTTTAGAAAATCTAAGCTGTCGCCATGCTGTATCAAGTCTGCTCATCCAACTCTTCCGTTTTGATGGATGTATTTAGGTCTATGTGACTAAACTTTGCCCCTTTCCATCCAAGGAAGAAGGAAAATAACATCACTTATGTACCCGAGGTGACACAAACTGTCACATTCACATATCAAGTCTTGAATAGAACTCAGTGCACATTTGCATGCTGAGTTTAATAAATACCATGAAACCAGGAAAGTTCTGGACCTAAACTACCTCACTGGCCTAAATGGTTAGCCTGAATAACAAAGTCCCTTGAAATAATTACATCAAAATTCTAGCACTGCAATTTGTAGCAACCTTTTTTTAAATTTAGTTCTGTATTCTTTTCAGGTAAAATGTCTGCTTTCTTTAAGCCCTCATCCCATACCTGAAACATAAGGAAAATATGTTCCTTAAGCTGTGGGTTCATAAGCTCAGGAAGTATGAAGTCAGCCTATCTTTTTATTTATTTTAGTGCTATTCTGAACTTCATCCACACTGTCTAAGCCGGTTAGATCAAACTTGGGCCACTACATCATGTCCTCGTGCTGTTGGTCACCTGCAACCAAGAACCATCATTATTTTTTGTTTTAACTACTTTTGGTTTCGTTGTTTCAGAGGCTTAATTCTATTTGTCCCTTTTATATCCCAGTTACACCACCAGTCCCTTAAGCTTCCCAACCCACTTCATACTGCTGCATTTCTGTCTATTTTCACAAAGTTTCTAGGCACTCCCTGGTGTACATTGAGCAAAAAGCTATTGTCACTTATTCTATCAGTCACTGGGCTGTCAAACAAGCTGAAGGTGCGTTATTTTTTTAATACCTCCTCAAGCTGACAAGATTGAGCCAAATTGCATTATTATGTACTTCAGCACGAAAAGATGGCCTGAACAATTCCTGCAGTTTCTTACACACAATTTTTCAGAGACCAGGGCAGTTTATTTTTACAATATCCCTACCATCAATTGCTTGCATCTTTCTTCCAGCAGGATTGCTTCAGGAAAGCTAATTGTGATATTAAATATAGTCTCTCTGCCAGTCTGTCCTCAGGGTACAGAAAAGTCGAGAATGAAGCGTGGTATTACAATCAAGCCTGACACATGTACAGAGCATGACCTTCTCTGGGCTCTCAGATATTGTGACTTCCCAAGCCAAAAAGAGATAATAAAGTTAAAAGGCAAATATAAGTAGTACAGAATATGTTTGATGTATGATCACAACTCAGCAAAAGAACTTTTTCTTACAAATTTTTCTGAAAAGAATAAAATTATTACTTTCCCAAGAATTCCAAGCAAATTAGCTGCAGGACTGCAGGATACTTGTATTCTGTAACTTTATGCAGAGTTCATTCTGCAATCTGGCTTGCATGCAGAAATTACTGTCTGAAAAGGATCTTTTCAGAGGTAGGCAGGACTTCTGAAATCCAGTTTAGAATCTGCCTTCACAGGAGCAGAATGATTGGAAGATTCTCATCTCCACCCCTCCAGAACACTAGCGCACATTACAAGAAGAACTATTTTTAATATCGCATGACGGATTGGATGATATCTTCTCTACAAAACTTTCTTTATAGCTGACACGGATAATATACCAAAATCAGCCTGTGCATAGTTGTTCACTCTAGGACAGAACAAGGCTATTATTTTGAAATTAATTTTTTGCAAAATTGATGTATTTTTCCATGCTAGGCCAACGGTTACACAGAGGCAAATATTCTAACTTGGGGGAAAGCAGGAAGGCGGGGAAGGGTGTGGGGGGGGTGCATCTCACAAGAAACAAAACGTTCACAGAAGCAAACACATTAACCCATGGGAGAGTGATACAACTATTATAGTTTCTTTTTTCAATGTGCACTTCTCCTATTCTCAGCTGACGCTTTAAGTTTTTGAACGTTTTCCTACTGCACCACATAAATGGCTCTCGTGTTCAGTACCTCGGACAGCGCACGCATAACACCCGGTTTCTTTCCACTTTTAAAGAGAGACACGTTGCTCTGAAGAGCAGAAATACTCATCTGTCTCAGCACAGCTCAGAGCTTTACCCCAGTGATTCAAGCTCATCATTTCTGGTGGGACTAGAGCACATCTTTCTGCAAGTCATTCCACCTTGAGATAAATGCTAATTGTTAAAGAACTGTTTTCATTGTTAAAAACCTTGCATTTATTCTTACTGTCATTGTAACTAACTTCAGCTTTTGCATTTTATCATCACAGACCTTCAATCACCAGCTGTGAATAAATAATTTCTGCCTAGTTAATCAGTAAGAAGCTGAAGAGCGAAATCCATCAGCCTCTTATTTTGAGACAGTTTTTCCAGAACCCAGACCATTTTCTAAAGTCTCTCAGATATTTCATTCAGAATACAGAATTCAGCTGCATGTTTCATCAAAGCTAAAAGCAAAAATATTATCATCTCCTCAATTCTACTTAATATTCACTTAATCCCACGGCAACTTAGTTTTTTCACCACACCAGTGCTGGGCAGGATGCATGCACACCACCCTTCCAAGTGAGACCACGTTCTAGCCTATATGCTTGACAGACATTCTTTGTTCCTAACAGCATGATCTTTTGTTCAACTACGTTAAAGCAGCCAAAGCGTTCAAAGACGACTATTTTATTTAGATGAATGTGGTTGTTCTGCATAATTTGGATCACCATTATTACTGCTTCTTCCAAGTGTGGTCAGTTTGATGGCTGGTAGCATAGCAAATCCTCACTAGCTTCCATTCATTAGCCCATCCTAAGACACGGAGCAGGAAGCAGACACCTAAGCTCTGCCCCTCCCTACCTGACCCTTAAGGTTGTCCTCACAGATGGAGCAATATTGTAGTACCAGTTAACCCTAGTTTGCAGCTAGTGCTCACTTTCTTTTAGGGTAATGCTTGTGCACAGCATGTCCTATGTTACCAAGTGCCACCCAGCCAGGACAAGATTTCCCTTCTTTACTGCCTAGCAAGCAGGCCCTTGTGCTACCTGAACAATTTCCCAAGAACCGTTTCATTTTGTCTACCAGGTGATAGGTAAAAAGATTGACAGGCCCTAAGCCAAGAAGAGACCCATGGAACATATTACTTCTGAGGTATGTCATGTGGCCTGGGGGTTCTTTCTGTGATCTATTTAATAAAGTTCTGTGTAGTTTATGTACACTGATAAATGTTTTTAAGTACTTCCATGACAGTAAGTCAATTACTTAATGTTACAGTCCGTTATCACAGTACTCCCTTTCTAGCATATTTTTGAATCTTAAAAAACTAAAAAAAAAAAAAAAAGAGCAAGATCAAGTTTTCTGTCAAGGTTTGGTTTTCTTTTTTTCTTTTTTTTTTTTTTTTGATCCCAGATCAACCTTTCTGTGATTCAGAATGGAATTGGCACTTGGCTAATACATTTTGAAGTAGCATGAAATTAATGTTCTGTACTATATTTTGAGGGAATAAGTAAATCTGATTAGTGTGAGACCTCCCTATCGTACACTGCAATTGCACTTTGCTGAAAGCTAGAACTATATCTGGAATATAAACTAGCTGAAACTTATGAAAGTGATCAGCAAGTTATGCAGAACTATATGTAATTATCTGTTAACAAGTTATAGCAATATTTTGAGTCAGAAATATTATTGAGGGAAAAAAAAAAAAAGCAGGTTGGCTCAAGAGTGGGAAAGGTTCCCTATTCTTACTCTAGTTAACTTTGGAGTGCTGAAAACTATTGCCAAAGGTCAAATTTTGAAGCCACTAAGTCTATCTTGAAAAGCACAATAAAAAGAAATTTATACATAGCTATGTATACTTGGAATTAAAAATTACAACAGTGTTCCTTCCCTTTTACATGATACAGTATTTTGAGAGTATTTCTCAACCTCTTTCTTCTTTAATGAAGTATTTTCATTGAAAGTTCGGTACAGAAAAAATATTTTTTTTTCTTATGTCAATGTGAATCAGGCTTTCACTTGGGGTTTGAGTCATTCCTGTTCAGAGTATAAATTTATGCTTAACATATTCAGAATTGTCCCAGGACCCAATTTAAGGAATTTCACTCTCAGCAAAAAAACTGGCTGTTGGTCACATAAGTCATTTGCTTTATAAAAGCTTAAATGCCATTATTAATACATGCTCCAGGCAACTCTCATGTGAGGATCATATTCTGAAGAAACAAGTATTGCAAAGGTTTACTTTTCAAGTCAGAGCTTACAATGATCACTATCACATTACAAGGAGAGTAAATTGCAAAGTAAACAGTTATAGAGGCAAAGATATAGAGCAAAGAACAATTATAACCCTATATTTTACCATCGACAAAAGGCCAGCAAGACTCTTGTTGGAACTCAGAGGTTTTCAGTCAATCTTAAGCATTGTGTCCAGTTTGCTTAGATTTATTTCTATTTATTCTTCCGCTACAGTCAACGAACTAATAACAAGTCCATCATATAGAAAACACAGAATCAGTTTCACAAATGTACTTTTGAGTTTTCTGGTATTATCAGTACATGCACGACACCGTTGCCTTAAAGCTAGCTGAGATTGGTGTCCTTTGTACTGCATGCTGTACACACATGTAATGAATGGTGGTACCCGCTCTGAAAATCTTATAGTCTTTAAGAAGAAGAAAGTAGAAAGAAAAAAAAATTAAAGCAGAAAGAGAGAAAAAGCAGGGTGGAACCAAGGCCAAAGGCAAAGAGACAAAGGGCCTCTCTCCAAAACAAACACACAGAAAGCCAGGGATAGTGCTAAAAATATAATCACATCTCAAAACTGCCGGTCAACGGCTTTGTTCAGAAAACTACACTATCTACCATTACACGTTTTACTAAATTCCAACCTCATAATAAATTTGCAAATAAAACAACTTTCAGGTTTTCATCAATCCTTTCCCCCCCCTTCTCTCTCCCAGCAAACTCCTTTCCCAACTCTCCAGCAAACAATCATCACAGTCCATCTACCTAGTCTCAAAAATAAAAACAAAAATTAGCAAGTACATACTACGCATTTCTTGAGAATCAATATGGTGTTATAATTTAGCAGAAGTGACATGATAATGGGTTACAGTGAGGTGAGATAAAATCCTATTGCTAAACCTAACTGTAGGACACCATGGGAATACTACATGAATCTTCATATTCATGAAGCTTAATTATAGCAAAATAGCCAATCTGTAAAATACAGCTACATTCAAGTACTGATTTCAAGACTAAAACATGAACAAAAAAGAAGATGTTTCCCAGGAGATGAGTCTACAAGATGTGTGGAAGCACAAACGCAAGCAAAAATCAAAAAAGACAGAACAACAGATACTATAAAACATGGAAGAACTAGAGCGGCAGCCAAGGAAACATTTGGGAATTAAGAGAGCTGAAAATACGGTATAACTGTATGGCATAAAAGGTCTGCAACAGCTGAACTGCATGTTACCTGTTTAGTGCAAAAAACACCAAGTAAAGCACAAAATAAAAAGATTGTAAAGCATTAGGGGTCAAAGAACATGCATTTCTTTGCCAGGAAGAATTGCAAGTTGGCGCATGCTTCTCATAAGTCAAATTTTCTAAAACGGTGGTCAAAAAGGGCATATTATGTCATTTGTGGTCATTCGTCAGTTTTTGCCACTTCTTCACATGCTACCAGTGTTACCCAGGACATAGTAATTAATGTGAAAGGGGACAATATGAAAGTCCCAGACTGGGTTCATCATTTCAGTCTGAAGACAGAACAATTAAATTTCGTGTCCAGATACATTACCAGTATATATTATGGGAGGGTGGAAGCAGAGAGCCTATGACACTCATTTGCCACTGAAGACCTTAGAAAGGCAGCAAAGTGTAGGTTGGAGACTCACTAGGAGACAGTTTTAGAGTAACACATTTTGTTGTGAACCTGAAATTGCAAAGGGAAGAAAGCTTAGTCCAGGATCCAGGCACTAGATCTGAAGTAAATAATGCAGTGAAAAAGAAAGTTGAGGGATAAACGGCAATATGAGCTAAATCAGTGTGACCAAGGTGGCCAGACATTAATGGTATTGAAGAGTACTTGAATGCTTGAATTTAGCCTATGAAAACTTCAGTGGATAAAGACAGACAATAGCCAAATATTCTGAAGAGTAGCTGCAGGAAGGAGAGAGAAAGGTGCAGAAGAGGGACTGAGTAGATCCATAAGGCTTCTTCCTTTGACCCACTACAGGATGATGGCATATGAGGATGCCAACAAAGAGTATTCCCCTGGCAGCACCCTCTCTCTTTCAGGTGGAACAGAAAAACGTTGTCACTATACAAGTGATTTCAAGGCAAAATCACTTGGCGAGGATGCACAGTTGTCTGCAAGAGCTGGCACCTGGCCCATAGTCCCAAAGGTTTAGGCTCAATTTCTCCACAGTAAACAGTAAAAATCTTATATCCAGCCCTAACTTCATGACTCATACTTCTCCGAACAGCTTTTAAGTAGTAAATATCTAAATAATCTCTTCAAGGCACTTCAGATCTGTAGTGGTTTCAGCCAGGATAGAGTAAATTTTCTTCCTAGTAGCTGCTGCATTGTGGATTTAGTATGAGAATAATCTTGATAACACATATTGTTTTAGTCGTTGCTAAGTAATGTTTGCATTAAGTCAAGGACTTTTTCCACTTCCCATAGAAGCTGAGAGGGAACATAGGCAGGAGAAGCTGCCAAAGGAATATTCCATATCATAGACATCATGCTCAGTATATAATTGGGGGTTGGCCAGGGGGCAGGAATCCACGACAGCTGCTCGGGACTGGCTGGACAATCAGTCATCGGGTGGTGAAAGCAACTGTATTGCATCACTTTATTTTGTATATTCTTTTACCTTTTTTTTTTCTTCCTTTATTGTTCTATTAAAATGTCTTTACTTCAACCCACAAGGTCTTTTTCCTTCTTTTTCTCACTTTTTTCCCCTACCCTACTTGGGCAGAGGACAGAGTGGAGAGAGAGTGAACAGCTGCGTGGTCCTCATTGTTGGCTGGGGTTAAGCCACAACAAGGTCCTAGAAAGGGACAGGGACTATAAGATTTGAAACTGCATTTCACTAACCCGTGGTTAACGAACTGAATTTGTTGTTCCCTTAAGGCACTATTACTTGTTTTGAAATATGCTGTTCTTTATCCACCTTTCCAAGCAAATCCTTTAGGCAGATTAACATAAAAAGTGATTAACTCTATAAAAACCTAAGAAATATTTAGAAATACTTCTCTATTCCTATGTATATCACTCAAACCTTCTCATTTAGAATGTAACTAACAAACTATTCCCTACATCATTCCAGATAAGGCAATTTCAGAAAATAATTACATACCAGATCACACTTCTGAATAAACAAAAAATCCCAACAAATGCCTACACATTAGAGAGACGACTTGCAAGAACTAGCCATAAATCCTATAATGTCAGAAAGGAGAGGCACCAAGTCCAGCAAGATTTATCTGCTGGCAATATGTAAGGTGCATCCTTGCACTCTCCTATTTCAAAAAGCACATCAACAGGAACAAGAGAATAGAAGGTTAGCACAGGGGGAAAAAACATAGAAGAAAACTGATCTTTCCTTGGAGATTATTTCTTCTACAAGCTTAAAATACAAAACACACACCATGTTATCAATAATTCTTAAATGGTAGCAATGCAAGGGAGAAAAATAATGGGTGTTGTCTCAGTGTTAGGTCTAGCAGGAGTGGAAGAATGGTTCCACAAGACAAAATGAGGAATCTCAATCTTCAATCCTCTACAGAGCACTGAGCTTTTTCATAAACCTTGTTTTCTACTGTGCATGACAAAATTCCTCCTAATGAGCGATAGTTCCTTTCAGCTTTCCTACACACATACACCCAAAAAAAAATGTTACTTCCTAGCTCCAAACAGCTTTTGCTGCACAAAGAGCTTAAGAACTACCTTCACTAAAAATTCAGAGATTTAAAAGCTCAAATGCATTCATGTAATTCTTGGCTTATATTGGCACCATAAGCCAGGAGCAATATTTGTTTCCATGAATGTTTCTGAAGATACAAATTTCAATGTAGGAATAGATGATCTATACGGTCCCTTCCAACTCTAAAAAAATTCAGTGAAATTCAGTGAAAATAACCCTCGGAAAAGTCTGTAAGCACATTCCTTAGTGTCTGTACCTGTTCCTTTTTTTTTGTCACTGTCTCCATCAAAACAAACAGAACTGATATGCTTCGGCATCAGCATTTTGCATTAAAAGGATGCATGCCTTAGGGCCATCTGCATTATTAACCTTTGCACATCTATTTTACCATGGTGATCCTACCATAGTCGTATACTTAACCCACAATGCCATAATTTTGGACACAGAAGCAAGAATTTCTTAATTCAGAAGTAAGGGATCGACTAATTGCCTGCAACTGCTACAGTGAAGAAGGGGTTTTACAAAGCACAGAAAACACTGAATTTTGTGAAAATAAGAAAATTAAAACTTTATTTTTCTTATGTTGAATGCTCTAAAATACATACCCTCTCTCCATTCAGTCTGTGTGGGAGCACAAGCTCAGCTTTTAAAATTATAGTTAATTACCTGTAGCCCCCTCACACCACTTAACATTTTAGTAAACTTCATGACCCAGTGCTCTTTCCATCTGGACACGTTTTCATGCAAAGCTCTCCAAATGCATTGTTTACAGTCATGGCTGGAGATTCCCCTCTTCCTGTCCTCACCACAGATAATTTCCCTGCAACCTTCTCACCTTGGATCCAACTGAACCTGCTCTGATCACTGTCCAGCAACATCCCTCATCCAAAGCTCAGAGCTAATATTCCCGCTTCAGCTTTCGTTCCTTACCTTCTAGTAAAACACCATGACCATCTTTGCAAGAGTCTTGTTCTCCCTTGGCTTTGAAACCCTTTTTGCCCTAATCCCTGCTTCCATGTATCCTTCTGAGGCTCCTCCTCCGTCTGACACACACAGACGTTCATACAAAAGCTTGCTTTGGGAGATGATTTCCTCTTCTTTTGAAATATAAACTGCAACTGCAACACTTGAACTGACTTATTTCAGGCACGATGGCATCAGGTACTTACACAGTAATAAAACTGATCCATGGTTTAAGGAAAAGCTTTCCTTCTTACCGAGTATCTGTCACCATCCAATGTCTCCGAGTGCTGCCCTCAGTCAGAAGGAACCAGAACTATTCCTCCATGCCAAGCACACACCTGCACAGGTAGGAGACTTGTGAGGTTTTTGCCTCCTGGAAGTTCCAGTTTTCACTTCCATTACTGAAACAAAATTCTGGGTTGCGGCTGTTGTGCTAATTGGTTGTGCATTTGTAACAACATAATAGCACTAATTAAATATGAAGCACCTCTATGCTTTTTTGTATTTATTAAAAGCACACTAGATACTAGAATTTTCAAGTTTATAGAAAAGTAGCTACATATTCATAGCATCATTTAGGTTGGAAAAGACCTTTAAGATCATTGAGTCCAACTGTTAACAGAGCACTGCCCAGTCCCAATAAACCCTGTCCCTAAGTCCCCCACCTACACGCCTTTTAAATACCTCCAGAGATGGTGACTCAACCACTTCCCTGGGCAGCCTGTTCCAATGATTGATAACCCTTTCAGTGAAAAATTTCTTCCCCAATATCCAATCTAAACCTTGTCTGGCACAACTTGAAGCCATTTCCTCTTGTCCTATCACATGTTACTTGGGAAAAGAGACTGATCCCCACCTCTCTACAACTTCCTTTCAGGTAGTTGCAGAGAGTGATAAGGTTTCCCCTCAGCCTCTTTTTCTCCAGACTAAACAGCCCCAGTTCCCTTAGCCAATCCTCATAAGAGGTACTCTAGATCCCTCACCAGTCTTGTTGCTCTTCTTTGGACCCATATCAGTAGCTTGCAAACTACTTTTGACTAAATCAGTAACAGAAGTCAGAAAAATATTTGCCCTTGGAAATGACATTTTTAATTTATTCAGAACCTCTCTAATTTCTAATATCCTGTATTGCACTGACCTGGAGTTTCCAGGTTTCTGCGCAGTAAGTGGTATTTTGCTTGAAAGTCATTTAAGTTAGTCCATGATGTATTACTTGGGGCTAAATTTTATTTACAATTATATGACCTCTTACATGGCATACCTTTATATTTTCCTTTTTTTTTTTCCCCAGCTAGAGGAGTTTTATCTTCACTCATGTATAAATGCATTATGTTTTTAAAAAGTACTCCAAAGCCATCTACCAACAACCACACCACACCCCCAAAATTCCAATATTTAATTCAGCATCATCTTCTTGCACTGAGCAATGCAGAAGCTGTACTTTCAGCAGCTTAAACCTGAAAGTGAAAAAATGTGAACTACCTATATTTTGAAAGAAATTGTGTTATGAAAACAATTCTTCGTTCATAAAATATGATCCAGAATGCCTATGACTTTATTACCTACACAGAGCAATAATGGTTTTGGATGCTTCCAATACCTATTTCCTAACCTTCAAGATTTTAGTTCTGTAACTTCAGACATTGGAAAAAAGGAAAGCTCAGGCTCCCAAGCAACAACACCTGTTATTGAAATGCTAATTTTCATTTAAATATAAAAGAAATAATAACATTTGCATTTAAACTGCAGTGATTAAGCTCTGAAGGGCCAGAAATTAAATTACTTATCTTTAGGGGGATTTTATAAATCCCTGTCTCAGTAGCAAGTAGCAATAGAAACAAAACAGACTAACTCTGGTCTTTGCTTATTAAAATTTTTACATCTTCAAAATAGGAGACCATAGTATTTATGATTATAAAACTGTTCCCATAGCAGACATTGCTAGGTGCTCACTACAATACAAATGGAAAAGTATGAATTGTTCCATTAGTGCTATAAAAAACGTGGTGGGAGAGTGGGAGGTTAGGGAGGGGAAGACAGACATCGACCTAAGGAGCTTGCCACCTAATGCAGAGAAACCAGACTAAATGTATGGTTCAAAATAGCATTAGGTTTCAAAATGGATCTGGGGAAAAAGAAGTGCAATTCTGTATAACAAAATATGCAGTAATGCATTCTGTGTCTTAGATACCAAGATCAATCAGTTGTGTTCAAATTTAATCCTTTGTAGTTTATTGGTTTAGCTAAAAATACTCTTCCAGGGCAAACAAAGGTTTCCCTTCAGTGTGGATTAAATACTTTATGCTACTCACAGGAAGCATCCTGTCTTTTCTATCCCCCAGACAGAAGAAAAATTGGAAAAAGCCAATTTTGATTCATACTGGGGGAAAAGAAAAAAAAAAGTGTTTATTTGGCTTTGTAGCCAAACTGAATAAAAATTTAACCTTATTCATGCAGTTCCAAAAAAAGCCCCAGTTACAGACTTGTTTTACCTATTACCAATGAACCAAATCAGCTGTTACCATAGCCAGTTCTATTAAATGCCCAAGTACAAACTTGTATTTGCCCTTTCCACCAAGATACAGACAGAAATCAAATTTCAGCTGTAAAAAACTGTATTATCTTTAAAAGAGAAGATCTTCAAAAATGCATCTGTCATGAGCTAGACAAGTTTGGCACTGAAAGTTCTAACTTCAGAAGAAAATTTTCACTTACATATGCAGACATGGCTTTTACAGCTAAAATTCCATAATAAAACTTCTCTTAAAACCAATGACATCCATTTCTGATGTAACCTTCCACAAAACTGAACACAATAGATTTTCCATGCTGGCAGCGCCTTGCCCTGATATGAACTACCCTCAGAGAAGCTATATGCAAGCCATTTGCCCACATGGCATATTTGGTGCTCTCTCTAACGGAACTTCACCATGCAGAAAAAGTTTCTTCTTGATTTCGGTAATTCCAATCGCTATGTCCATGAGAATGATTTCCGATACTCCCTTGCCTATATATGCTTAGGCACCCTGGACAGTAACACGGAAAGCACAGGACTCTACCAGAGCATCCGTATTGCAAATTTTTTGGTTTTCAGTCTAATGTTGGTGACATAATCCTCTTTAGCAAAGCCTAATGAACACACAAAATGAAATGTGTTTCACATATTTATACTTTTTCATTCAGACCACAAAGATAGCAAGAGCTGGCTTGGTGGTAATTTTCTGAATGGAACAGACCCTTCATTTTCCCTTACCAAAAAGATTGCTGGATGAGCAATTCAAGTTAGCATTTGCCAAAGGAGCAAGTGGCACCATGGCTGCCCAACAGTGTGCTGCTCTGGAGCCACTGCTCTGAACAAGGTACAATTTGGTATTCTTCTCTGGTGGCTCCACAAAGGACGTGGTAGCTGTTTCCACAAGTCTTCTCCTGACCTTTGAGATGAGTGGTGACTAATCTTTTTGGGTCCTGACCCTCACAGATGCTAGGGATATAGTGTTTGGTGTTAACCATTAGGAATAACTGCTCTAGCTCTAATCCCTAACAGGCAGGACCTCCAATGGCAGAACCATTTTACGTTACTAATAATTCACGTCATCTTCAAAGCAAAGGGAAAAAAAAGCAATCACTTCCCAGTTTCTTCTTTTGAAGGATCAGGTTTTTCCTGCTGTTCATCTTCATAAAAATAACTTTTCATATATTTTTCCTCTCTCAAATCTTTAATCCCAACAGTAAATCTACTTTAATTTTCCTGAAAGACTTATTTCAGACTTCATACACAGAAATCAAACTTAATAATTCAAGTTTAATAATTGAAAAAAATATAAAATTTTGAAGCTCTAAATTAAAACATTCCACTCATATATTCATTATTTATCAGAGTTGGAAAGTGATAAAAGAAGAATTTTAGAGATTACAATGAAGCCACCTCTTTATTTGTCCAAATTCTAGTTACTCATACCTGTACCACAATAATTTGATCAACTCTCTGGTCACCAGAGGGACCATATGGACAAGTACATGCCTATAATCAAAAAAGGATCAAAGTTATCAGCTGTTCCTCATACACTGAACACATTTTCTTTTTAGAAGGTCACTTTCAAACTCAAAGGTACACAAAGCAGGCTGTAATCAGCAACTCCATAAAATAAATCAGGAGCATTCAAAGAGATTTAGATATAAAACCAGAAAGCTTCTTCCAAAGGTATTCTTCTGTTGGAAACAATAGAAAAGAAAACCCAAGTCAGACAGCAAGCAACTTCCTTGGTGTCAAAAACTACTTTAAAAGGAATCTAACACAACCTGAAAGAAATATCACAATGTAGCACGTTACCTGAAATTTTATGAAAGAAAAAGAAAAATCAAAACAAACCAAAATACACGTAGAACAGGAAAAAAAGACTACTCAATATCCATCTTCCATTTTTAAAAAAATAGAAATCTGTATAAACTGATGACATAGCAAATATCAGAAAGCTAGAAAATAATGTATTTTAGTAATGCACAATACTACTTAAGAACTATGAACTATTTTTTAATTCCCAATTATTCTTATTTTCATTGGGATTAGCAACATGATATTAATATTGTGAATTTTTAATAATATAGTAGCAACTGTAAATCAAAAACAAGCCATAGTGCCATTCTGACCCATGTTCAATTCTAGGGGAGCATTGTCAATATCTTTAAGTGTAAGTAAATGAGTTTCATCTTTTAGGATATTTTTTCAATATTAATGAGAGGGAACTTCTCACTTAAAAATCCTCTGTAACTTAAAGCTAGAATAATACTAAAATGTAGTGTTTAAACATTCTTAATGTTCAAAGTATTTTAATTTAATATTATCTTTTGGGAAATGTTACATGATCAGCTTTGTGGGTGGCATCCACAAACAGTGAACACAATAAATCCAATTAAAAGTGATTTGAGAGGGGGAAACCACAAAAAAACCCAAAGAATACCAACAACTTCACCTCCTGCATTTTGATAAAACAGCCTGCTAGCTCTCCTCCCTCCCCCTCCCAAAACAGACATATCAAACTTGAATATCTCTTGCTCTAGGCGATAGACTGATGGATGGTATAACCAGATGTCCTTTGCTTATCATTAGACGAGACACATATTTCTCTGACCTCCACACTGAAATATGCTCTAAATTTTGCTTGCTTTGTTTAAAAGTAAAATTCAAAGATAACTGTATTATACGAAGCCACCACCTACCTTTGTATACGTTCTGTCCACATAAAACCAGCCAGCACCTCTTTTATAAATATGGGCACACAAGAGAGTGATTTTCCATTTTTAGACAATTGCTTAGAAGGCACAACCTTCTGCTTACAAGCAGAACATGCTAGTGACAGTAAACCACAGCCAGAAGGCAATAATCCATTTACAAAGGGCAACTTAAGACCATGCTGTCCCCATTCATATTCTGGTACAGTCACCTATTACTGAAGCATCTCTCCAAGTAGACATTTTTCAGCAAGGAGGAGCAGAAGCAATTAATAGGAACACTCTCCCATTCATCTTTCTCTCCCCTCCCTTCCCTTTACCTATATGTGTATACACACACATGCATGCATAGGTCACAGTCTTATGGTACTCAATCTTTATTAAGGAATGCTAGGTAATTTGTCTCAAGGTCTGCTCAGTAGAGAGCAATACAACAGCTCCCTTCCTGAAGGGCAGGCAGTTGCTGAGCCGAGAGATGCAGCAGCAGACTGTGTTTGCTCCTTAGAGGTAGGACAAAGAAATACAGGATTTCTAGAGGAACTGCAGGTGATTATACATCTGAGACCTTGGTGAAGTCCTGAGCAATTTCTTTTATGGTCCTGATCCAGACCATCCTGTCATGCAGCAACACCTCAAATAATCACTCTTATGATACACAATAAAAAGCACAAGTGTGCATTACAGATCCCAGCTGCAAGACACGATGGTGGAATGAATGCAAACTGTTGCTAACCCCTCCCAAGACTCAGCCGTGCTGTGGGAAAAGAAGAAGGGTGGCCAAGGACATTTAGGCCCTTCTGGCAGTCTCTGCCCTAGGCAGTTGCCTCATTTGCTGAAACCTAGAGACTGACTTGTCTCATCAGGATACTGTGGTGAATGATAATACATGTCCCTACGCTTACTACAGGAAGAAAATACTGCTGGAATTATTTTCATTGCACAACAAAATTATTGATAAGCTTTGCAAAAATAAGGTCACTCTAATCATTTTCACTCTGATTAATAACCACAGTTTTAACACAAATGTTAAGCACCTGAGGAGGGGTTTTTTTAGATGAAATTAAATTACACAAACAAAAAATAAGTAATCTGTCTTCTACACAGGGAAAAAATGTTTGACATTTTCAGTAAGAAGGGGGTTACACGGAGTCCATCATCAAGGTTATATATTAGCATGACATTGGACGAGTCAAATACTTGTCTGCCTACAATGTATACGTAATCTTATTCTTCTTTTCTGTCCTCCTCTTCCCTCTTGTATGCAACTAATGTGAATTTTCCTATCAATGTGTAGTCTGGTTGTGCACAAACTAAAATACAGCACATACTGTAAAAAGGGAGGAATGCACGCATTTGTGAAAGGGGAAACGGTAGTAGCAGTTCTAAATCTGGGTGATTCAGTCTTTCCAACACAAAACGATTACGGAGGTCAAGTGGATCCTTTCCTTTTAAAATAGAAATTATCCATCCTTTGAGGCAAAAGAAAAGAACTATGCCTTTGCATAAAATAGGACCTCTACAATAACTGCTTTGGTTCACAATAGGAAGGTCAGCTAGCATATTGTGTAACGGCTACAACATTTTTCCAAACTTTCATCGTTTCAATTTTTTTTAACTACCATTCTTCAGAACAAGTCATATTTTTTAAAATGTATAATAATTGAACACATAATAGAGCAGTCAGTAGTGACAGTCCAATGAAAAGAGGATTCCATTAAAGAGCATCTCGCTTTTCAAAACATCCATAGATAGAGGAATATCTAGATGCTTTATATCAGCAGCCTTGAATATGCTTTTTCAGTGACCTCTAGCACATACTAGGGTACTTACTTTCCTCTGTTTTCAGTCTTAATCAGCTCTGTCAGCTCTTAAACAGTCTAGTCACAATATTTTCAGAAATTGGGTGTGAAATCCTGATGACTAAATCTATTAGATTAGGAACACTATAGATAAAAATGTCAGGTTCCCCAATTGTCATAAGCAGAGTTTCTCTAAAAGCTTTACCAAACAATAGTAATACAAAACCTACAGTTAAGCAAACATAGTGCCATTTATGATTCCCCTGTGCATGAATTGGCACTATTACTCAAGGAATAAACTGCCTACCACTAAAAGTAGAGGCCCACTTGTCTAAATGTGTCTTTTTCTCTTTCTTATTCTACATCTTTATTTTTGTAAAGAAACAATATTCTTTCCTCAGAGAGCAAAACCTCTCTTTTCCAGAACATCATCCAGTCAACTTAGAACAAGGTATGTAAAGAACAAAATCCAACTCAACCAGGCAATTTTCTTCACCATAGCTTCTATATCTAGGTGCTTTCCACTTGAAAGAGATGAGACAGGTTTCAGAATTTCAGTTCACAGAAGTGAGCTTCATCTGTCATAACAGAAATTTCTGAGGAAGAGTCTTGCACTTGTCTACAGGGACACATTTTGACCTCAGTTACACAAGTATCCCCCAAAGGCTCCTTATTCTTCACTGTAGGAACATGCTGCTTTTCCTCAGACAGACAGGTACACATAAAAAAAAAGTAGCCACACACCCCAAAGTGAGCAGCTGTGTCATCCCTTTAGAATAGGAGGCTCAATGTCAAACAGCTATAGCAGTAAAAATTGCCATTTGCTTATTTCTTTACATTGCTACGTCTTCAACCTGTAGCCAGCATAGCTCTATATAGGATGTTTAGCAGGTGGAAGGCAACAAAAGATGTGATTTATTGTCTTTATTTACAGGCTAAGGCTCTTCCAAAAGTGGGGGCATCTATAGTCTAATAGTTTATCTAAACTGGATGACACTATTCATGTCACCTACAATACCAAGAGACATGTAACATCATTTATAAAAACAAAGAAAAAGCCATCAACATTGAATGTTTACCAACTTGCAAAAAGTTTAAATCATAGCTTTTGGTTTCTGCCGCAACTCTTTCAACTAGTATTGTAAAGTGTTTACTTTTATATTTATAAGTCATCTAAGTCCCTTAAATCATCAGTATCTGTGGTCTTTCACAGGTCCTCCTCTAAATCATAGAGAATCAATTCAAAAGGTCAATGCTGATTTAAAAAAAAAAAAGATATATATATGTAGGGACATTTGCTAGACTGCAAGTTACTCTTTTATGTCTGCTGAAATAATCTCTCTCGTTTATTTTGGTTACTATGAGTATTTTAAAAAAAAAAAAAAAGAAAAAAAAAAAAGAAAAAAAAAAAAGAAAAAAAAAAAAAGGAGGACCTTCCTACTAAAACTCCAATTTCAAATACCTAAGGCCTCAAGCTTGGCTTGTTTAGTTTCCTAAAAAAATTTTAGGGTACAGTCAAATGGAGCTATCAGAAACAAGTGGTTATTCATCTTTAGAGAGTACAATGCTGACAAAACATACAATTTACCCTTTGCCTCAAAGAGCTCAGGATTTTTCTACAGTGTTCACAAAACCTTGAAACGTAGATTTAAGTTTGACATTTTTCAAATCAAATAAGAAGACGGCAAAAATTAGTATACCTCTATTTTTTCCTTAGTTCACCCACTTCCTCCTCCCCTCAGTTAAGCTTCTGTTTTATATTTGCTTGCTTTGCTTGTATTGTGTTTCACAAAGTTTAAATACAATTATATATATTATAAGAATTTATAGGTAGGAGCAAGCATGAACATAAAATGGATGATCTCTTACTTTGTCTTAAAGTATTCAAAGTAAAATCCCAAAAGAGCAAACACCAAGAGAGCTCTATCAAATGAAACTTAAAACACAAACTTAGTGAAACATTTCAAACACGTAGCCAAAATTTTGTACAATGGGGGCCAAGATGATGCTTACATACAGAACTTCAAATCTACCAAGAGCTTTGAGGCATATTTGAAGTTTTCCCCATGCTCATGCAGTGTCTCAGTTTCTGTATGTGCAAAATGGAGATGGCACTTACTGAATAACTACTTACTGCATAAGAAGTGATTTATATAGGAAAAGTGCAAAGCCTTATGTGAGAGATAAATATCATTGATTGTTCACTGCAGTACAGCAATATTCTGACTCTCCTAATTCCTAAACATAATTATCTGTTTTCTCCATAGTTTGCAAAGTGTATCCTCAAAGACAGGAATAAAGAATGAGAATGCTGATTTGCTTCACTGTGACATTTTAATATCCTTTGAGCCACTGAAAGATGCTTGTGATTTATCAAAACAACATTTTCACATTTCTGCAAATTCAACATTTTATACATCCAAGGACTTATCCACACCGGTGTCCAAGGGGAAAAGAGGCGACTACTTTTTATCTTTTTTAAGTGTTCTAAGATAACTTTACAGCCAACCTTTCAATTACAGCAGATCAAATGAAAAAGACTGCGTATTTTTAGAAAAACTGAGTCACGCCTACTGCCGTTACATGGGAGCCCAAGAGTGGAGGCATCTGAGACAGCTCACTCAACATGAAAGCAGCACCAGAGTTTGTAGCCCCATAGTTATTCTGGATCTTGACAAGGGCCCAAGAAAAACAGGCACAGGAGCTCAAGTTTTAGCCGATGCAGGCCACTTGAGGGCCATGTTAGTTGTTGCTTAATTGAACTGCAGCTGGTCCATTGCAGAGCTCTTCAGCCAAATGGGCTTTCTATCATTAGCACTGACAAACTTCTTCATTGAAATTTAGCCCGTTGTTTTGCTCTCCATATTATAGAGGCATTTCCCAAAGTTTAGGCAGATGTTCAGAGATGTGGGCTTCAACTGAATCCATCAGCAAGAAATCAATGAAAAGGATTCCTTCGAAACAACTTGGTATTTATAGATGCAACTCCATTTAACACCAGGGTAATAAAAAGTTATAGGGCAGGATAGCAGGAAGCAACTAGCCAGCTGCAACAGATGCCGAACCACATTGAGCTCTACCTGCCTTTTCCATTTTTGCCTGTGGTTGTCAGGGGAGCTCTGGAGGGTCACAGGTAAACAATCCTCCAAGGATAGTGCACCTCTCCCAAGGCTGAAGAATAAATGCTGTGTTACCCCCATATTCAAGTTTAACACTCCTCACACAGCCACCATCCTGGATGGCAAACTGGATGGCAAACTCTATATTTTATCATGTGCTAGGCCCATAAATACAGCAAGCCATAAACTTTTTGAGGGTGAGCACTTTGCAGTCACTGCAGCTCCTTGCCTGCAAGAGCTGGAATTCACCTGAGAAAACAAACATAAATCAGAAAATAGTTCCGCAGAGGGCCCAAGTCCTGGGTACTCCTTGTGACCACATGGGACTGTGGTTTCTGCTCAGGAGTCCTGGGCCAAACATTTCCAAAGGGCCAAATGTCCAGTTGTCAGGAGGCAGCTGAAAAGACCTTTTGGAGAACAAGTGGAGACACTCCTGTGTCCTTTCTGAAGGGTTTGAGAGCACATAGGTTTGACGAAGTACACAATGGAGCAACAGTTGGAACCTGCTTTTATCCCACTGCTGGTTCTTAGTTTACAGTGACTGATCAACAGGTAGATGTTCACATGAATATCTGCTACATTTCTTATACTTAAGAATGTTAAATACCTCTTCCCCTAAATGCTAATGATGATTTCCAGTGCCTGGCTAACGAGCCCTTTGAATAGCAGTAATAGCATTACCAACTCTCTCCAAGTGATAAGAGTAATAATGACTAGAGGAAGATCAAACCAACAGTTTGAGCCCTATTGATGAAATATGTTGATGTAACAGAGCAGCAAGAAACAAAGCTTTGAATCAGCTTTTTAAAGTGCTTTAATAAAGCATGAGGGGATGTACTAGTTTCAGCATTTTTAACTGAATTTTATTATTTTAGGATTTTTTAAATACACTCATGCTGGTCACTTTGGGTGAAAAGTTGCCAAAAAAATGGGACAGAACTCATGTTTAGCTCCTCTGTTTCCATTCCATGCTGATTGGGGATGGCATCCTAATCCCTTTGCCTAGGAATTCTAACATAGGTGTGGATGTCAAAGATCTCCCAAATAATTAAAACCAGAAAGCACAAACTGACACCATCAAGCAACAGCACAGGACTACCGAAGTTCAGTAAAGGACATAACAGAAAGCTCTCCTCAGCCCCTATATAGCATTGTTCCCCACTGCCTCTCCCCCAGCCACAACACACAACCACAGGGGGAGATAATTTAGATAACATTGTGGTTTTGTCCCAGCTTTCCCCTCCAGCTTTCAGTTACTGAATGCAACAGAATACGCGTACAGTTTCTTCCTCCCACCCCTTCTCCTTTACAACTTCTCTCTTCTTATTTGCATTATACAACTATACAGACATTCCACAAGGCATTATAAAATTTCTTAAAATTTCTTTAGTTAGGGCATCTAGGGTGGTGTCACAACAAATAACTTTTTAAATTCAGACATTTTTGATAACAAAAGAGGTGACATTGTGGGAGAGGAGAGAAAAAACAAGTGGGTGTTTTTTTTTTAAAAAGTGAATATGTTAAACATAAATGTTTTTAGTGAAAAGTTCTTAACTGAAAAATAACTCTGAATCCTCTGCTCCTCTGGGCCTCCAACACTCACAGTTTGACCCCTCTGCTGATGTTTTGGAGGTGGAGGAAACATTCTTCTTTTTGGGAACAGACAGACACATTTGGACTGCGTCTGTGGCAGCTGGTTATGTTGAGACCTGGTCTAATTGCTTTGTCCTCAGTGTCTTCCCAATGCTTCTAGGGTGACATTACAGTAAATTAATGAGATACCTATTGTAGTGTGAGAAGCACAAAGTTGTTTTATTTTTGCTGGTAGTATATTGGCTTGTATCTCTTCTACACATTTTCTTACTGTTCCATTCTGAACTTGATTGCTCTATTACTTGTTCTAAGCTGCTGCCTCCCAAATCAGAATAAATCTGAAACACTTTTTCTTCCCCTGCTCTTCTAGCTTCCTGCTCCGTTCATAGTATAAGCTCATACAGCCAGTCTTTCATAAACTGCTTTGCAGTTCCCATCCCTATGAACTTCAAAGCCAGTAAATCTTCAATAGCCTAATAGATTGCTCATCATTCAAAATAAAATCATTTGGAGACAAGTTTCAATGCAGAATTTATTTTTATGGGCATCTATGAACTCCAGAAGGCAAGGATTCTGAACAGAAACATTGAAAGATGCTCCATAATAACCATCAATTAGGCAAAGAGATACCAAGTAGAGTATTAGAGATGGAAGGGCTTAAATAATCCTCTACATTAGAATCTTGATGAGACAATGCATCAACAAAGTACTTCCAAATCCAGTAACCAAACTGCCCGGATGCAGAATCATGTATTTCAATGCTCCTTATTAATACACTGGATCGAATCCAGTACCGACTTGCCCCTGCGATGTGTCTGTGGTTAAAAATGCCTGTGTACTTAGCTTAATAGGTTCCCATTAGCGAAATGCAAAAATAGCATTGATTTTACTTAAAAAGAGCATCTCAGATAAACAGTGCCATTAAATGACTACACACAAAATTTTTCTGAACTCTGGCAAATTTGTTTCACATAAAGTATCCTATGTGGATGTTATGGATGAGTTTTTCAGGATCCATACCTCACTTTAATTAACCCAAAATATTCACTAGTCCTTTTACCAAAACAGAAATTCATGGAGAAAAGTGAAAAATAAGCAGCATATTAAAAAAAAACAAAACCAAAACAAACAAACAAACCCCACAAACCAAACCAAAAACCAAATAGACCAAAAAAAACAAAACAAAACCACTGCTAGATTGATAATGGAACCAAACAACCAACCAAAAATCATACAAGTTTTTTATCCTAAGATTTTTTTTTTCCTATAAAAATAGGTAGTTTTCAGACAGCTTTCACTTTGAAATGAAAACAAGAGAACACATAATTTTGAAAAAACTGAAAAGGAAACATTCTGGCTTTTTCTGCATCTCTTATACACTTTTATTTCTTTTTTTTGGCTGAAAGATGACTTTTTCAATAGGAAGACATTCTTTTTTAGCCAATGCAAGTACATATTTTTCCTAACAAAGCAACAATTGACAGAAAAAATGCCCAACTAACTCTGATACACCTTAAATTCCACAAATGTCCTGCAAAGGACATGAATCATGAGAGAGGGAAAAACAAACAAACAAAAAAAATCAATCTTCTTTGAGACAGGAAGGAGGAAGACATTTCCAATTCTACATGCAATTAATTTTCATCAATTAAAACTATACCAAGTTTTTTGTTGGTTTGGTTTTTTGGTTGGTTTTCTTTTTTTTTTTTTTTACTTATTTAAGATATTTACAGACCTATGTTCCTGTAGTTTCCTTACAACTATTATTAGGTATCAGATATAGTAAGAAAATAATTCTAAATGAAAGTGACACAGCAAAGGCAAAATATTTCATCTTCTTTTAGCTGACTACATTTTATAAGCAATGCTTTCCAAAGCCACCTCTCCCACTGAGCTTCACCTTCTATATCCTCTTGCTGGGAGCTCCAGTCCAAAGCAATAAGAGCTCCACAAACAGAAATCTGGAGCACTGAGTACATACACTATTGGGTTCATCAATGAGAATACAAAACATTCTCACCACATTATCAAGGGTTCCTAAGCCTCCTTCACACTTAAACTATGACTTTTCCTGTTCCAGTACTTGGGAAGAAACAGAAAGCATGGATCCAAGTAAAGGACTATGCTTCAGGAGATCCTACCTGAGGTTTGCAACAACGTCCATGAGAAACAAAGGAAATTTTAAAGCTTCTTTGTTTTTCAGTTTCCCTTTATGTAAAATGTGGGTAATCATTCTAATTAACTCAAAGAGGCTTTCGGTTTTTCATAAGGGAAAAAGAGATGTCAAAATAAGCAGGAATAAAGGTTTCCCTGATTTTCTACAGGGCTTGAGATACCTAATTTTTTAACATTAAAAAAAAAAAAAAAGAAAAAAGAAAAAGCAGTTCCAGAAAGTGCTATGAATAACTATTGATAAGGATGCAAAGATGTACTATCAATAAGTAGAGCTCATGTAAGAAAGGAGAAGATGTTGGAAAGAGAAGAAAAGCAAAATCCAGTGAATAAATTCTTTTTTTCTTTAATTCCTTTTGAAAACGCACACAGCATCTCACAAAATCTTCTTGGGCCACTGACATTTAGAGGGGTTCTCTTTTTGTCACTTATTCTATAAAAGTGCCAAATGGATGCTGTGACACAGCATGCATTATCCTATCACTTCTTATTTATGGGTGCACTTTTGCTTCCTAGCCCTGAAATTGCCTTTCAGCAAGTCACAAACATCCACTTTGAAAAGAAGATCAGTTTTGCTTCCCATGTTCTAACTGAATTTTTCCTAGAAAATCCGTGTCCTGTTTTCAGCAAAAATATTTCAACATATCAGTACATTTATGAATTCAGAAAAAAATTAAGTAAAACAAAATGGATTATGCAGATGATTAATCATCTTATTTCTCTGGATTCTTCCACAAGACTTCCACACTTAAATACAACACAATGTCAGCATTTGGGGCTTTTCCTGTTTTTTTCCACTATTTTCTTTTTCCTAACCTCTCCCCTCACATCAGCAGCTGGTTCCATATTTCATTTTAATTCATAATGAATAGTAAAAGATTTCAGATAAGTACACTATAATCTCATAATTTTTTAAAATATGTTGCATGTACATGTAAAAATTTTTATGCTTGTTGGGACTTGCACTCTCACAAAATTTCATATCAAACATTTATTTTACAGAAACATTTTACTTTCAGAGCACACAATTATGAGTATTTGCTCGCATAGCACATCTCTATATAATTTTATCCATTTTCTTTTAAAATCTGCATACTATTTTGTACATTTAAGGGATCAGTTTTACTTACAGTATAGTCATATATTTCCACATAATGATTTTTAGCATTTAAGTTGGTGCCTTTTTTTCATCTTAGAAATACTTTTTCATTTTTAAACAAATGTCTTTTCTGTCAGTGTTATGTAAAAAAACAGTTATAAATTGGAAGAGAAAATGGAGAACATGGAAGAAATCTCAGTCATCAGAGCACACAAAACTCTTCTCACAAGCACAAATGTAAGTCTAAAAAACAGAGATAAATATTTTTTTTCCATCATTATCACTCAGGTATTGCCTGAAGGATCACTTGTGAGAAAACTATCAGGAGAAAAAAGATGTTACTTTTGTATGGGTTATGTCTTTTTAAAGGATAAAACATGGGTTTACGGAACCATGGTATTTAACTAGATACACTTGGGCAGGACATTTTACAAAGGGAGGGCAGTAAAAAACATTCTCTGCCCCTAGAAAATTGCAGTCTATTTGTCAGTAATTTAAAAAATCAGCTTCACAGCTGAACCCAAATGTATTTTCTGAGTGTGTCAGGAATTTGGTTCTCTGTTTTAATAGAGAAGGGAGGAAAACATTTAGAAAAAAAAATTTCCCCTGGCATGCAACTGAAAAACAAGAGCGCCGTATGTCAGCTCTGTTTTCCCTGCTGGAATACATAATCCCTGAACAGAGCCTGCCCTGACCTTCCACAAGTAGCAGGGTAATTGTTCTTGGGGATTTTGTGAATATCACTATCTATTTGAAAAGAAAGCCACAGATAAAAGAGGAAAATGAATTTGAATTAGCAGTGAAAGTGAGCATCCAGTACTGGGCTGTTCCCCAACTGGAAGAGAGCCAGACTCGATCCCCGGGCAGAGAGCCAAGGAGACATCCTTGCCATGGTGCATGACCAAGTTCTGCAGCTGGGGAGTTAAGCTGGACAAGGAGGAGAGACCTCTACATTGTCTTCAGAGTAGGTGAGGATTTAAAGACACTGGGGCATTATTTTTACCCATCCTTTCTCACTACCAGACCCAGAAGCAGGGCAGCAGTAAAACACTCAAGTTTTGTATGGAGAAGCTCTACAGAACAATCCCTTCGGGACACCACAACGAAAGATCAATCATTCGGAGGAGGAGGAGAGAACAAAACCAAAGCACAGAGCTGAAACCACAAAGATATACACAGGATGCATCCCTTAATTCATAATGCCTCACAGTCCTCTCAAGCATGTCTCTAGTGTCAAATTGCTCCCTCTTGAGCTACACTTTTAGTTTTCCATGGTTGCATCTGACTGCTGTCCAGCTTCAGGAGAGCAGGGTGTGAAACACTCCCTCTTGGTAGTGATGTTTATTGACCACAGCTGCCCGCAAGGTGGAGGTGGGATCCAGGCCCAGGAAGGAGGACCTAGCCCAGGTTGAGGAGGGTTTAGCCCCATCGTGGTCAGGGCTCATCCCCCAACCATGCTGCTGCAGCAGGGCTCAACAAGGAGGGCCACTCACCTGAGACGTCAGCAGCGCTGGCATGAATTTTTAACTCCTCTGTTCACCGAAGCAGCAGTTGCTTTCAGTCCAATTCAGTGCACAAGATGTGCAATCTTAGTTTTATGCAGAGGGGAAATACCTGTATTAATTCATATTGAGTGCGCACAAGAGTCAGTGAGAAAAGTGGCAGTGCAGAGAGGGATTTCTGTGATCCATATTGAATTAGTTACTTTAAAATGAACAGTGAGTATTCCATGAAGGTATCTGAACAAACACACAGCCATTCAGATGGCAGTAGAGTAAAGAAACCTTGCAGGTGTAGAGAAGAAAAGGACACAATGAGGTAGGAAAGAATAAATTGCCATAGATATATACCTACATCCTTCGTTTCATGCACCCATAATTCTCTCTGGCAGCTGCATGATTAATTCAAAGATTTATTGATTTTTTTTTTCTTGCTCAATCCTGCTGACCTGCTTTTGTTGACAGGTCTGTGTGGATCACACTTCTCTGCCAGTTGAAAGCATGGCATCATGTCAGTCTCCATGGCCTGCAGTAAACATTTCAGCTCATTCAACACCAACAGTCTTTGAGTGCACGGTAAAAACACGCAGAGCTTATTTCAAACCAAACAAACATGAACCAGCAAATCGGTAGACTACTTTTGCCATGAAAAATATCTGCAACTGCAATTATAAAGTAATTTTGATGGTGGGAGAAAACACCTAAACAGTTCAATTTTTCTTCTCCTGCACTCACGTTTTTAAGAAATTCGCTAGCTTTAAGTTTTCTAGCAAAACCAAAAACATTCTGGTACAGCAACTGCTGACAACATAAAATGCTTAGCCTTTGCTTCTACCACCTTTCTGTAGCAGGACAGTGTCTGCCCCTCTGCAGTTACACAGCTCGAGCTCACACACCAGGCAACAGGCTTTAAAAATTCACTTGATTCTAACTGAAAGGTCATGTAGCCTTCATTGTAACCTTCCTCTGAAGAGAAAACTTACATGCAATTAAAATATGCCTTTACAGTTCAGCAACCCAGGTAAAGCAAGCTCATGCATCAGTTTTGTCCCCTCACATCAAAACTGTCAGAGCTCGTTGGCTGTTTGCTCGTGTTAGAGTTTTGATGGGAAACCCCAAGCATTCAGTGCTTAATGCGATCATCTCCTTATCCACTGCCATTCGGGAAGGTGACAAGATCACAAGCCACGAGCAGGGCAGATTTATAAGGAAGAAAACAATGCTATGATCATTTCAAAAAGTAAAAATGAAAATAAATAATAAAGTCAGACCCAAAACCAGCACACTGATTCACCCAAGTATATGCCTGCTCCTAGCCCTTTGATACCAAATCTGATACTACTGAGCCTTGCTGTCTACAAATTTGACCCTTGAAAATCCTGCATATCAAGCCAAAGCAAGAAAAATATTGCTTCAAATATTAAATTCAAGAAAAATTATATGAACCAAAAACTGTCTGAATAATTGTAAACAAAGAGCAAAGACAAAATGGAAAAAAGGTTGAGTGAACACCTGGGAAGGTTAACAGTCAGTCTGCCCTTATTTCACCTTTAATAAAGATCTGGTAAACATCAAGTTAATTAAAATGCAGGCCATATTTATTTGAAGGTTTTACAAATCCCAGAGAGAATTAATACTACAGGAACTGAGTGGGCTAGACAAAGCTGGCCAGATGCTAAAATGGAATTCATCCCAGGAAAATGAAAAAAATTTCAAGTACATCTGGAGAGAAAAAATAACGTGACACAGATATTTCCAGTGAGAGGCTAACTGTGCCACTGAATTCAACCATGCTGAAAGAAACCTCTTCATGACTGGCAACATCAATAACAAGGTGGTAAAACAGAACACTTAGGGCATCAGATTAGATAATGTTATGCATGGTCCAACAGACCCTCAGGCCTGTAGAGAGACGTGATAGGCGCCTACATATATATGTATGTATGTATAACCACACTGGATAAAGACAGCGAAAGAGAGAGAAAGGCATATATTTAAATAAAAAAAAAAAAATCCAGATATTTGAAAGCCTTAACACAGAAAGCAGAGTTACAACCTTCCTCCCTCTCTCTAATTCACAAGAAGTAATTCTCAAGGGTGCCTGAATCCAATCAAGTTTTTCATGTGCTTTAATTGTGTAAGTACAGAGGAAAAAAAAAAATTAAGAGTTGAGAAAAAAATTAAGAGTTGAGAAAAAAAATAAGGAAAGAGGATTGGGAGGTTGTTGGGGGGTTCCTTGTTCGGTTTTAATGTGAGTAGAGGGAAAGGACCCCTTCAACTGATGGAAACGGAGGGCCATCCAAAACAGAGCAGCAACGGAGAGGAAAAAAAAAATTACTATCTACTTGTCTCCTAGACACTCTTATTTATTGAAATGCCCAAACCATTGCTACTATTTGTGAACCCTATTAGTATTAAAATTGCTGGATGTAGTGAGACAGAGCAAATTCTGGCTTTCTACGCTTTAAACAGCAAGACACACATCTCAAGTACATTTTTCTCCTCCATCTCTCACAAATAGTCACCAATGTTCTACACCCTCAGAGCAGCCAAAATGTCCAGTCACACTGAGGAAAACCCGGAAGTTCCCTCTACATGAAAACAGTTTCTCTGGTTTCACATGCATGCCTCCCTGTGCTAACTAAGGGATCAGCAACGACTCCTTTGCCAACAATCACTCACTTTCCTGTGTGCTATCAAAATGTGATTCTTTGACATGTGGATCAGATGCTTTCCATGTTCACCCTCCAAGTCACTCCAAACACCTGGCTCCCGCAAAGCTGTTGAAGTCCTTGCATCTAGTCCTACTGATCCCACAGCCATAATTTGAGAATGACTCACCTGACCAAATAACTCCAGGGTAAAGAAGTAGGAAGCAAACACGCAGCACAGGCTGCAGAGTAGCCAGAGGAAAGGTCCCCCAATGAACAGCTGTATGTTGCCTTGCTTAGTTAGAATTTTAGTTTACAATGAGTCAAAGGAGAATGTGAAAAATGTTTGCACAAGCACGGAGTGCCAAGTTTTTACCATCTCCACTTCCTAAGATTATAAGACACTCTCCTCTTAAAAGACTGGTGTGCTCAGGAAAAATGCTGATAACTTGACATTTCTTAAATAATGTAAATTACTTATTCCTAGGTCCCTTAGGAAAATAACCTTGTTGGAAGTGAGGAAGAAATATATTGTCTTTGGAGATGGGCAAGTGCACTTTATATGTCTTCAAGAAGCATAGAAAACATATTACTGTAACAGCAAACCTACAGTCTTACCTGAGCATTGCTGAACACTATTCACATTAGCTTTCCAGGGAGTCAAGGAAGCTCAGCAGATTAAGGGTTTGACTGCTTTACCTTCTGTGTGCTATCAAAACCTGGATAGCAGAATTACATCTCGCTGACATATTTATGATAGAAGGTAGTTTACCTTGAGATTTTTTTATTTTATATATGTTTCTAATATTTAAGCATTAAAAAAAAATTATACTCTTCTTCCCACTACACCTGGAACTGGAAAAAATCTTGCAGCTAGAGCATTCAGTGGCATAGGTTAAGTGTCTGCTGAATGCTTGCTGGTTGGCAATCTTGATTAAGCCCTGACGTGAAACCAAAACAAGGAAAATCATAGCTCATCTCTACTAGGCACAGCCTAAATCAAATGCATGGACTTAATCCCTGCAATCATCAGCAATAGCCTAACACTGAACACAGGATTCTGCACATAGGACCACTCCCCAGAAAGACAGAGATTTTTTTTCCCCATGTACAAACCTCATGGTTGAAAAAAAAGCGATCACTCTATGTAAACTGATCCACTGCTGTAATCTCCAAACGCCAGCACAAACAAAAACTGCAGTGCTGTATTTTAGACGCCGCCACATGATTACTACTGGCAAACATTGACTGCTTACTGTCGACCGCAGCAGTTCAGAAGAGCCCTTTGTGCAGAAAGAGATCCAAGAGCCCCAGAGCTTTTTAAAGACAAGACTTGAGGAACTGTGTGTAAATAAATAATGCAATTCATTACATCAAATGTAGGTCATTGTACATCAGTGACACTTCTCAAGCTGTGGTCCAGCGTGTCTAATTTCTGGCCGACAGAAAGTGTGCTGGCTGGAAGGCTCATCGGCTGTCATCTACATGTCAATCACAGCTCTTCAGGGAACTGTGTTCCATTCATGCTTACACACCTTTCCCTATTCTTTCCGTGCAGATTTAAATATGCCATTGTGCACAATCGTTATTATGTTTCTCTCCTTTTCTACCTTTTTTAAGCCGTCGCAGTCTATGTATAAATCAGACCAATTCTTGCATGGTATGTCATTAGACAGGAAAATGGGAATTCAGAAAGGTCAGGGCATGAACCTATTCATGATCCTGCTCTTGGCACTGAGCTATTCAGACACATGGAAAAACTCAAAATCCCTCGTAGTTATCAGCATCAGGATAGGAGGCATTCATAATAGAAATACAGTATGTAGTGACAGACAAAATTTAATTCTTCAGCCTTTCTCTTTGTTTCCATCCGCTCTTCATTCTCCTCTTTTCTATCTCTTTGCTGATCCCTTATACTGACCTTTATTTTTAATAATCCCTTTCTGCCCTTCTTCCCCTATAACCATACCCATCCTTTGCTCTCCCCGGAGCTAATTAACACATGAACAGACCCTGCTCTTTGCTTTCACCCAGGCAGAGCAGAATCAGCACTTATTTTGTGTTTACCTTCCCTTCTAGTCCAGCTTCACTGTTCTGGGTGTGAAGAACTGCTATGAACCAAGCACTAGTCTCTTCTCTGCCTCATGGTGGCTCAATAGCAGCAGAAGCACAACCTGCACTGTGGCGTATTTCAGTACTATCGTTCCTTGTTTTTATGGCTGTTGTTACAAAAACATATTTTGCTGCACGCTTTGATCCCACAGGGCCTAGGCTTTTTTTGATTGTTACAAAGTCAACAAAAAGCTGATTCCAAAAGTCTCTTTGTTTTGGAATGGTTTGTGAAGGAAAGCAGTAAGGAGGAAAGGAGACCTGACATTTGAGCAAACTGTATACAGCTATCAGCCATAAAATGTTCTAGGATTATTTAAGCTTTTATGTTTAGTGTCATGTAATGAAAATGCTTAAGAGCTGGTTATTGATACAAGAGAAAACCGCACATCACCTCTCTGGCAGAGATCTTTAAGGTCTTTAAGCTGGCAGATCTTTAAGGATGCTCTCCATAGAGCACAAAAGATCTCAATCCCAACATGTAGGAAATTGGGTAAGGAAGGCAAGAAACCACCATGGTTGAGCCAGGACCTGCTGGTCAAACTAAGGGGTAAGATGGGGCTACACAGGAAATGGAAGAAGGGGCAGGCAACCTGGGAAGAGTATAGGGATGTTGCCCGGCTGTGTAGGGATGAGGTCAGGGAGGCCAAGGCACAGGTAGAATTGGACTTGGCAAGGGACATAAAGAAAAACAAGAAAGGCTTCTACAGGTACATTAATCAGAAAAGGAAGGCTAAATAAAATGTACCCCCCCTAATGAGCAGCAGTGGGGAACTTGTATCAACCGAGGAAGAGAAGGCGGAAGTTCTCAATAATTTTTTTGCCTCAGTCTTCACTGGCAACCCCTCTCCTCCTAGCTCTTGTGTTGATGGCCCACAAGTTGAGGATCCAGGTGAAAAAGTCCATCCCACTATAACTGAAGGCATGGTACGTGATCACCTAAGGAATCTAAAGATATACAAGTCCATGGGACCTAATGAAATCCATCCCAGAGTCCTGAAGGAACTGGCTGATGAAGTTGCAAAGCCACTTTCCATGATATTCGAAAAGTCACGGCAGTCAGGTGAAGTCCCTGCAGACTGGAAGAAAGGAAACATCACACCCATTTTTAAAAAGGGTAGAAAGGAGGACCCTGGGAACTACCGACCTGTCAGCCTCCCCTCTGTGCCTGGGAAGATCATGGAGCAGATCCTTCTGGACGCCATGCTTGGGCACATGGAGGACAGGGGGATGATTCAGGACAGCCAACATGGCTTTACTACGGGCAAGTCCTGCCTGACTAACCTAGTGGCCTTCTATGATGAAGTGACTAGGTCAGTAGACAAGGGGCGACCTATGGATGTGATCTATCTGGACTTCTGTAAGGCCTTTGACACAGTTCCTCACAACATCCTGCTTGCCAAATTGGAGGGATATGGATTTGATGGGTGGACGATTCGATGGATAAGGAATTGGCTGAATGGTCGCACCCAGAAGGTGGTACTCAATGGCTTTAAGTCCAGATGGAGAGCAGTGACAAGTGGTGTCCCTCAAGGGTCCATGCTGGGACCAGTACTGTTTAACATTTTTATCAAAGACATAGACAGAGGGATTGAGAGCACCATCAGCAAGTTTGCAGATGACACCAAGCTGTGTGGTGTTGTCGATACACCAGAGGGACGGGATGTCATTCAGAGGGACCTGGACAGGCTGGAGAGGTGGGCCCAGTTGAACCTCATGAGGTTCAACAAAAGCAAGTGCAGGATTCTGCACCTGGGAAGAAACAATCCTCAGTATAAATACAGACTTGGGGATGGGGTATTAGAAAGCAGCCCTGAGGAAAGGGACTTGGGGGTGCTGATGGACGAGAAGCTGGACATGAGCAGGCAATGTGCTCTCGCAGTTCAGAAGGCCAATCACATCCTGGGCTGCATCAAAAGAAGTGTTGCCAGCAGATCCAGAGAGGTGATTCTGCCACTTTGCTCTGGTGAGACCTCACCTGGAGTACTGTGTGCAGGTCTGGAGCCCTCAATATAGAAAGGACATGGACCTGATGGAGCGGGTCAAGAGGAGGGCCACTGAAATGATCAGGGGGTTGGAGCACCTCTCCTATGAGGACAGACTGAGGGAGCTGGGGTTGTTCAGCTTGGAGAAAAGGAGGCTCTGGGGAGACCTCATAGTGGCCTTCCAGTACCTGAGGGGGGCCTACAGGAAGGCCGGGGAGGGTCTGTTTACAAAGGCCTGCAGTGACAGGACGAGGGCCAATGGTTTTAAGTTGGAGAAGGGGAGATTTAGATTGGATATTAGGAAAAAGTTCTTTACCATGAGGGTGGTGGAACACTGGAACAGGTTGCCCAGGGAGGTGGTTGAGGCCCCTTCCCTTGAGATATTCAAGGTGAAGCTTGACGAGGCCCTGGGCAACCTCGTCTAGTTGGGGGTGTCCCTGCTGACTGCGGGGAGGTTGGACTAGATGACCTTTGGAGGTCCCTTCCAGCCTGGACCAATCTATGAATCTATGAATCATTATGTTACTTATTATAATTCAAATGAATTTCAGACTCAGTTTCACGTCAACTGACAGTATACAATTCCTCAGAAGAGAAGGGTCTACAGAAAAGAACTCTTGATGTTGCAGCTGTAGAGCTTGGTAGAGCAGTAACCTGCACTTTGTGAGCTCCTCAAGAATTTTCAGAGTTACCATCAGTCCTTCTATTTTGCCAGCATCTCAGAGATTGTTGGCCAAGACATACATCATCGGAAAGTTTGATTGCTTTTACTAAAAGACACAGATGGGCAAATAAGATACATTTTATGCATTTGTAGCAGATTGACGACTGCACAGGTCTGTTGCTGTACTTGTCTGAGAGCTTGTAATACAGCTGTAGCTAGTGGAGATGGCTAAATACTTCATCTAAATTATTATTCAAAATGGATCTTTCCAATATGAAAAGATTTCTGTGTATTTATTGTTGGAAGTTGGATTTTCTACTTTTATTCAAAATAGATTTGTCCAAATAATTTTTTTTCTTTGCTTTAAAATATTTTTCCTGCTACCTTGGCCTCTAGAGCACAACCTGAAAAAGCTTTTTGGCCTCAGATTTGCTGTCACATTTAAAGACAAAGTGTAGGAGAAAAACCCCAATTATTTAGCTGTTCCCCTGACAGACAGATAAGCACACGCACATCTTTTCATCCACAGCTATCCTTGCATATGGAAATTTCACAGAATTCAGTATTTCTGGCTCCAAACATGGGCACCTCCCTCTTTATTGCACAGGGAATCTGACCTATCTAGACACTCCTTGGAAATGCTCTAGCAGTATGTCTTAATATGTTTCAACTCCCAATTAGCTTAGAATAATCTGGAGGCATGACATAAAATTGCAGCCAGGAAACCGAAGATGCTTTTGCCCAGCCATGTTTATTACACGCTTTGATTACTATGGACATCACTGTGCTCTCTGAGAACTAAGCATACAGATAAAAGCAGATATGTCCAGGATAGTAACTGCTGCAAGAGCAAAAACATATCACTATCTTGATCAAGGAATACACGTCTTAAACATTCTTTGGAAAAAGCTAATTTATTTTTACATTATGAAAGTAAAAACACTTTGCTTTCTTTCTTTAAAATGTTGAATTTACATAAAAAGAGAACCAATATCTAGAACAGTAACAGCTGAAATAAAGGATTCTTGTTCATCTACAGACCTCTCTAGCCCTCTAAATTTTACTTGGAAGTATTGCACTGAGGTTTAAGCCTTTCAGAAAAAAAAAAAAAAAAAAAAAAAGCGCTTCTCTGTTGGACCACTTGCATATGGAGCTTCCCCACTGAAAAGCTGCCCTGCTTCCTGTCACTGGGGGTCTCCCATTCCCTCCTTTATGTAAGGTTGAAGCTTCTTCAGCGACTTGTGTCTTCTATTTGAAATGGGTATATCAGTATGAAAATGTTCTTCTCATTTTTTCCTCTCTCTCTCCCCCTTCCTTTTTCTTTTTTCTTTCTTTTCAAGTAGACATTATCTAGTTTTCCCGCAAAAGCCTTGTCCACCTCAAACCATGATAATCATCACTCTGAGCGTGTATCTTCTTATACTCTTGCTCTTTTTTCACAGTTGAGGTTTTGCCTCAAGATGTCTCTCATTTTCACTGATGTTAATGAGTAACCAATATGTCAGTCATATTAAGAAACAAGAACAAAGCAAATCAGAACTTGATGTTTTCCAATATTAAATGGTGAGATAAAAAGCATACCAATGAATCTGGTCTAGCACCCAGAAATAAAACCATGCTAGCAGTGGCTGCACAAGGAATCATATGCATTTCTTCAGAATATTGACCATTAGTAGAAAACAGCTCAATAGTCGTGTTATGTCTTGCATCCTATTCATCAGCACTGGCATTCTAAGAAGACAAGGTTGATCAATATCTACCATTTGAGTTCATGGTCAGATTATTGCAAAATTGATTACGGGTAAAACTCAAGGCAATTGTTTTATGAAACACGTGTGGGTTCTGGTTTTTAAATGCTCTCACTATTAAGCTGCAGTTAAAGAGTATAAATGGTGAACAAACAAATCTTGCAATCATTGTGGTTAAAGTGAAGCAATGTTTTCCTGCCTCACTTTTGCCCTTGCATGACAAAGAGCATCGACCTGTAATCTAACCTGTGATTTCATCTCTGAAACTAAATCTTCTCTGTGATGTGATCCAATATGATAAACCGAGATTTTTAAATAACATCAGTTTTAATGAATTATATTTTATTTCTGTTTAGATTTCTAACTGTCAAATTAAAGGACTGTGAGATAACCAGAAACTGAGTTTAAGTGTTGACATTTGTGATAGATTTTTAATGATTGTAGCCTAGTCAATGACAGTCAGAAGTTGCATTAAGGGGAAAAAAAAAAAGATTCAATTCAGGTCCATCTAGTTAAATGTTATTACACACTTTTATCCCACAAAAGTTTGGGGTTAAAATCAATATAGACTAACCAGAACGGAATTATCTTAAAATGGCAGCCATGATGCTCTGCAGAAATGCCATGCCTTCTACCCTAAAGAAGGAGTTACAGAGACTTGTATGCCCTACTCCTGATTCCAAGGTGAAGAGCAGGATTGAACCACTCAAATATATCACATAGGTACTAGGTACTAATGCTCAGGTCAAAAAAAAAAAAAAAAAAACAATTGACAGAGAAAATATGCATGTTTTGTTATAATATAGAATGAATAAACTTAAAAAAACCACATTAAGATAGTTAACCATGCAAATTACACATTCTTTTCCTCCAGCCAATACTCACACATACACATATACGTGCATCGTGTAGTAGCCTATTTTAAAATGAAGAAAAGTAAACTCGTTCATCCAATGTTGCATTAGATAATCATAGTTTAGATAATGTTAAGCATAGTTCTTTATCATTACATACAGAATAATGTAAAGTTTGTTTGCATATTTAAATACAACTCTGACCTGACTATATCAGCTGAAGTGTTGGCAAGTCCTACAATTCAGATATTGGAGACCTCTTCATGAAAACACACTCAGTTTCAGTTGCTCAATGACAAAAATAATATGACGTATCAAAATCCAAGAGCATAACAGGGAAGTGGATTTACCAAGCTTAAACAGTGCACCAGTAGCATAGGACAACTGATAATCAAATTACATGCTCCTTAAATATCTACCAAATCCTTAAGAAAGCTATTTGAAATATATTTTTTTAAAATAGATCAAACTTAAGTAAGGAACCAATAAAACACATAGAGAAAGAAAAATCTATGATGAGAGTCATCTAGAAAGATAAATATTTCCATCAATGCAACACTTGACAGAAAGGAAAGATTATTAATATACTAAAGAGAAATACAAAAACATTTCCACACGTTGTAGGATCATAAACACAAACGCATTCTTAAATATACTCTGCAACGGCATTTAACTTAGACTATTTTTTTCCATTCTGCATTACCCTGGAACAATATATTTCAAATTTCTGCACACATAAATCATTTGTATGTGTAACAACAGCTGCACTGTGTGTAATATATAATTTAGATATGTACTATACTGAAAATATTTTTCCCACATATACATTCTCCCATGAATTTCTTACACTGTTTATGCTTTAAGATGTTGGATATTCTTTGCCTGAATTGCCTGTACTTCCTTAACAATGCCTCACATTTCCTCCCTTTGTCAGTAAATAGATTAATGCATATAACTGCTTTAGAATAGATTGTTTCACTTCAGTATGGTCAGCTTAAAGCACAGTTTACGCCTCCAGTGTTATCTATGAAGAAATTTCAGATTAAAATGTTATGAAATTATAAATGATGATTACATACCTCATTTAAACACAACCAAACAAATTTAGACTCGGTACTTCTTCTAATCCATGTGTAACATTACTACTGAAAAACAATTACAACCCAACACATGCTTTATGACACTCAAATTTCTTTGACATATAGGAGTTCCTTATCAAAGTTAAAACATGAACCCATTGCCACAGCACGAGGAAGCTGGTTTTATGTCTGGTATAAAACAAAAAACATGCTATTTTCCCCTCAAGCATGCTAGAAAAAGCAGGGCTGTCTAAAACCTTCATGTCACACACAGTCACAGGGATGCAGCAATGCTAATGTGAAATACATTACTGGAAGGATGACATACCATTCAGCTATAATTGACTCAAAGTAAACATCAGGCATTTGGGGGAAAAACCAGGAACCATAGCTGCCATAGCCAATTGGAAAAGAAAACCACAACATCCTACCTGAGACAAGCGAGACTGTGTCTTTCTCCCATGAGACAACAGTGATGTATGCCTCCACAGAGGAGGGGATAATGCACTTGAACACTGCTACATTGCCTCTCATGGCTTTCTGGTCCTCCACACGGACTGTATAGGGTTCCCGTAAAACTGAAGATAGAAGAAGACGTTTCGTTAAATAAGTTGTAATGATATATCCCATCCACTTCCTTGGTTAGCCTTGCAAAGTTCCCCCAAGGAGGTTACTCAGATTGTGAATTCTTTGTCTCAGTAAATGATAGAGTTTTGCAAGGCTGATTGCAAATTCAAATGAAAGCATTCCCAGATCTTTTTTTTTTTCCCTCAAAATCTGCATTTCACTGTGTTTCTGTGTTCTTCCCCTAATTCTGAGGGCAAGGAGAAAAACTGTAAGAACTACGTATTTATATAGGTAAATGGTGTTGTCTTCTGTTACTTCTTTAGTTTATCATGCTATGTTTCCCATCACAAATTGCCTTCTGCTCTATCAACCGGTACAAAGTACATACAAGTACTGTGTGTGAATTAGACGTCCAGAGGGTAAATGAGAAGATCAGTGTCATTTAGGATTTTGAAGAAATGAGAACCGAAGGAGAAAAACTGATGGAGGTGACAGAGAAAAAGCAAGGTGTCTCAGAAACACAGAGAAATGGTAGTAGGTAAGATAAGAGCCACATTCAATTGCCCAGCACTGAAAGACATAGGTTAATGGTAAGAAAACAGAAACTATGATTCAGAGCTGTATTAAAAAACAGCACGGGTACACTTCGATCCAGCATATGAGTCATCTAGCATCTGGAAGAATTAATTTAATGGACAAAGACAAAAAAGAAAAACCTGGAGAAAACTTTCACACCAAATTAATATTGCTGGGCTGAGATGAAGTTGCATTGGGTAGGACAATGGAAAGAAGGAAAATCCTGGCACTGAAACAATTCAATGTAGAATGAGAGTGAAAAAATCCTGTGAGCAACAGTTAATGGAGAAGGTGGTAGAGCAAAGAAGAAAGAGATGTTGTCTACTACAAGAAGTAAATGGGTATGACAGGAAGGACAAGCAGCAACATATACTCTCCATAGGACCATAAGGCCAAGGTGCAAAAGAAGAAACCACCACAGCCAACACAGATATCTTGAGGTGGCGAACAAAGTTATATATCTTGAAGTGACAAACAGTTGCATGGAAAATAGGAATGAATGTATTGGAAAATGATATGTGTGTCTGAAGCATGTATATGCCTGAGGGTAAGAGTTAGTGGGAAGAACAACCCCAGTGTAGCAGTGTAACCAAGTCAGCAATGCTGAACTGGCACATTACAGAGATATTTCTTGACTACATGTCTTGCCCACAAACATATACCAAGCTCCACCAACTACATTTAACCACATTGAATCTAGACTGGAGAGTCAGCAAGTCCTTTGCAGAGTTTACAAAAGTATTTCTATATACCAGGAGCACTGGAATTTTTAAATGTCAGCCCCACTTACAATGTATTCCAAGAAAAAAAAAAGCGGAGTACTGAAATGTAACTGTAGTTTTCACAAATGCAAACAGCATCAAGTTTTTAGGTCCAGTGCTACCACTGCAAAAAGGAAGACTGAAATTCTCCATCCCAAACAAGACTGAAGCAATATTACAGTTAAGAACTCTAACTAAAACTAGATAAATTTAATTATAAATCAAATATCTTTTTAAAAATCAAAACAAATCCATCTTCTACGATAAGATAGACATCACTAGTTTTTTAAAAAGTCAATAATTTATTTTTAATCAAAGGTTAAGTTTCTTAACCCTGTTATAAGTGATGAACTGATATTATAAGCACTTTTAATGCAGTGACTTAACAACACTGGTTGCCCTGTGATGAAGCAGCCCCCTAATCTTGTTCTGCACCAAAGAGAATGGCACATAGATCACCTTAATGAGACTGACTGTCTAATGCTCACACCACAACCATCATTTACAGAAAAGTCTTGTTTAGCAGAAATACCCTAACACCCTGCTAAAGGTATTTGTATTTTTTTCAGAACAGTTGGCCATTTTGAAAATCTGCCCAGTTGATCATTTCTGTAAGAACACAGAATTATTCATTTGCTTGCTTAAAAAGTTTACATTATTCTGATTTCACAGGCCCCTCAGTTATTTCTAGACCATAATTTTGCCAGTTCCCATGAATGATTTGCTGATTATTTATTTTTTTTAAAACCCCAAGTCCCCGAGTCATGAATTTATATGAGAATTTCAGCCTTTGCTACCCTTTGCTAAAAAGATATATTCTTTCCTGCCATGATTGCACTGGAAAGCTTGAGGATGACATAGAGATATGTACCTTTACTCCCCAATGGGACTGACCTGGAAGAGGATTGGGTGTGGGTGTCTAAGTGTGCATGTTATGGTTTTTTGGGGGTTGGGGATGTATGTTGCATTATGTGCAAAATTACATGCAAAACCATAATGACAATCATCTGTGAGCTGGAACTCTTATACCTGCTACTCATTTCTTGGAGAAGCAGGTAAGTAAGCTTCAGACTTTCTCAAGCTGACTGAGAATGGGCAGAGCTATTTTAGTCTTTGTATGACTGTGCTATGATTGGATGCTCTACTGATTGCTTCTGTATTCCTAGGAAATCCTATTGCTTTTGGAGGGCACTGGAAGGAGGAGGAAAGGGAGAGGAAAAGAGATTAGAAAAGGCACCCCAAAAACTCTGCTAAATCAGGCCAATCTGGACCTGTTTACAGACTTCACGTGAACAGAAATGTAATTGAAAGTAACACACAAACAAATGAAGTTTATCACTTCATATCTGAGCAGCACAGAGTTTATCATCTAAGCATAAAATACGCTTACTGCTATACACAGAAGACTCCCTAAAAAATTGTATTTTCCTATGTTTGGGGGATTACACAAGCCTCTGGAAAAGATACTAATAGCTATTGCCTGCCATCAGGCACAATGACAGCTCTGACACACAATATCAGTTTATATGAAGGAAGGGGACTTGTTTAGCTTGCTATCCAAACCTCAGATAACTGAGAAATAAAATCATATTGAGAAATTAACAAATCGGGGTAAAAGGCTAAAGAAAGAAGGGAAAGGGTTAAAAGGTGCATTTTTGACTTGGCCAAAAAAAGTTGTTAGCTTCTGAGTCAAGCAGCTACAGCCATCTATTGAAAAGCCTGTTTTTCAGGTCCTTCTTCCATTTGCGAGGTTTAATTCTCAAGCAGAAGAGGAAGACTTCTTTTGGGGTTCCATGGGTAAATGGGTAAATGCTGAGCAATGGACATTGCTGCATCCTCTCATCCATATCATATGCTTTTACAAATAAATGAACACCAGTTTAGAGGCTTAACTAGCAATGTTGTAAGTTTTAACCCCCTCTACATCACACATTAATCTAAGAAAAAGAAAAATTGGAAACTAATACTGGAAAAAATGCTGCCCAAAAGATGCTCAAAATTGAGTTATATTAACAAATCCACCAAGGACAAAAAAAAATTGTGTTGTCTCTAAGTATAATTCTGCCAGACAACTTGTCCACAAATCCATTAAAATAAAACCATAAGCACAAAACCCAGAGTTTCAAACATGATGTTGGTTACTATGTATTCTTATGAATCTTTGATTTCAAACTTTTTGATCTGTAGACAACTAAGTATTTTCAGAGGAAGCATAGACCACTATAGAAACTCCACAACATATGTAACATGAACTTGCTTCTACTAGTCACTTCTTGTGCAAGAAAACACACTTTTCTAGGCTAAAATTTTAATAAGACACATGAATTTCATGGCAACCTGTATTCGTGCTTTCTAATTGTCTACAAACCACAGATCTCTGAATGTTAATTTACTGTTAAGAAGGGAATACATTCTCTTATTTAAAAAGAGAGTCACAGACAAATCTACTTGCTGACTGGTCACAGTTTTCCCTACATATCTCCTGTGAAGGCATATCTCCAAAGGAAAGATGCTTCTCTTCTGAGAAAAGACCATCATAGCTCTAACAACAACAAAGAGGTTATGAGGATTTGCGTTAGCCAAGGGTCAGCTCCCAGACTAGCTTTTGTTTGTTTGTATATTTTAATTAACTGAAGTGGGTAGACAAAACCTTCAAAAGCTGTGCAATCATGTGTTTGTGTTGTAACAAAAGGCCTGATTTTGATCCCACTGTAATTCTCCACTGGCTGACCCAGTCAGCACACAGTCAGTATAGAAAAGAGACGCAAAACCATTATGCTCATTTGCATGTTTTAGTTTAAACAGAAAGCACTGCCTATGGACCAACATCAGTTGCTGAATCGTTACACAGGACACAAGTTTCTCTCAAAACAAAGCACAACTGAATACAAGCAAATGAGAAGGGACGTGATTAGGCAAGCATTCCTCTTTTCTTCCAGCCCCTATACAAAATCCAAAGACTGTATCTTTTTCTCCCACAGCTCTTTGATGAGTCAGCATGGTCTGATTAATGATTTCATTATCAGCTTGTTTTTCCTTATACTTGTGCAGAAGCTCAACTGATTATGATCTTTGGAAACCTAACTTTTCACCACCAAAATCAATCAAATCAGGAAGGAGAGGGAAGAATCCAATATTTTACTGGAAGAGCACAGAGCACACTTCTGGCCAATCTCCTTTGATTCACAGCTGCTGAGACTCTGGAACACTCAAGCTTCCTCCCTCCTTATGCCCATTTGAACCCAATAAAAGACTGCACTTACCGGCCTTAATGTGAACATCCTGACTCCTGATTTTCCCTGAAGGATTTTCAGCTGTGCAATAGTAAGTGTTATCATGGATTAAGTTATTAAAGCTTGAAGGAGGGAAGGGGAAAATTTGGAGAGTGCCATTGGGGTGGACGTGGCGGATCCCTGGGACATCGTAGATCTCCTCGCCCGTTGCTAGGTACCATCTGAGCGTCACAGGGGGGATCCCTGCTGCTGGACAGGGTACCAATGTCCCTGTGGTGCTAGCAAACACTACCTCTTGCAGAGATGCATTGACAAAATATAGACTGGCATGTAGATCTTCACTGAAAACTGCAAGACAAAAAGAAAGAAAAAGAACAGACCTTGAAAACCTATGAAATGTCAGCTACACACAAAACAATTTGACTGTTACTCGCCACAAAATCAAATGCAATGCCTAGGGACAGTAATCAAAACGTTTGGATTCTAATGCAGGCTCTAATAAAATGTTTCTCATTTTAGAAGAAAATATCACTAGATTAAACACACTAAGTGGTTTACATCCAAAACTAAAATGGGAAATCCCTTTCTTTGTAGTGTAAACTGAAACAGATCTGGATTACTTTTGCATTTGCTGATGCAGCATTCTTTATAAGGCCAGCAATAATCTACTTCTCTGAAATTTCTAGCAACTAAATTTCTGCCTAGAACACAGGCAGTTTCTGTTAGCATTTAGAAATTTATTTTTACAGTCTTCACATGGCAAAATTATTTACAAAGTAATGAAAACAACTGAGCAAGCAATGAAAAAAATCCCCATAATTCCTTAATAAAAATACATACCTATACTTAATACAGATACAACTTAATAAATACATTATATAGTTTGGTCAGGTCTTTCTAGCAAAGACCTATTATCCTAAGGACAAAGCATGCTTAGAGTAGTCTTGGTTCTGCCATCCATGTGACTATAGTCATCCATCCAGCCTTAAACTGTAGATTCTGAACACTGGAAAAAGTCAGTATTGGTCAGAACACAAAATTAGCCCTCATTCTTCTGAACACTTCTGTCATGGGCTATTCAGCTATTACCTGGAGGGCTTGAAGGCTCCTCCTCATTTCATCCAAAATGCCTTCCTAACCCTCTCTGTCTGAAAGCATAACAGCATAAGGTAGAAGACATTGCCAATACCACCACTCTGCTGTATATTTACATACACTACTCACTTGTAAAAAAACTTGGCAATTTTGTTTGACACAAACACAAATCTTGAATTATATCTTGAATGCAGTAGATTCTGACATGATTTTTTAAAGCAAGTCTGGTTAGGAGTAGGTTTTTGAAAAGGTGACAACAGTGCATCAGGCTCAAGTGAGTATTGATAAGACAGATTTCGAGGTTAGCCTTCATATGCACAAGACGGATGCTATTGTCCTGCAGAAATAACTTGTAATCCCAACACTAAGTCATGAAGTGCCTTGTCTACCTCTGCCACTTAGTCTTACGGTAGCTTGGGACACAAAATGGACTATTTTTTTCTTCTCTCTAGATATCTTGAGGAGATATAAGGTGGGGAGATATTCTGTTCTAAATATCATCTTGGTATTGACCGATAGGAGAGACCACCTCAAAAGAGAGCAGAACTGGCTCTGGGAATCCCTAGAATGAAAAAAGCCAAAGAAGCCCTCCTAAAGCAATAGGGAAAGATGTCTGGCATGCAGGAGGCAGCCAGATAAATGGCCATCACAGAGCAGGATGAAAGATACTCGGAGATTCAGAAACAAGAAATTTCAAGTACTGGAGCTAATGAGTCCCTGCATATAGATGAGACGGGTGCTAATACAGAATAAAGTCCATTGCAAGAAACAAATTGCTCCTAGTTGCCACAATCCTAGGAGAAACTTGGCTATCTACAAAGCAAAAACAGGCATAATAGGACTAAGAACAGGAAGAAGTAGGACTGAATAAGATGATTCCACTTTTACATAATCACATTTCTAATTATAGTCATACTTTGAAGCAGAGAACAATATTGTTGGTAACGTAATCACAGAATCACAGTAATAGAGAACTAAAAAGAAAAAAATAATTTTGGCATTGTTCATCTGCTGTACAAGCTATTCTCTACAAATACAAGTGAAACAATCAACAGGGCATTTTAATTTCCATTGGCCAACAAGACATTCACATAGAAGTAATAGATACAGTTCACATTTGCCAACTTTTATTGTGCTTCTTAACAGATATTCATGTAAAATGGCAGATTTACTGGCTGAGAATAAAGAGGTGAATACCAAATTGCAAATGCCATAAAAATAGAGAACACCAGGAACTGGTTTGACGCTTCCATAGAATCTAACTTTCTAATCAAAATGCAGCACAGCTGAACTAGAGACTCATACTAGCAGCACATAACAATGAATTTTTCCAGCTGCTTTGTATCCCCTGTAGAAGCTTTCACTACTTCTGACAAACTTTCCATCCATCAGCCTATACAATAGCGCTTCATTTTAAAACAGCATCTGGTACACATTCATCTTAATGGCAGACACAAACACACTAAGATCCCTGGAAAATAATTGCAGTGCTATAATACACGCACATATACACAATGCTGACAATCCAGATGCGTTTTGTGGTGGAAAACAATGCGTAAGCTACTTGGATACATTCAACAACAAAAATGAGATTTCAGAATCTTTTATTAAAAAGATATTTCTCTGCAACATTCCATAGGAAGAAAGTGATTAGCTGAATAACAGAACAAGTGATATATCAAACCCTAATTGAAACTGAGACAAGTCAAAGTCGATATGTAATTATATGTTACTTAATGGTAAAATATCATCCAACTAAACATCATATTTTACAGTAAGCAGAAGCAAGCTCAGACTAAAAGTTACAAGGGAGAGCAGTAGGGAAAGTTGATGAAAGTTATAGATATAAAACAGTGAATAGAAATATCTGAAGAGTCAAAAAATAAAATATATGAATAGAAGAGAGGGGAAAAACGTCGGGTTCTATCAACTGCCTAAACGCTACTGTGAAAACAGGGCTTTTGAAGTATTTTGTCTCCAGAGCAATGGCTAAAATTGTGAGGCCCCCAGCAAACAGGCACAGGCCTGCCCCTACAGCCTATTCAGCAGGAATGGACCTCAACGTCGTCTCCAAGTCAGAACTGAAATGGCTTCCAGTCGAGTCAGACTACACTGGGCCTGGACAGAGATGACATCAGCATTTTCAAAGAGATTACATCAGTTAGCAGTCCAAGGGAAGAAAAGTTAAAGATTCCTCCTGAATAAGGTTTATTTGTTACTGAAACCAGTAATACTTGAGGGAAACAGGAGGAAGCCTGCACCTCAGCAGCACTCAGTGGATGCCCCAACTGAAATGACAAAGTGACAAACAGCCTGCAGCTGCAAGCACTTCAGGGCAATGAGGCAAAGACCTATGCCCTTAAATGAGGCAAAGACCTATACTGTGGTTAAAGGAGCACATGACCAGTTTATCAGATCAATGGACACAGGACAAGAGACGCTTCTTGAATCTCATGTTAAGTAGATATCATTATCTTACTCATACAACGAGAATGGGAAGGAAGGAAGGACGGAAGGATACAATTTTTTGCAAGTTTAGTCAAAATTCCTTAGACTCAACCTATTTGAAGCGATAAGGGGAACTGACAAAGTATAATAGCCACGGAAATTCCTCCTGCTTTTCAGGGGAGAGAGCGCTGCTGCATTGTGCCTAGCAAAGTGCTGAATATGTCAGCCAGATACAAAATTTCTTTTAGCACTTGAGAAATCTCCTGTCAAGTAAACTGGCTTATCTCATGACAAGCTGGTTGGTGGGGCTGCAAGTTGATCACACTCAGAAGAAGAAAGTGAGACTGAGCACTGTATAGCAAATCAGGGTAGATGTAACCAGACTGGGTGGGCAGAGATAGGCATAAAGACCTAGGCTGGACTTTGCATTTGCTATACCTGTACCTATTGGCATAGCTAAGACTGGACTTGCTTTTTTGGTTTGTACAGAGGCGACCTTTACTCTCTTCTGGCACGTCACTCCTTCCTCCAGGTCTCCAGGGTCCTGCAGCTTCCACATATATACATGCTGTGCACTGGAAGGTCTTCTATAAGCAAACAACAAGTGTAGCAAACAACACTTCTGATATTTCTGCCTAATAAGGGTGTCATTTGTCAAGACTTCCATTGTATATTACACAAGACAAAACCGGCTGAAACTGGTGATTCACAATCCACTTTTTTTAATGAACAGAAGGAGGTGTCACTAAGACGTAAGAGAGAAGATGCTACATTTAAACAACCATACTGGATCAGGCCTGGGCTTGCTCTGTGTAGGATCTCATGTCCTAGAGGGATCAGCATCAGCTGCAAGAAACAGAAGAAAGAAGACATGCAAAAGCAAAATGTGAAACTATCTGTCCAAGAAAGAGCCTCCTCTTTCCTTCCTCCACCGTTCTCTATGACCCCCTTCAGATTGCTTCACCTTTAAGAACCTTTACTGCAATGGTGCCAAAAGCGAAAACTTCCATGGAGTTCTTATGTCACACAAGCAAAATTTATGTCTGTTCAACTCGGTGCCAGAATACAATGCAGAGGCTTGTGCGTTTCCTTTTTGTCATGTTCTCTTTCATGTTTTAGTAAGTCTAAATAAAAAATTTGTGATTTTTTTGAAGCTAGCTTTTTGTGCCTCGCGTTCTTCCAAAGACCTCTTTCCATATTCTGTAATTGACCACTTAAAGCCCCAGTTTTCTCTTCAGTTCTTGAAAGAACTGAAACTCATTTGGGCAACAGACAACTCAACATATTCAAAAATATTAATAAAATGCCTCTGAACAATTAATTGATACTTATATTTAAATTACCTTCTCTGTCCTCTTCAAAGGCTAAATACTATTTCTGTAAAGCTTATGCAAGGGGAAATTTTGGTCCTAATTGAATAACAATTTCAAAATAAAGGGAAAATTATTTCTCATCCCTTTGATTAATCAAATCCAGCATGAAATATTTATATAGATAAAATAAAAGATTTGAATCAAAATGCAAATCTGGAGCAAAAAGACCACTGAGATTATTTAGATAAAATAAAAATCAAAGTACAAAAGATAAACTATGTCGTTAAGCAGTTGACTGCTCTCCTGCACTACAGCAGGTTTATAGCAACAGCCTTAACTATCTTATAGTGGAATGTCAGGTTTGCCATAGCCCTGGACATCAGTATTCCCTCTCTTTTTCTCCTCAGTGATGTTGTGATTGCTGAACTGGGCAACAACTGAATATTTTCTAGATTTAATAGATCATATAAGGTGCCACCTTAAAATTTAAGAATTCCTCACTGTTAAATACCAGCATCACAAACACAAGAAGCATAGAATCAAACCCAAGGAGCATAAAAAAAAAAAAAAAAAAAAAAAAAGGACAGTATAGAATAAAGTCTAAACTTTGCCTCTGTTGGAAATCAGTGATCCAAGAACATCTATTTTTTCAGAAAGCTCCTTCCTGGTGCTGACTCTTGCAGTCTGTGCTTGGAATAGTAGATGCCTGGGACCACTTTGTACCATGATGGGATAACAGGCTCCAGCAAAAGCTGACAGCTGGGAAAATTTGCTGGAGGCATCTTCTCAGACACATATAGCAGGCGCAAAGCAGGATGAGATGCAGCCCCTTGAGCAGTTAAGTCACTAGGAACACAGGTAGTCTCATCAACACATCAAGCTCCAATCAAAGTTTAAGAAAAACATAAAAAATATCAACAGACGGTAGGATGCCTTTTCCTGAGAGACCCCAGACAACGTGCCTAGGTTAGGACAGCTATGCAGAAGGCTCAAAAAAGCTGCTAATGCAGGATGATAAACACAGCCTAAAGGCACCCCACTTTGGTGGAGCAAATCACCCATTTCACTTGGTCCTTCATCTACACCAGTTAGAGAGATATTTGGACAACTCTCCATCTTTCTTGAAGACCTCAGTTAGCTGCAGAAGGCTAACGTAGCTGCCCTAATGTTTTTAGCTTCTGCATGGATGTTTGTTGTCTACAGTTATAGGTCCTTCTACTGTGAGCCCAGTCTGTCTGGCACATGCACTAGACTAAAAGCATCACATTCTTTGCCAGTCCTCATACCAGCAATTCCACAATGCCATGTCCAGGTTTCCAAAAATTTCAATCCAAAGCTCTTTTTGTGGTTTTGGTTTGGTAAAAAGAAATAGTAGAATCATAGCAAAGAAGTCAAAGATGTTCCCCTTCACCCCCAACCCCCAAAAGAGGTCAGAAGGGGAAAAAAAGAAAAAAAAAAAGATACAGAAAAGAGATATTATCTGCCAAAATGGAAGGAAAAGGAACAAGCTAACAGGACTGGTGGAGGTCAGAAGGATGCTCACATTCAAGGAGGGATTTTTAAAGGAACTCCTCAGGATTCCATATCTCATGAGAGATCTGGTATCACCGAGGCAGCTCCTTTTTCACCAGCCTGAAATCAGAGTAGGAAGCAGGCAAGAAAAGACCGTCTTGATTATGACCCTTAAAAACATACAGCTATTAGGTAGAGTTTGTCCTTCCCTTGAATGCCTTCCCATATTGTTTTATTTAAAGCTAAGAAAAAAGTATGTACATATACAGGAGAATATTCCACTTGGCATTATTAAAATATGCATTTGCTTTTTAGAGGTTGAACTTCTCTGTGAGATTTTGGGACCCAAATAAAACAATTGAGAAATTTAAAGAACAGAATTTAACCATCATTTTTCATGTGGCCAGTGAAAAGTATTGAAATCTTCATTCACAGAAGAAAAGAAAATATTGATTATTCACTGTAAGGTAAAAGACATATATTTTTGTAAGATAACTTAATGGAATTAATGCAAAAAGTAATCAAAAACGATCCTAAAACATTTGTAAGAAAATGGCTAAAGACATCTAAACAATAAATTACATTTAAGGAAACTGAACAGGATCATACTACAGGTTAATTACCCTGTCGACATCCAAACAATATAGTATGCTAGGATAATCTTTTTTGCATAAACACAAGCAGAGAACTGATAAATGAAACATTTCAGAGTGCATTGCTGTACCTTTCAAACCAGCAGTAGAAGCATTACAAATGAAATCACAAATATGCAGATTACTCCGTGCAGAACAGAGCCAGAGAAAGACAGTCTGGGTGGGTGGTAGGGTGCAATGCTAGCGAGCTATGTTACTACTTAGGATGAATTTTTTTTTTTCAAGATTCCATAACGTATCACCATGACTGAGATTAAAAATAAATAAAAGAAAGCTAGATGGGCCTTTTCTCCTTTCCCCTTGCCAAATTAATAAAAAAGGCCCTTATTTTAAAGGAAGAAAAAAATGATTAGACACCTACAAACAATAACGTTATTATCACTACTCAATTATCAAGTAACAGGCTATGCAAAGTGACCTAGGGAAATTACTTCAGCTATTGTGAAAAGATCAGAGTGATGAGGCATTACAATAATCCATCTGTGATCATGTCTCCCTCTAGGGGATTTATCTAATGAGTAACATATCAGGTTGATAAATATTATAAATTTTATTAGAGAAAGGGTAAAATGAACACCCTTTTACAATTTTGGTGTTGATTCTGACTCCAGACAGGAATTTCTTATGTCCCTCTAAATCAATAAGGATTGAGTATTCTGCATTGTTTGAGAGGAGTGAGGGTAAAATACAATTCATACGAGAAATGTTTCAGGTGGAAGCAAGATATGTATCTTCAAGAACAGGGAACAGGAAAACAGCACTGGATAAAAATGCTCTGACCAGACTCCAAAGTAAGTCTTACTAAAGGGAACTAAAAGAATTATGAGAGAATGTTAAATTTAACACAAAATAGCTTTAATATGGAAAACAAAATAAATTGCAAAAACTGATTTGATATTACAAATATAATTAACAAAGTGTATATTAAACCACTACACTAGTAAAAATAAATACAAAAGCACCAATTACACACCATCACCTAGTTTTAAGTCAAGCCAACAATGAAGTAAAGGGGAAAAAACATGCTCTCCTGAGGAGAGAGCATAAAGGAACAAGAAATACAGCAATTTAGCTGGGATGGAGAGCTGGGAATTCCAGGACAGGCCTATTATCAATTCTTTATGTCTTCCTCACATAAAGAAAGGCTCTGAGGGAATCAGGAAAGTGAAAATATGTAAGATGTAACATTCCAGAACTGTCTTGTACAAAGAAAATGAGTTATTCACTAACTTCACTCTAGCAGGTGCCTACTTCGAGTGGTCATCCCAGAGACCTGGCTTAATATAAAATAAATATTTGAAGTAAAAGGCATTTCTTGGATGTTTGACTTTTTGATGTCAAAGCAATCTTGTAAATTGTTACAATTGCTACTTCAGTACAAAGCAATGGGGAAAAAATACCAAAAGAAGAGCATAGTCTACAGCAAATACAGATGAGCTGGTTAGTTTTTGCACTGTGTTAATGTACATGATTGCGTAATTGGTATCAAAGCCAAAAATTCTTTCCACAGCATATAATCTCCCAGTGCAGAACTGCTTCCCATGTAGCATGTTGTGTAACTGTAGCCAGTATTTTAGGGCTAAACAGTATAAAATTACGTGTCCACTAAAAGGAACAAAAAAATAAATTACGCTTTTTCGAATTGCTACTCTCATTCAATGTGCAGTGCTCAACCTTTTATTCCAAAGGGGCATTCATTTGAATCAGTTTCAAAATCAGAACCACTAATGAGGATAATTAAGTAGGCAATTGTTTTTGCCTACTAAAAATGATCACTCCAGAAAAATCACAGTGTTACATTATCATTCTCACAGGACAGAAACTTCCATTAAATCAAAGGAGGCTTCCACAATTAAAAGAAAAGGTCCTCAGGTGAAACCATAAAAAGAAGCAGAACTCACACAAATGAGTTGCATCTCTAGAAGCGGAAGAAGTGTGAGTTTGGGTAGAGTGCACTGTAGAGACCTGAGTGCACAGACAAATGCTGAGCAGCAAATGCAATAGAGGCAAGTGATGAGAGCCTTTAATCAGCTAAAAAGGAATAATCTGTTTGTGATTTAAATGCTTATTTTTAATTGTGTGCTCGATAATGGATTGAATGAAAGGGTAGATATTAATGTGAGGCAGGCATTCCAGTTTAGGCTACAAATTACCAGAGTAAGATATGTGGGTAAGGCACTGTTCCTTTATGGAAGTGAATAGAGAAAAACTGAAAAACAAGACAAATAATTGGCAATTTGTGGGCAAAAACTTGCATCTTTGCTTCTTGAAGCAAGAGCTGATACATAACCCCAATTCCACTCACTCCTATCATAGAGAACGCATTGCAAGAACACCAAAAGCAACCAAACAAATGAGAGAAGAGCCTTGGATTTATTTTTTCTCATAAAAATAGTTTATGAGCAAGAGAAATAAAGATAATTAGCTGTGTCAGAGTTCCAAAAAATTGAATTAATCAATATTTGTATAGCTTCCCTCTTGACTGATTTAAAAATTATCACTTTTTCCATAAAGAGCCATTACTTAAAAGGATTCATTGGCTAAGTTCTAACAGCTTTCAGTCTGTGGCTTCTTTGCAAATGCTGCAGCTGATCCAGTGCTTTCTTATAGTGTCCTACTGACCACCTCCATCACGTCCTAATAGGACAACAGAGTTTTACAACTAAACAACAGCAAAGGCTAGCGCACTTCTCACTGGACCTGTGCAGGAAAGAGTCAAAATTTCAAAAAAGATCTTTTCCACACGAAGATTAAAGTAAAACAGATCAAAATTTTCAGTGGAAGTAATTAAGCGGAAAGATGCTTCACAAAATTATATGAGGGTATATTTTATACCAGACCAGTCACCTACATTATGAGTCCCACTTCTCTGTTATCTTTCCCACATCCCAGATTAATGCTCTAATACTCAGGCAAGCCAGAGCTGCAAGATCTTTCACCTGCATGCAGAAAACAGCCAGGACACCCTTCTGGGATTGGCTTTTATTCTCTGTTTTTTCTCCACGTGGGTGACCTCCACTTGCAGTGAGTGAATTAGTCCTACTGCCACAGTTAGTCTCCCACCAGACCAATCAAGCCTTCCAACCATCAAGCTATAGGAAAATAGAGAAGGAAGGAAAAAAAAAAAAAACAAACACCAAAAAAAAACCCCAACCAACAAATGTCAAGAGATTTGTAAACCCCAACTTCTCAGTTCTGTTATTCCACACCACAGTTACTACCAAGTATCCTCAAAAGTGGCCCACAAGCTAAGTCAACTAATTCATCTTGTGCCCTCAGGAAGCCTTCAGGAGCTCTCAGTAGTAATGATTACAAGTTCAGTGGGCTCCTGCATCTACAACCTGAAAGAAATCTTTGTTATCATAGCTAAAAGTTGATAAAAGTTTCTCTAAATCCAAAGCAGCATTGAACATGTACCACAGAAACCTCTATCTCAAAACTATGAAAGGAGACAAAGAAGAAGAAAAACAGAGGGAAAGATATGGATGATGCCCAGCTGTATCTCACTCCCCCTCCATGCTCAGCCAGTTGGAGAGAAAAGTATGTTCTCCTTGGATGGACTTAGCATTGGGAGAAAAAATATTGCCCCTAAAGAAAGATAAGAATGGAGGTCTGGGGTTGGGCTGAGCCTGCACGGCTTGTACCCAGACACCATCAAGTGTCTGATGCTGTATGTGCCAGGGTACTCACTCATCCAGTAAGTACAAGCATGAGAATCTGAAACACATGCTGACAGGCATCAGGATATGAAGCACAACATTTTACTGTAAGAAGTCACACGGAAACATTGCTAAATATCTTGGTGTTAAAAGAAAATGCAGAAAGAATTAAGTCAAAGCTTTGGTGGTACACTCTCTCCAACACAGACACCATTTTTCTCACTTGTTAGTCCCTGCTAAAGGAAAATGCAAAATCTGCCCACCAGGGCCACAGGAATAAGCAGAGCATGAGAATAAGCAGAGCAACCTCCACAGCACTGCCTGAAAAACAGAGTTCTTCCAAACACTACTAAAGAGACTACTAGTACTACTGAACTCTACTGTATCTCTTAATTAGGAAATGTTGAACAAAACCTGCAGTCTAATGTTCTCAAGTCACCACCATCACCACTAGCACACCAAGGACAAAGTGTAATATTAGTGTGGTGCATCATTTGCACCACACGTCATATAATATCATGGTATAAAAGCACTTCCATTCAGGAAGCACAAGTTTACTGTCCCCCACCTCCCCTCCGTGATTCTTTCCCTTTCATCTCAAGCTTAACTGCAAGTGATTTAACCAAGAAAGAGCCCTTATTGCACAAGTCTGCAGAAGCAAAACATGTTATGGAACCTGAAAATGCAGGAATAGAAAAAAAAATCCTGGGTCACAGGCAAGACAGTACATATGCTTGCAAATGACTCTGAAGTGGGCAAATCCCTGGGCTCTAGAAATGGCTCTGTGGAGCAAACTCTTGCCTGGATTAGAAATCCCTTGAAGAGCACAGCCACTTGGCATTTGTATTTCCTGGTCTGCTGTAGGTTTTCAAACAACTGTAGAACATGCAGCACATCTTAAGCATTTTGCTGCACTAATGCTACTTCACAACTGTGCTAGATTTTTCCACCCATGGGGACAAGTTGCCCATTTGACTGTATTCTTTCTGACAGTCTGCCTGTCATATTAGACAATGCTGGCTTGGGCTGAGTCACAGCAACAGCCCAACTGCAGAACAAGAACAGCCCTTCCCCATGCACCATACACAGCACCATCAGAGGATGATGGAGGGAAGAGGGCACAGCTGACTGTCTTGCTCAAGGGACAGCTCTCAAGTAACACAGAGTTCAAAAAAGGAGAGGGAGGAAAAAGAGGAGCGGGGAACCCACAAAAACCACGTAACAACTACTCTGGTCAGCACAAACAGCCAGTACCAACAGATTTAAGCAGATAGTCTCACTTCTGCAAACAGGAGTTGTACATAATACTATTTTAATAATCAAATTGCTGAAAGGTTCCTGAAGTGATTTGGCCCTAGTAAGCATCAAAATAAAACCAGTACTTATGTAGGCACTAAGTAGCTCAAATACTACAACACAACAAGGTATAATGAAGAAAAGAAGCATCATTAGCATTTGGTTATTGCTCACATTTTTCCTAAACTGCTTCTGAGATCACCATGATGTACTAATTTTTGTTTAGATCTCACCAAATGAAAAAAAAAAAAAAAAAATCCAACATGTACTGGCATTCATGGCTACTGCTATAGAAAATTAGAGCTATACAATAGAAGATTAAAGCTATGACAAACTACTGCAACCTTAATAACAAAAATATCAAAAACAAAACTAAATTTTCACTCTACCTATCACTTAGGAAAAAAAAAAGAGAGAGAGAGAGATAAAAAGGCACATCTGAAACAAGCTTTCAGGATTTAATTTTGTTTCTTAACAAAACCGAATGAACTATAACTTATGGAATGCTCAGGACTTGAATAACTGCAGTTTAATACTCCCTTTGACATGAGTTTACTATATAATTCATACAATATAGCATACATAGAAAATACTAGAATTTCAAAATACATACAATCCATTACATTTCTTTTACTTAGTAAGAGGTAAAATATCGGGAAGCTGGGTTTTTCTGGAGGAGGAAAGGTTTTAAGAAATTAAATTTATCTAAAATAAATGAGAATGACAACATCTCTCAATTTTTATATAGCATTGAAAATGGAGAGAGATACTGTCAACATAAAAATAAGTTCTCTAAGAGAATTTTAACATTCTGAATGATCCCAAGATAACATTCAGAGTTTGGAAATGGCAAGTTTAGTATGCTAATCTGTTGAGCAATAGAAATATATATGAAAATGCTATAAGGATGGCCACAGAATAAGCATATAACACACATTTACATTTTAGATACTCTTGACAAAATACAGGACTATTTTGTCTTGCAGACCTCTTTGTTTACCTGAAAAATAAGCACATGAAATATTGAGTTGTGACTTGGAAATTCCTGGGTTTCTTTGAACTTCAGTGAAATTTGAACACTTAAATATCAGTGACAATTTTTGCTTGGGCCTTTCCTGTGTTTTCCAGAAATTTAAAATGTAAGTAATAACATATCACTTCCTCAAATCAAGTGTGATGAGAAAAAAAAAGTCCTTGCATCTTCTTTGCTACGAATCTCTCAGGTTTTATAAAAAACATCATTAGATAAAGTAATATACACCATAGCTGAGCTTATAAATATCTACCAGTCCACTACGCAATGTTATCATCTTTACATTGTGGCCTTGACTTTCGTATTAATTTCTCTTCTTCAATTATGTACACTAAACCAGCCAGTCTACAGAAGCTTTTTGATAAATGTATCCAAAGGTATAGTAAGTAGCATCAATGACCTACAGTGAGGGACTGACTCAAGTGAAATATTGTTTAAAGCTTACACCACTAAAGTAACAGCAATATGTATCTCTCACTAAATTGTTGTTTCAGCCTAAACAAATCTGTTCCCTTCCAGCTTCCCTAGCAGAATAAAAAGACCATGCCTTAATAACTGCATGCACTCATTTATTTTGTTATCACTTTTGGCAGTGGGATGGCAATGTTCTACATAAATCTTGGTGAAAGGAAAAAGAATTCAAAGTCTTCAGTTTCTTTAAAAAAAAAAAAAAAAATCAATACCACTTTTTGCATAACAGTAGAACAGGATGTTATACCAAATGTCCATATATCCATCATCTGTGCTCCAGCAGTGACTTATAAAGGATATTTAGAGAAAAGTCTGTCACAGTCCTTTCCTAGTGGTGAGAGCTAATTTAAAGTCCAATATTACACAAGTAACTAGAATTACCTTTTCTGTTTGCAGTGTTGTGCACTCATTTTCTTCCCCCACATGCCATTTTATTCCCCATTATTGCATGATCTTTCTAGCTATTTCCAACTCTACTTACACGCAAGTCAGGTTATCTTGAGTAGTCTTCCATCAGAAGACTTTAATATTTATAACCTTCTTCATTTATACATACGTTGAACAACCCATAAACCACCACAGATCCCTGACAGTGTTTTCTCTCCAGCATGAAAATCAATTATTTGTTTCCCATTTCTTTTCCAGCCTATCATTAATCTAGATGAGGACCCCTCTTGCCTCATGGCATCTTTCTTTCATATTATTTGACATGACACTTTGATGAACTCTTTTTAAAGATCTAGTTATGTTATACTGACTACATTCTCCTTACCCAGCTGCTTTGATTCCCCCCCAAAAAAAAAAGTAATAATTTGCAAGTCACAGCTAAGGCTATGTCAGACTTCTTTACCCAGTACACTGCATTTACCTGTGTGTTCCACAAACTTTGTTCTTTCTTAAGACCTGTTAGCCTACAGTTCTCTACCTTAGTCCTTTAAAACAACAAAACCCTCTGACATTAAGTACCCAAAGAAAAATAGCAACTCTAAGTCAATATGACCAAAAGGTTACAGCAGTCACCATTTCTCCAGGTAATTACATATCTATTTTTATTCATAACTCCTGAAGGAATCTCATCCATGGCTGGCCATTCATTGGAATTCAATGGATTAGTTCCTTCTAGAATTTCTTCCACTTGCAATGACCCTTGAGACACAAGGTGCACAGAACAGTTGGGTTTTCTAGGTAAGCTGTGCAGCAAAATCTAGCACGCTTATCCCAGCAACGGACTGAAAAATTGCTTCTGTGAAATCTACCCATTTGCAGGTAGTTTAGGGCTTGAGAATTGCCAGTGCAGATAAATCATGCAACTCATGTGCAGTAGGTCTGATTTGTCTAGTTTTGGATCTTCCGTATACTGCATATGGGACCACAGAGCAACCAGAGAATGACAACCTCAACCTTAGAACATCTCTGCTAGTGGAAGTATCATACCTGAGAAAGTCAAAGTGAACGTCATTGCAGAAAATTAATGTGGCTTTTCTGCAGCAGCTTTATCTCCCTAAATACATCCTTTGTTCCTTTATCAAGTTCACCTCATCTTTTATGCATAAGGTGAGGGTCTCCTCAAGATCCATTTTGATCTGCTTCACTGTGAACAAACATTTCACTTGGTAAGGTGCAATAATTCTTTTCTTGCATGTTGAAACACAACACACATTCAGAAGGATGCTTCCAATACCTCTCCTGCTTAACCACAATCAGGTAGGGTGTACAGGAAAGAATATATCTTATGTTTGGCCCTTTTAGAAGTTTAGAATTTTAAATTAAGTTTCTAGCATCAATTCCTTAGTGATTGAGTTTCTTTGTCCTAAATTCCCATTTTCAAATACTTGGGTTATTTTGGAATTTTTTTAGGTTCACTATTTTTCATAGAATCATAGAATGGTTAGAGTTGGAAGGGACCTTAAAGATCATCTGGTTCCAACCCCACTGCCATGGGCAGGGACACCTCCACTAGAGCAGGTTGCTCAAAGCCCCATCCAGCCTGGCCTTGAACAATTCCAGGGATGGCACATCCACAACTTCCCTGGGCAACCTGTTCCAGTGCCTCACCACCCTCACAGTAAAGAATTTCCTCCTAATATCTAATCTAAATCTCCCCTCTTCCAATTTAAAACCCTTGTCCTGTCACTACACTTCCTGACAAAGAGTCCCTCTCCTATAGGCTCCCTTCAGATATTGGAAGGCTGCTATAAGGTCTCCCCGGAGCCTTCTCTTCTCCAGGCTGAACAACCCCAGCTCTCTCAGCCTGTCTTCATAGGGGAGGTGTTCCATCCCTCTATCATCTTCGTGGCCCTCCTCTGGACCTGTTCCAACAGGTCCATGTCCTTCCTGTGTTGGGGACTCCAAAGCTGGACACAGTATTCCAGGTGGGGTCTCACGAGTGCAGAGTAGAGGGGTAGAATCACCTCCCGCGACCTGCTGGCCATGCTTCTCTTGATGCAGCCCAGGATGCAGTTGGCTTTCTGGGCTGCCAGCGCACATTGCCGGCTCATGTTGAGCTTCTCATCCACAAGCACTCCCAAGTCCTTCGCCTGGGGGCTGCTCTCCAGCCATTCTCCGCCCAACCTGTATTTGTGCCTGGCATTGCCATGTCCCAGGTGCAGGACCCTGCACTTGGCCTGGTTGAACTTCATGCAATTTGCACGAGCCCACCTCTCAAGCCTGTCCAGGTCCCTCTGGATGGCATCCCTTCCCTCCAGCTTGTCGACTGTGCCACCAAGCTTGGTGTCGTTGGCAAACTTGCTGAGGGTGCACTCTATCCCACTGTCCATGTCTCCAACAAAGATGTTGAACAGCACTGGTCCCAGTACCGACCCCTGAGGAACTCCACTCGTCACTGGCCACCAATTGGGCACTGAGCCGTTGACCACAACCCTGTGAGTGCAGCCATTCAGCCAGTTCCTTATCCACCGAGTGGTCCATTCATCGAACCCATGACTTTCCAATTTTGAGACCAGGATGTCATGCGGGACAGTGTCAAACACTTTGAATAAGTCCAGGTAGATGACGTCTGTTGCTCTGCCCTTGTCCACCAAGCCTGTGGCAGTATTGTAAAAGGCCACCAAATTTGTCAGGCACGATTTGCCCTTGGTGAAGCCATGTTGGCTGGCTCCAAGCACCTCCTTATTTTCCATGTGCCTTAGCAGAGATTCCAGGAGGATCTGCTCCATGATCTTGCCAGGCACAGAGGTGAGGCTGACTGGCCTGTAGTTCCCTGGGTCTTCCTTTTTTCCTTTTTTGAATATCAGGGTTATGTTCCCCTTTTTCCAGTCAGCGGGAACTGATTGCCAGATTGCCACGATTTCTCAAATATGATGGGAAGTGGCTTAGCAACTTCATCCGCCAGCTCCCTCAGGACCCGTGGATGGATTTCATCAGGTCCCATGGGCTTATGCACTTTCAGGTTCCTTAACAGGTCTCGAACCTGATCTTCTCCTACTGTGGGCAGTTCTTCATTCGCAGAGCCCCTGGTTTTGCCTTCCGTGACTTGGGCAGTGTGGTTAGAGCCCTTGCCGGTGAAGACTGAGGCAAAAAGGTTGTTCAGTAGCTCAGCCTTATCCATATCCTGGGTGGCCAGGTCTCCCGTTTCCTTCCGGAGAGGGCCCACAACTTCCCTAGTCTTGCCTTTATCCCTGACATATCTGTAGAAGTTTTTCGTATTGTTTTTGATGTCCCTGGCTAGATTAATCATGATCATCTTGACTTTATCACCATTTGTCCAAGACTGAAGGATTGAACATGGATGTCCTTCAAGATTTCAGCCCTGAAAGACAAGTTCTCACCAATCATATTTTCTTCCACACTTGTCAACTCCCCCTATCTTTAAGTTTCAAATCATTTCCTTGTTCTGTTTTGATATGTATCATGTCCCAACCTACCTTTAGAGATTTCCTTTTCCCCTGACAAATCTTACGTGTTTCCTTTCAACACCACTTTTTTTCAGTTGTTATTGAGACTGGGCAGATGATATGAGAGCCTATAAGAAAAGGTGAAGTATAGAGGTCCTACTGTTCAGCCTTTCAGTAAAACAGTCTGCTTCCAGCAAGTCTTTCCCTATTGTTTCCTGTGTTGCATAACACTATAAGAATGTTATAGCTGCAGATCAGGGCAAAAGCAGCAAGGAAGAACCTTCCCTGGAAGCTCCCAACTACAGCATGTACCTTCCACCCTCAGCTTCATGGACAGCATTCAAATTGGCCCAACCAAGCTAACCCTAACAAGCTGTGAATACACCTTTTCACTCATCAGTCACATTAAATCATAATATTTAAAGCTTAATAAAATGACTGTATGTGGCAAAATAGCTTCTCCCACACACACTCCTGCTCCTAATCAGTGCTAATTAAGTATCTGCATCATATAAATTGACAGCAATGTAGATTCTGAAGCAGAGTTTAAAGTGTAAATAATGATGAGATAAAAGAGATCTTTTAAGCAAAATCAAAGTATCAAGTAGTCATTATGTGCAATCACTATCACAATTTAATGACATTTTGTGCTGGAATGAGAATTAGAACAGGAATTAAAGTGCCTAATATATCACGTTTTCTTTTTTTTTATTATTTTTAACCGTATGTTTGTCCCAACTGGTTATTAGCCTTTGCTTGTATCTTCACCGGGTCAGTCTGGTGCAAACACAGTAGCCAAGCCAACTGCAGCAGCAACAGACATGAGATGTGAGGACACAATGCCATATTGTGGCAAAGGTTCTAATATTTATCCTTTTAAACTTGCTGTATCTGTAAGTAACGAGGTTAAGACTGGAAAGCCACAATAGGAGTCTGCTATCCCATCGCACAAACAAATCCACAACTAATATATATGAGTAACCACAAGTAGATGTGACAGAGTAATATACAAACCCTGATTGAAGGAGTAAAGGGGAGGCAGATGAAGGAACAGTAAGACTCCTTTGCTCCCCTAGACTTAATAAGCAGCAAATCATGACAAAGTAGAAGAAAGAAGGGAGAAATTCTATCTGCTTTTAAACTTCCTGTATATTTGTAAATGCTTTTATTTTATGACCAACCAGTTCAAAGGATAATTAAAATAGGAAATCCATTTTGTCCAGCGTTACAACCTTAGCAGGCAGCAGGTTTGCAGCCATGAATAAGTTTATTGATTTGAATAGGTTTCTTGACAGCAAGTATTTCTATGCCTAGCATTTCCCAGGGAATCAAGTCCTGAAAATGGTGTTACTAATATTTCAATACAGCTCCGAGAAAGCGGCATTAGAAGAACAAAGCAAAGCAAACAGAAGGCCAGAAAAACTCAATGATGAAAAACACTGACTTCCAAGCTGTCATTTCACTCAAAACTTTATGTGAAGGGGACAGAACATGAAGGTCATGTTAATCAGAAAACACCTTTAGAAACACCAGACTGTACAGCAGCATCAGTTGAGTTCAGAACATAGACTACTACCACAGTTATCTCTAGGGCCTGTTTGCATGTGCTAATAGAGAGCTCTTGATGTATAAGAGCACGAGTCAGACATCTTGAGAGTCAATCCAAAAACATATTTTTTTCCATCTCTGCCCTTTCTTCATCCAGATTTTTCAGAAATTTCCCCTTTCCTGCACGTGTCTAAATGGAAGGAGTGGGAGAATTGGAATATCTTTTTCTTCCTCCCAAAGCCATGCTTCCTGAAACAGACAGACAACATCTCTGTTCCACCATTCTGGGAACAGTAATGTGAATGGTGGGAATGTATCTGGTTTACCTGGCATTGTTGGTTATGATCACTTTAAGCCATTTTCTTGCTTGAACTGAACACACAAATAGGATGAGCTGATCAGTAAATTAAGAAAGGAAGAAATCATAATATTCTACCTTAGCAACACAGTCGTTGAGGAAAGAGTTAAAAAAAAAAAAAAACAGAAAAAAAAGTGCAAATACTTCAATTTTCTCATCAAGTAGTCTGGAGTTTTTCACTTTGCTGTATCACCTGCAAAGGTATACACTCCAAACACCTTTTACGTTAAAACAGGTAAATTAATGGCCAAATGTACAATGCTTGGTAACGTAAGGATTATTTTGCTAGATCAAGGTAATGGCCCACCTGCAGTGCTGCATGGCTGGAGATGACAGTGCAAGTAGCCACAGGTGCATAATCACTACTCCCCCACAAAGGCCTTTAAGCCTATTTTCCACTCTGCAGTTAAACCACAGGAGAATTGAGAGCTTATATTTCCTCCATAATCTTTTTGCATTAGCCACAACAACTTGGGGTATTCTGACTACCCCTATTCTATTCTCTATTCTAGTAGAGAATTTCACTTCCTCTTCAGTTGTTCTAAGGTTCCCAGCTTTAAAATAAAAAAATTTTTAAAAGCCACTAAACCAAATCACCGCATCCCATACTCTATATGCTTCACGTTCCAATTCATTCAATTAAAAATATTCTAAATTAAACAATCCCAGGTAAATTGTCAGGCACTATAGCATATAAACAGCTAATTTAACAACCTTTTCAGCAAAATTCTGAACGTTTTGGTTTGTTTTATTTGCCATAGTGAAACTGAACACTTGACTTTAACCTGTACCTATTTTTAATGGTCTGTTTTTACTCTCCCATTGATCTGTTGTCATGTTTAATCAAGACGACAAAAAAAGAGTAGCAAGTAGGGTAAGCTTCAAGTACTGCACATTTAATTACATGAAGGACTCAATGGGGAGGAAGGGGATAAATTGACCTTTGTATCAGTTTTCACGAGCTTAGGTGTCCTTTTTAGCTTCCCAGAATGTTAACCCTGAAACTGGGGAAATAAAGTGATTCTATGTTTGAATTAAACAAAAGGCCACCCAGGGGAACTGTCTTACTTTTGCATATGATTTTCTTCAGAATATTATTATGCAATAAAAAATAGGATAAAAGTTTGAGAATACAGGCTACTGCAGAAGAGTAGGACAAGAACAACAGTGACATTTTTAGGTTTTTCTAGCCAATGATTCACCAGGACAGCACCTCCCCATCCTGATCAAGATGCAAACACACACATATAAGATCTATTTTTCACATTGTGTAAAACACCACCACAATAGTAGGATGTATCATATTGCGCAGATATACTGTGTATAGAAACGTGATGTTTTCATTGTTCAGTGCATATAACAGTTTCAACAGGGGTTTTAAAGAGGTCTTAAATTCTGTATTTCTTATCCTTAAGAAGCTTAGAAATAACTTTTCTTCCAGATTCCAGACCTTGGGATATTTATTCTGTGCACATATATCTCACTAACAAAAAAATGCGATTGATCTAGTGGGAAAAAGGCAAGCAAATCATGCTACACAGATCACAAGCACTACACCAAACTGAATATTTTAACTGAATGCTGTTGTTAAAGGCATAATTAGTTTCTCTCTTTTTAAAATGCACAAATAAAACATCAGATGACTACTAGAACTACTTTGGGGATGGTATGTGAGCACCAGGTGTTAGTTCCCAGCAACCTATCCTCAGATAATGTCATGAGTCTCTTCTGCATCTGAAACATTAAACTTGGAGAACAGACCTTAGATGTAAGAAACTCAAAATGATCAGAAATAAAATAGCTTGAATTTGCCAGTGAGACCTGTGCAAGCAGGAAAGACTAAGCTATCTATATTTTGTTGACATATGAGTACAATTTTACAGTATGCAATAGTGGCCATTGGTATTGTTTATGTGGCTGAAATTTAGTTTTATCCTGATAGCAAGCATAGGTAACATAACAGAAAGCAAAGGTATCCCTAAATAGCTCATGTGGATTTCAAAATATTAATAAAACAGCAGATTTAGCAACGACATTCTGCCAACCCTCTGTAAATGCTAGAATTTTATACAAACTTTCCGAGAAGCATATTTGCGATAACTTTCAATAGAATGGTAGGATGAGTCATTAACCACGTAAAGGGCATGAACATATTTGATGTTAAAACTGGGGACAAAATAAGAGAGAACAGGCAAGAACTCTTGTACACAGCACACTAAATATGGCCAGGGACCCTACCCACTAGCACTGCCTTCTCCGAGAGCTACCAGAAGGACACCCACTCCCCAGAAGAACAGTTCTGATGACTCCTTCATTTCTCCACTGTCTCTCAAGCTGCATTAACCTACCAGCAATAAGGAGACAAAGAAGCCCTGTGTGCACCGACAGCAGATACCAGCACCATATATTTCCCAGGCAAGCTTCAGCCAGTTGCCCAGAACAAAAGGGACAGCAAATGCATGGCATTAAGTACGAGAGAGACATTCTCTGCTTTGCAGTAAGACTGACCAGCACTGGTTTACCCAGTAGTGCCAGTTTGTCTGCCCTCCCCCCACAGCCTTATGGGGCTCACAACGGAGGCAGGTGAGCCCCGTACTCATCACATACCCTCCTGTGCTCAGTTATCATAGCTCCATCCCACCTGTGCTAGCAGAACTGTGGGGTCAAACAGGAGCACAGGGTATCACAAGTGTTTTAAGAAGCCGGACTTAACCACACTTGCCCACACTGCTGAGGAACCTCAAAGTTCCTTTGTGGACCATGCTGAGAAGTTATAACACAAACATTGGTAGCTGAAAACTAGACGAGCACTCCATAGATGAAAGTTTTCTGCACACACACAAACAGCTGGTAGGTGAAGAAGGGGAAGTCAAGGCTCTTCAGCACACTTTAAGTTTCTGGCTTTTGAAGGCCAAATAAACATTGGACTAATGCAAATGTAGCATTGTCTCTTTGATGGATTCAAGACTAAAGCCTCAGAAGCTCGGATTCCTTTGTGATTTTACAATGTAGAGTCAACACAAACTAACATTTTTCACACAAAAGAACTGTTACTTTGAAGAAATGCTTTTAAGAAAGATACTAGTTTTAAAGAAATGCATTTTTAGAAATAGATCATTCTTAAAGGATGTGTATTGTCTACATGGAACATGCAGCTTAACTTATACATAGCTGGCACTTAAATGCCTTATTATTGTTGACTTCCCATTCTGAGTACACACAAACACACACTTTTTCCTGGTCTTAGTATCTCACTAGATACAACTTCCTCAGTCCTATTTGTCATAATGAGGAGAAAATGTTTTGAAATCAAATGAGGGGAAGAAAATAATAAGGCTACACACATTACACTTTTACTAACTTTAATGACAACTAGGCAAAGAAATGATCTGCCTAGGGAGGGAATTGAGGGACTGTCAGTAGACGTGTTAAGAATATGATCAACACAATACTTGAGGGACCAACACAAGACGGGGGGGGGAGGGGAGGGGGTAGCAGAAGGGCGGGCACTGAAAAAAAAAAAAAGAAAAAAAAAAAACCACCAACACATTTCTTGCTCCAATTAAAGGACAGATCAAATGAACCCAGAGGTAGAGAACAGAATCTAGGTCCAGAACCTAAAAATATAAAGCAGCAATTTTATCTAGCTATAGGAAAGAAACAGATACAAAGCCCCAAAACAGTAACTCTTTTTTTAAAACACTGAAGCTCACCTGGTGTTAAAGGCAGAAGGCAGCAGCTATTTTTGTGTTTCTAAACCCCCTTAATGTATTTTCCAGTGGTTCATCTTCTGCCAGTATGCTTTTCGTGCACTGTACTTCAGATGACTCCACTTAAATAATAAGGTCTTTCAACTGACCTTGTAAAAGTCTTCCCTTAGAAATGCACAGATAGAAATGAACTTTAAAGGTCAGCCTTATAGGGGAAAAAAGAAATCTGGTTTCCAAGCTGCAGCTTGTATGTGCAGTTAAGGGGTGACTGCGTTGCTTGCAAATGAGAACTACAAAATGGAAGCAGACTGATTTTCATTTTAGTTAAGGAAACCTAAACTAGAAGTCCTAATGGACTCCTTATCCCTTTGCCACAAACAGACTTTACTAGATAAATAGTCCCCTGGAAGCGCGCTTTTCAGGCAAATCAGTCATCTCAGATACAGGTGCAGAGCCGTTGTAGACTTAATGGAAGGAGGGAAGGTGCATTTGCTGTCCTAAGACCTGCATCCTGTCCTACACAGCATCACTCAAGGGGTCACCTACAGCAATGCCTACGCCAAACATTTTCATGGCCAAAAGGGATCATTTTCCACTGCCCAGTGCTAGCAATACACAGTACAAATAAGGGTTTGCAGAGCAAATACACAGCTTTTCCCCTGCTGGCCACAGATGGTGCACAAGAGAGAGGTACAGGTGCCTTTCCATGCCTTACAGCACAGCCAGTGGTGGGATGACCACTGGCACAGAGGGTGCCAGTGCCGCGGCTGGGGAGATGGAAGACCACTGTGGCCTCTCCGCATCTTCCCCATCCAACGCCACATCCATCCTCCTCTCAAATGTCATTGGCCCAATTGAGGAGAAAAATAATTAGTTTCACTCTACTTCCCGCTAATTACAGAGTGTATAATCTGCCAAACGATGTACACGCTCATGTTGGCTGTGGCCTGCTGCCTCCCCCTGCTATCACAGGCATACTCACTCTGAGGCAGGCAGCGAATGGCTTACCAGTGACAGCTGGCAAACCAGCCTCTGGGAATAAAACATTTTAGCACTTCATAAATTTCTAACAAGGTTTCAAATTGCTTCAGTTTCCCTCCTCTCAGCTCTGTCAGCCTAGCAAAGGAGTTGGGGGGGGGGGGGGGGGGGAGGAGGTGAACACTAATTAAATCTGCAGCAGAAAAGTACAACTAGTAAGATAGTTCATTATTTTTAATAAGTAGCAATTAGACCACAACTCCAAGGAAAGTTGGATTCTTTCTGCGATCCATTGGCAGCGTGGGAAAACCAAAATATATTCTTCTGCCTCAAATTTTTAATATAGGAACAAGTTAAGCACTTTAAAGTGCAGCTGTATGACATGTTTAAACTTAATGGAAGGTGACAAACAACGCACTAAAAATTTTAAGGGAACATGCAGCATAGTTGGCATTAATGTTAAGTTTTCATATCACTATTCAGATAACAAATGATTTCCAAATTCCTCTATGAAGCTGCCATCAGGCTAAAAAGCTGTATTATCATTATTATTATTGATTAGACAACATACTACATTACACTGAATCTGACATCCTGTCCATAGAAGTATAGCTAGAATAAAAATAATAGGATGCAAACAGCTATTGATCATATTTAGAGCACATTACCTCACAGGTGTAAGCCCACAACTCTCCTTTCAGTATGAATATATAAAACAGAGGGACTAATTTAGAGGCCAAATGTCCCAGAAAATCAATATTTATGCGTTTGACAGTACGAAAAGTTGCAAAAGGTAGAGATTTTACATGGAAAATAGGATTATGGGAAAGAGGTAAGTAGAAACAGGTACTAGGAGAAAATAGGATAAATACGTTTGATAGGAAAGAAACACTAGAGTAGAACAATAGTGCCACACTGTTAGATCTATACTTCTCCTTTGGCCAAAATTGACCCTTAGTACTTGTGTCCTCATTTTACTAGTAGCGGAAACAAAAAGCCAGTACTGTGAACAGATTGATTCATTTTCATTATATTTAGCTCTGCAAAGAATGGTGCTACTTTCAACTTGAGAGAGAAAAAAAGAGCAGAAGAGGCAGAAAGGTACCAAATCTGGGCTGTGTCACACATAAGAGTCTTCCAATATAGTGCAAAATCCTGCAGGAGGGAACTGAAGACAAAAAAATACCCAAACCCAAAACTAATGCACAGCAGAGCAGATGCTTTTATTTTGCAAGAAGAAAGAATTTGCCATCAGGACCACCACTTGCTGTGTCCTCTACTCAGCAGAATCTCTAAACATAGATGTCCCTTCCAGAAAAAGATATTTGCCTGAAAATATGTTTACTTTTAAAGGAAAGTTGAATATCGACAGAAAAAGGCATGCAGTCAAATATTTGGGCATTGTCATTAGAAAAGGCTGAGGCACTGAATGCCTTATTTGCCTGAGTCTTTACTAGCAAAACCAGCCTTTAGGAATCCTAAGTCTCGGAGACCAAGGGGAAAAGCTGGAGCAAGGAAGACATACCCTTAGTGGAAGAGGATCAGGTCAGGGAATACTTAAGCAAACTAGATATACATAAACCCATGGGCCCTGGTGGGGTGTACCCATGAGTGTTGAGGTGGCTGGCTAGTCCCACACTGTGAGACCACACTTAACAATCTTTGACAGGTTGTGGCAATTGGGAAACATAACTGAGGACCAGAGGAAAGCAACTGTGACTCCTATCCTCAAGAAGGGTGAGAAGGACAACGCAGGGAACTACAGGCTGCTTAACCTTATCTCCATCCCTGGTAAGGTGATGGAGCAGCTAATCCTGAAAACCATTTCCAGGCACATGAAGAACAAGAAGGTGATGAGGAATAAGTCAGCATGGACTTAGCAAGGGGAAGTCATGCTTGATCAGCCTGCTAACCAACAGTGATATGACTGGCCTGGTAGACAAGAAGTGGATGGTGGATATTGTTTGCTTAGACTTCAGTAAGGTTTTTTACACTCTCTTTCATGAGATCATCATAGAGAGGGTGCTGAAGTATGGGCTGAATGCACAGATAGTGAGGTGGATTGAAAATTGGCTGAATGACTGCACCCAGTGTGGTGATCAGTGGCACAAAGTCTAGTTGGAGGCCGGTAACTAGTGGTGTAACCCTGGGGTCAATACTGGGTCCAGTCCTGTTCAAGACCTTCAACAATGATCTGGATGGCGAGGCAGAGCATATCCTCTGCAAGCGTGAAGACGATGCAAAACTCAGAGGAGTGGCTGATACACCGGACGGTCATGCTGCCATCCAGAGGGACCTTGACAGGCTGGAGAAACGGGCTGACAGGAACCTCATGTAGTTCAACAGGGGAAGTGCAACGTCCTGCACCTAGGGAGGAACAACTCCATGCAACAGTACAAAGCAGGTTTGTGCCTCTACTACATAGAGCGCCAGGGTCCCCTTTCGGGAGAAGCAAACAGCAGTGGAGGTATTCAACTAGCTTAGGTCAAGTATTGCAGAGAGTTTTGACTGAGGAAAAGCTTATCCTCCCATAAATTCAAGCTATTTGGCCCCAAGTTTAAGATAATATTCAAATGAAATTACATCATTATGTTTCATTTGTAAAATAATTTCACCTCCTTTTTCTTAACTCAGAAGTTCATCCACAAAAACTAAACAGACTTTTTTTCCCTCATTTCTAACATTTAGTTTTCTATAAAGAACTTAGAATTCATTCAAGATACATTTAAAACAAAGAAACAAAACTAAGAATCATTAGCCATAGGGACAGTGTACCAAACTGGTTACTGAACTGCTAATCACTTGGAAGTTTTTAAATCAAGACTAGCTGCTTATGTAAGTTGAGCCACTAATAATCAAGCATTAGCTGTATGGAGGGACAAAAAAACAATCTTAGAAAAAAAAAAGTATAGAGAAGAATGTTCAGGAGTCCTAGATCTGCTCAGGTAATAAATCTTCCGTGTTATTAAATAATAGAAGAGGCAATAACAATTTTTAAAATGACCCCTTCTTCTCCCCAAACGAGGGTACAGAACATTTTTATTCTGAACTTAAAAAAATAATAATAAAAAAATGAAGTTTTTTATTAAAGATGGCACAATAGAACCTGCTAACTTTATTCTGAAAGCATATGTAAGGGTTCATCTGCACTCATTTTTGTCGCACTTTGAAAAAAAGCCATATAAAAAACAATGCCACTTTACTGAATATGTTGTTTAATTAGAACTATATTTTTAATGTGAAAAACTATTTTGACAAAGTTTTGACAAGTTACACCCAGAGCAAGTCTCAATCGCCAATAAAGAAAAGAAAGTGTTTGTGTATTAGCAAGTGGGGAAAAAGGACATTTTAGGTTTGCTCCAATAAGGACAGGATTTTCATTTCCCTCAATTTTTGCAGTTGCTAAACTGGAAAAAAAAAAAAACAAAAACACCTAAACCACACACCTCCTCATATCATGAAAGTGACCACATCAAGGTGCTCCTACAAGGCTCAGTAATGAGTTTTGAGGCAGAAAGTCCAAACTCTGCTTGAGTACTACAAACCATGGGAAGAACAACTTCAGCATCAGCACTAGCAGTAACTTCCATTCATGTGAGGGGGTGGAGGGAGTTCTCATCCTTTCTCCTCATGACAAAAGTCTATGCCTTTGTGTCCTCAGAAGGGGGACCCAACCCAACCGCTCCACAGATGCCCAACTCACAGCCCAGTCCACCAAGATGCTGCCACATACATGTGCATGCCTACTCCAGGGCTCCAATTTAGTATCCCACCTCTATGAACATCCAACATCATCAGCAGCTTCTGAGCATGTAGGTGGACACCCAGGCATCTCTTCTCACCCATGGCCCGCCACCTATCCAGCTTCACCCCCTGCAGCCAGCTCTGCTGGCAAGCCCTGGGTCAGAGACGTGAATCTGGGCTTGGCAGATCCCATAGGGAGGCTGGAGCATCGCTGTGTGCAGCATCACATTCAGCTCTCCAACTCAGACACCCTTATCTGCATGTTACAGGGTAAGGAGCTTTAACCTAGTCCAAGGACGCATGCTACACGCATTGTTACAGCTTTGTATTGCCTTCTGTCTGTATTAAAACAAATAGGTATGCAAATTGTTAACATTTTTGTTTCACCCTATAGCTTTACCAAGAGATTTCACTCTAGAGAGTTTGTCCTCGTGTAGAGACATTACAGGTTAACACCAGCCAAAGTTCACCTTTACCTAAATTCTCCTATCACTGGATAAGGTCACAATGAACTATTTCTGGGTCAATCCAAAGCTTTTTCTTTATCCTGGAACACATGCTGCTTCTAATCCCTGGTCTCATTATAGCCAACAACACATACATAGGCTTAAGTAACCTGCATTACATAATTGGAGAGATACTGTCCTAATAATTTCCTGCAGAAGCACCAAGGAAAAGTGCCCATTAAGTATGAGCAACACACATCATCTCATCATCAGAGCAAATTAAATAGCAGGACAAATGTGTAATTGGCAATATTTTGTGTAGCACAGCCAGAACAAAAATAAAATTGTGTCATTCTTGCCTAATCTTCCCAGGGTAAGCAGCAATCTTCTCTAGTGCAAGCCCTGTATGCACGACAATGACCCGAGTCTGGCAGCGCTCCCGCAGCAAGTTTGACTTTCATCTTTGACAGGCAGCAAGGCTGTCTTGCCTTAACAGGTCTGTCTGCAGGCTGCCTGGTTGCTGGTGCTGCCTGCATGCGAGTGCTGGCCCATGGGGGTACCTACCCACCCTGCACCCCCTCTTCCCTCCACCCCTTTCCTTTCTTCTCCCAGAGCAGCGTACAACAGAGTGGCACTGCCAGCACAACTCTCAGAGTGGGCACATCTTGTAGCTCAGCCTTGCCACGTCCCACCCAGGCACTAACAGCTCTGGACACATGTCCAGCACAGCACAACTGTGTGGCTTGGTCCCACAGCCCCACATAACGAAGGTTATGGGGAGTAACAGGGTGGGTGAAAGGCAGCTAGCCTGGACATCTGGCACATGCGCTTAGAGGCAGGCAAGGTCAGGGTGCTGTGCCACAGTGTGGTTAGTACCTCAGCTTTGGTTGTACGTATATAAATTTAATTGCTCACCAGGATAGGAAAATACTAGTGGAGAAAAGCAGTGTGGCTGAGGCCAGTGCATAATAGTAACACGTACTACAGGTGTCAGTCTGAGATCAGTTATTGCACCTACATGGCAGAAACAAAGATTGAGGGTATCTCATGCTTGCTCTGTGTGGAAACCAGTTGCTTTGCTGCTCCTGGCTTTTTTATGCCAAAACCCACATTCATTCTTTCCCTGGGTGATTTGCCTTTCCTATGCCCTGCCCTGACAGAAATTTCTCTTCGCTGCATAATGTTGTATTCCATCTGGTTTTTATTGCCTATAATAATCTTTTAATTCCTTGACCTTTCCTTAACCCAAATTTTCTAGATCCCAAATCTAATTTCTTACAAATCATCATCTTAGAAAATCAGAGTGCATTCCCATCAAAAATACTAACAGATCTTACTGCTAGCTGTTAAAAACAGAGCAAACCCTTATTCAGTGTGCAGATTCAGGAAAAAAGCTAATATGTGTAGAGATTCTTATGAAGTTTTGCAAAACTATAAAAAAAAAAAAAAAAAAAAAAACAAACCACTGAAAAAACAACCCTAACTTTTTCTTATATTGTTCACTAAATGAAATGCAAAGGCTTTCATCTCATACCAGCATCACCTACAAGTTATCAGAATAAGTATGCAATGGAGTAGATTTTCATCAGGTTGAGTCCACTTACAGGCAGCCCTCTTTTAAGAGACACATCACCCTCCCTGCCTTCATGCCTACCAAGCTTTGGCTAAAGGATAGGGACCAAGAATGTTTAAACCCAGATAAACCACGTGTGGCTTCCATAAATCTACATACCTAGGGCTTTCACCATGCCATCAAATATTAATAAATGCTTTTATGTTATTCCAAGTGCAGAGACAACGATTTAGAAGCATAAAACTACTAAAAAGGTGTTAATTTAAAAAGCTTTCATTCCAAATCTTTCATTCTTTCCACATGAATTCTTGCCACTGGGAGGGATTTGGGATTGAAATACTACATGCTTAACTAAAGCAGAAAACTGGGCAACCTTAAAAATATATATTTTATTAGTGCCTTCAAACTCCATGGGCAATCCCAGCAAAGTACAGGCCCATGGATGAACATGGCAGATGTACAGTGACAGAAATTTGATTACCAGGGAGAAGGACACGTATATAGGTCAACCAGAATCTCATATACCATCAGAAATATTCATACAGACAAAAGAAACATCTCCTTGTTATTCAGTTTACATATAGATGTTAGAAGAGATGTTAGATATCTTACTATGATTTACAAATATTATTATACCATTATACTGTCGCATTATGAAGGTGAGATAAGTGTTACATCATGATATAAATGAGTATATGTTATGCCTAACATCTTAACAGAGAGTTTTAAGCATGTCCGTTACCTCCTACGCCCAAGTTTCACTAATCTTTGAATAACAAATTAACAACAAAATTTATCAAAAATTTATCTTCAGTTTAATGAAGGATGTGAACAAAAATTGCTAGAGCTACAAAGCACCAGAAAAGAATATATACCAGTAACTTGTCTTAAAGAATATTACAAATTTTAATATTACGTAGAATTTATATAATTTTTCCTGATGTTAACGCTCAGTGCTAGCAGTGCTTTAGGGTACTGTATTTTACCCTAATAAACATATATTAAGGATTGATTTTGAGGGAGATATTAACATAACATTTACTGCTACTTTAAAACTGAAGTTGGGACACAGGATAATGGAGAAGGATGGGGGCATGTTTCCAAGGAGTAAAACGATCTTAGCAGGGAGCTTTTGAGTGATAATTTTATGACATAATTTTTTGCCTTCAAGAACATTTCCACAGACTCCTGCAGCGTCTGTGCCCTTTACAGGATGCACAGAGAAGGCAGACAGAGGCTGTTGTAGGTTCTCTCAGTGTACGACAAATGGTCACATCAAGGACAGTGCAACTACAAAACGGTAGAGGGCTGATAAGAGAACTAATGCAGCTGTAAAACTGGGAATATTTTAGAGTAAAAATCAACCACTACCTTAACACGCGCTGATGAACTGCTTATGTGATTAGAATGTCAGACGATACAGCAATACAGATAAATTTTCCACCCTATTTCCTTAGGTTATATATTCATTCCTGCACTAAGAAGGTGAGCGCCAGTGTCAGAATAAGCACTGGAATCATTTTAAGGGCACTGACAGATACCTTCGTAAACCAAAACAGCGTATTTACATGCTACTAAATGAAATGAGCGTTTGCCCTTGCATTTTGAAACAGCTGTTTAAAAGGGGATATTAATTGTTATAAACACAAACAAAAGAATTGATTCTTTTAAAAAGGTATGATTGAAGAAAGCAGAGAACAGTGTGTTAACAAACAATTTTAATGTATATTTCAATATCACATTTCACAAAATTAAATTAAGTGTCAAAAGGTGCCAGGTAAATCCAACACAGAATTCAAATAAAATGCTCAATGATTCATTTTTTGCTCTGTGATAACCTTTGGAAGAAAATCCATCTAATTTTGATCAATTAGGTTTGCACCCAATTTCTATTGCACAGAAGTCAATGGAGAGATATAAATACTGTCCTCCTCCAAGCATAATTATATCAGAGAGGTGCACACTGAAGAAGTAGGAGAGATGTTTAAGTTAAGGCATAATATTGGTAGAAGAACAAAGCTGGCTGTGAAAATATTTGGAGTGGAAATTAGAAGATTGTTTTAAAGCCAAAATAAAGCAAGTTCTGTCCATACAACTAAGAGGGAAAAACAACCCAACCAGTAAATTCAAGAGGAAGATTACATGATGATGATACAATTGCCTGCTGTCACAGAGGGTTGGAGCTGAAGAAACAGGAATTATCTCCAATTTCATGTTCTCACAAATATCACAATAGAATATAACACTAGAGTCGCAAGTGAAATAGCCACAAAAAAAAATGTTAATCTCTACATTTAATTCAAACTAAAGGAACCTTTTTTAAAATTCAGTAAGCTCAAGGAGGAAATGTATTGGGGTTATAGACATAGTCCATACTACTCTGTGTACCAAGTAAGATAGATTCACACAAATATTTCACAACCAGAACTACTAAACCATGAGTATACTGACATACTTCTCTGAAGGAAAACAAAGCAAATGAACAAACAAAAAGAAATGGGTAATGAATGCATTTCATCTCCAAGATCCCAAAAAGTTAATGGGGTCTGACCTGTGCTGAACTTATTTCTGAACATGCAATAGCATGCAATCAATATACAATGATCTCCTAGGCTGCACCTAGAACCTGAACAACTACTTGCTGGAAATCTGCCTGACAGGTAACAGCCTCACATCAAAGCTGTGAATAAAATTACTCGAGAGGCATTAGGAGCTCTGTTCACTGCCTGTGGAAGAGCCTCAAGCCAGACAGCAAAAATAACCTCTCCAAGCATTTATGCTGCTGCAGGGCCTGGGGTCAAGCACAGAAGGACTAACATACCAACCTTAGGTAGTATTTATCAGATAAGCATCTATTTTTAAATGGAGCATGAAGCAGAAATCTTGGCTATAATTTAGAGTTTTTCTCCCATGCAGTAATACTATCTGCCTTCCTATTAGCCATCAGCTGTCTCCCTTTCGTCCGGCAGCTCCTTTGGATGCAACCACTGCAGAGAATATTCACCTTCACCCCTTAGAGAAAAGTCCAATTCAATACAGTTTTTTCATAGCACTCAGAGATCATCTTACCTCTCCATAAATAGAACATGGTTTTAAAAGAAAGAAAAAAAAAAAAAAAAGACATAAGAGATATAAGTTATAGCAGTGATTAGAAGCTTGGTTATACACTTTAACAAAGGTGGTCTCCAATATCCCCAGGCATTCAAGGTTTTCTTTATACTGTGCTTGAACTACACTAAACAGATAAGGAGAGAAAAATAAAAAGGTAAAGTGTTCTTGTTAGTCATTTTTTTCTGAACATCTGAAATCTTCACATCATTCTATTCATTCCTATACCTATCCCCATCTTCCCAAGTGCTTTGATTTAATTTGGTCAAATCTTTATCCATTCTTATTTTATCCAGTCCATTTAATGTTTCTTATAGAAAAGATTTTGGCGTAGACTACTCAGTTCATACACTTTCCTCAGAACATTTTTTCGTCTGTTTCTTTTTGCATCCTCGCTTTGAAGTTGCTGGTCCACGTCCAGTAAGGAGAAGAAATAGTCCACAGGACATGGTTTCAATTTCTGTCCTGATCTGATTGTAACCAGCACTGTTGTTTCTCTTTTAGTCTGCCGGAAGATCTTCCTAATATATTATTGCTATAATTTAGCAATATCACAGTGTTTCTTATTAATAGCAAGATTTCAACATACAGATACAAATCACTGGTTACACCACATTTTGAAAATATTCCACTTGGAGATTTGCCATATTAGATCTACTTGCTTAGATTTGCAAGACTCGTGAGCATTAGTTTGCGTAAACTACCAGCTGAAGCTCATTTTCAAATAGAGCTAATGAGAAATTATTATTTCACCCAAGAGTGAAGAGACCAGCTCTGTAACTGGAGTACTCACTAGGGTTGCAAACAAGTCCCAGTCAGTTCAAATTCAGAAAAACCAGTTCAACTACGTGATTTTTATCCTATATAGGTTATTCTTCAAAGAAGATTTCCTTATCCTTTATTATTCCTCATTAACCAATCCCTCCCCAAAAAAAAAAGGCCACGCAATTAACCCTTTCCATCCTGCAATCACAAGAATTAATATATGAGGGGAAAACTATTCCCCAGAGAGTTTATCACACAATAAAAACAGCATCACAGTGCAGCCTGTTGATACGTGGGCCCTTGAACAGACCTGAAGTGGTACTACCTCTCAAGAGATGCTTTTGCAGCTTCTCATGCAGTAGCTAGTAATATGGGCTAATATGATTGTCAGAGGACATTAAAGCAGCTGTTGAACTAGATGAACGTACAGGGTAACTCACCATAAATCGCATTTGTTTTATTAGCCACAAAACAAAATACTTGCATCATTAACACGTGATCCGTGCGTCTATAATATAGCCTTGGGGAAATGCTAAAATGTCAGACCTCCAAGTAACAAAACAAGCCCTTAGAATTAAAAGCCTCAACAGATCTGATAAGAACTGAAGGAAGCCCAACAGCAAAGAGCTTTTATTCTTTAGCACTTCTCCCTCAGTACACCTTTAGCCTCAATTTAATTCTAAAAGCTTGTTCACCCCCATTCCCTGTCTGATTCTTTTATACGCTGAAAATTAGGCTTTCCAGATCTGCACAAAAATGTACTTTGAATGAGGAGGAGGGGAAAAAGAAATCACAATGCTTTTCCATCAAATGCTTCATCAGAAATGCATACTCATGAGCTCTTCTCAGGAAATTCAGAATAGAAGAAAGTAGAAGAGGCTTATCAAATCATTAAACATAGATGTGCACATCTGGCCTGTTGGGCATCAAGACTTCCATGTACCATAAAAAGACAGTACAAGACTTAATTCAAATGGAAACTGGAATTAGCTCTCCAGTGCACGTATGGAGAGATGCAGCTGACCTCTTCAAAATGGGGGAAGAGAGAACGAGAGATGGGGAAAGAATTCATCTGCCTAAATGTCATCATCTAGTGTTCATTAAGACATCCACACAGAACTGGCAGGTAACTACAAAACCTGCAGGAGGACTCATCCTTTCCAGGACAGCTGCTCCTGGCTAGGCAGGATATGGTACAGAACTCAAAGCAACACTAACCATCTTGGTTTAGGCAACCGAATTCCCAACATGAGATCTATCACAGGATGGACCAGGTAGTTCCTTGGTCCCCACTGGCTATAATAGCTGGCTGTCCACAGACTACAATCAGAGCTTGCCAGCTAACTGACTAGCAAATGGACAGTCACAGATAGACAGACACCTAAATGTCTTTTAATTTGATCTCAGATTGACTCTCACCCCTTCCTTACTGTAGGCTTCATTTAATGAAACCACTATATCACCAAACAGTCTACAGAACCTGTTAGCTAACTTTTTTAATATGTGATCTTAAATAAAAAGATATAGATGAAAACAGCCAAACCAGTCACCCTATCGAAAACATCAGGAAAGAAATGTCCACCCCTCTGGAAAGCAATACAAAAACTACTGCCTATTTATCTGGTGCTAAAATTTCACCTGAAGTACACATCTGTATGCTAATCACTCAGTGCCCTTAAGACAGTTGTATAAATAACTTCATCCCACTTCCCTAGGTATCCCAGTTATGCATGCCAGCCCGTTCGATAATGGTCACTGGATGCTGTTACTCTGATTCCATCTCTGCTAATTTTGGTCTCCTCTTGGCATTATCCCAATCGAGTTCTAATGAAGTCTTTGTTTCACACAACATTTGATATATCTCACTTGCAACCATCCACAGATGTAAGCATTTTGCATATACTCTAATGATAGTTCCCAGTGAACAGGAAAATTGCATAGCGGAAACTGAAAAACAAAACAGGAGACTATTTACTGACAGGAAAAGCAGTAATTTGAAGCAATTAGGCCATATTTTGTGCTTGAGAAGAGAGTCATCAGCATATAGATACTACATATACCTCTTTAAACTTGAGGAAAATAAATAAGAATGCATAAAGGCATAGATCTATGGAGAAATAAATATAGTCCTAACTGTAGCACCCTTTAAATTATTAAAAGCAAGACATAGGAGTAGAGGGGGTAAAAAATCAGCATCAGGGATATCAGCATTATGAATTATTTTTATAGTTATAGACAACAGACATATTTTTCATGGTACAAGATCTTCCAGTAGAGCCAAGTGAGCTCAGGCATATTTGGGTATTAACAAGGGTATGCAAGGTGCTTTCACTGAGTAGAGGGGACACAAGACTGCTAGTTCTGTCCTCTCACTCTCAATCTGCCCGGTTCTCACTGCATTCATCACGACTGAGTCCAACGTAAATAGTTTCACAAGGTCAAAAATGAACAGAAAAAACCCCTCATCAGTAATACCAAGGAGCCAGTTAGGGCCAGAGGAGAGGAATGAATCATCTTTCGTTACTCTTGAGGAAATGGGATATTATAATTAATGAGAAAAACTGCATCTATTTCATGCATATAACATGAATGCTAAGGCAGCCAAGACATTTTTGACAAATTGGACTTCGCACACAACATACTTATTAATTCATAAATTAAAAATACATTCTGTTACCCTATCAAAGGAAAGTTTGCTTGATTTTGTCTCTCAGCAATTTTTTTTCCTTTTTATCACCCAATCTGTAAAAAAAAAAAACCAACCTCACATTTTTGAAAGAAAATTGTAAAAGACTTCACATCCATCTCGAACCATCAAGCCTCTCTGCATTTCAGATTGAGTTGAAATTTCTAATTGAAATGATTTTTCATGAGTTAAACTATAAAGGAGAAATAAGTGATACATTTAAATTATTTATTCATCTTATTTATAATTAATTAGGTTTTTCTCTGTGCACAGTCAGGCTATACTAGAGTGTTTGATTTTTAAAACCTTCTGTATCATCAGGCAACAATGGATGACTGCTTTTCTCATGTCACTCTTGTTTCAGTTTGCTCTAGAGATTCAGACAACTCCCATTGACATCTTGGTTGACTTTAATGCATTAACCCTCACAAGTCAGAAATGACAGCTAAAACCTTTTCAGCGAGAGGTGTTAGGCAGAGCTATGTGCCAGGCTGCACGCATACAAGCTGCTCTAGGTGTAGAGGTGAGGAGGGCAAGATTGGGATCAATCCCAGCTAAATGCAAGTCTTTCCTCCTCGTCTCCACTGAAGGACAAGAGCAGAAAGTTGTGCCTAGGTGAACACACACCAGGACACTTCTGGTTTTGAGCAAGGCAAACAGCTTTTCTTCACCAGAGAGGCAAGAAAGAAGGAAAGAGGGTGAACCGCTTGCAAAAAGCATAGGAGGCAAGAACTTCTGAAGCAAAATAGGAATAAGGTCTTCCAGACCATTCTTCTCCCAAGACAGCACTCTGGGAATGGCTCCATTGCACGCTGCACACAATGTGAGAAGCAGCAGAACTTCCTTGCGTGGCACAGACAGGCCCCGGGCAGGTGGCACTGGGAGCTGCTCCTCACAGCTGCCTGCAACAAACCACCCCCAGCTCAGCCCGAGCACTAGGTACCGCGCTTGCTGTCTTACCGTGTTTGTCCTAGCTGGAAAGAAATAGGGAGAAGAGGTTTTGTTGCCCACCAGTGCTGAGAGAATAAACGGGGTGGGGGAGGGGAGGAAGAGGTATTTAATCCCAAGAGGATCTTCTTAAAAAAAATAAAAAATAAAAAAAAAAAATTAAGAATTGGAAAAGGTTTCCAGTTTTACCTTTTGCCCCCAGTTAAAAAGATTAGCTTGAAAATCCTAATTAAAAATGCTGAATATTTTTACACTTGAAAACGAGATCATGTTTTTAATCTTCGCTCCCTGGTCTCAAGGGTCAGAAACATCCCTCTTTTTAAACAAAGGTTGACAAGCGTATGTAATCACAGCGCTCCACACACAGGTGGGCCTTTTCAAGGAAAAGAAAAAAAATACTATGCTGTGCAATAAAATCCAAGGCAACTTAAAAAGGGTGGGTTTTTTTGTTAAGAGACAAATAAAAGATGCTGTGCTTGTGGAACAAGAGAAACATTAAAAAATAAATAGAAAAAACAGGACTGGATAATTTTCACAAAAATATTATTATTAAAGAAGGGTTGAAAAATTGTTAAACCTCATTTTTCCCAAGGTTTCTAGCAACAATGCAACAAAAGCAGCATTTCTCCTGTATGAATCACTAAACTCAAAACCTGAGGTTTAAAGAAAGTGGCTAATACTGCAAAGCTGGTAAGATCCCAGCATGCAGTAATACCCTAGTTTTCATATAGAGATACTTTAAGATTTTCTAACATTTATAATACCATGCCTACGTTTTACAATTCCCTTAAAGCCAATAAGACTTTAACGTGAAGAATAATGGAAAGGTGTGTTAAAATCTGCACCATTGAATTGAGGGGAGGGAGGAAATCAGGATTTTATATTGAACATTAAAAAACAATAACAAAGATAGCCATGCCTTACAGAAGCTAGAGAAGAATACATCTCAAGAAATGCCAGGTTTTACAAAACAGGATGAGGAGCTCCAGCTACAGCAAAGAGAAGAGGAGCAGGAAGGGGCAGCAAAGCTGCACAGCTCCAACAGTGCTCACTGAGCTGGCACCTGCTATTTCTTCCTTCTTTGCACCTGGAGGTGAACCCTGGACGCTACTGCTCTGAGGAAATAAGCCTAACCAGTCATGTAGGACTAACGCAAGATTAATGCATGGGGTGTGATGGAAGGTGCAATACCCTCTGCAGCAAGCAAGCGGTGAAGGGGTAGGCTCCCCCCGTCAGCGAACGTGACTGTGGTGCACAGAATCACGGTTGTGCTGCTGCAGGGAAGGAGAGGAGGATTGAGCTTCTTGATCCTGAATCAGCTGAGCAGAGGGGAAAGTGGCAGCATCCCTGTGAACTCCCAGCTCCAGACAGGCTGCAGGCAGGTATCCCAGTGTAGCTGGAAGGTGCCCTTCGCCGCCCCAGACAGCACGCTGAGCTCTGGAAGACAGAGCTTCACGTGGGAAGAGTGAAAAACAGGGTTTGGTTCAGGGCACCCAGCTTCGCATTTGCCCAGCTGGCAGCAAGCCCAGAGGGACCCTGGCAGTGCAAATCCAACAAACAGGCACGATAACCTGAGCACTCCCTATGCCATCCCTCCCACCCCCCTCACACACTCTCCATCCTGTGCGAAATTCACTTCTTTGTCACCTGCTGGATTCAAGCATTAGCTTTCCACACACCCCACTTCTGCGATGGCTCCACGAGACCACATGTTCCCAGTCCTCACCCCTGCCACATCTGACAGCATTCATGCAAGACAGCCGTGGCCCCAGGACCTGACCTAAGAGGAAGCATTTCACAGCAGACCTCCTGCAGCTTCCTCTCTTGCTGCCTGCCCTCCTCCTCACTGCAGCCACAGCTCACCAGCACATCAGAGCTCATAGAGGTGCTCTCCATGGGAGCTCACAGCTCCCCAGCACCAGGGATCACTGGGTCCTCCTGAGGCCTGAAGCCCTGACTGCTGCTGCCCAGAAAGGCTCGCTGCACCATTATCTCACAGACAGGTTAAAAAAAAAAAAAAAGGAAAAAAAAAAAAAATTATAAACCTCACCCCTCCCCAAAACACACACAGAGAGAAAGCTCAGCTGTATACCTACCGTCACCACCTTTTTAATATAGCTCCCAAACACATCCTGTGAGTAGAGTGAATCAATCGGGTGTCAGGATGCTAAAGGTCAGCAGCCAAACCAAATATAAAATGAAAGACAATGAAAACAGATCACTTCAGATTTGGAGGCCCATCTTTCCTCCACAGTGTATGTTCTACTGGCACCACTAGCTCAGAAGTTTTAGCAACCATGAAAACATGAGGGACCCAACTCTGAGGGACACAATTAAATCTGAACCTAAGGTAAGCAATACACCATACTGCCATACCCGAAATGCAAGAACAATTCAATTCTTCTAAAAAATAAATGTGATTTTCAGCCTTTCTATGCAAAGCTGCTATATTGCACTGCTTCTTTCTAACGTGAAAGTTATATAGAATTGCATGCAGTTCTTCCTCCCCTTAGGGGGGCTCTATTCCATGTTTTGATGTAATCTTGTTTGATGTTTCCCTTGCCATATTAGAAATGTTTTCAAAGCAGACAATCTCCTATTGAGTCTTCCTCCCAAAATAAAGGCTTATTATGGTTGACGCTTTATGTAGGTCGAGAATAGCTTTACGGATCCTCATGTAAATAAGGCTCGAAGCAAACAACCAGTAGGGATTCCCCTGCCCTCAGGTGCTACAATGTTTTAATTCGGTTGGTTACACAAGCCCTACCTTCCAAAAAACAGTTTTCGTTTTTCTTTTGTTAGAAGCACAAACTTTCGTGTTCCATGGCCTAAGGGCTTCTTTTGTTTGTTTGTTTAGTTAAAAAGCTGTGGTTTTGGCAGCCTGCCTGGTGATGGTGTACAGCGCTGCAGAGATTTCCATTGCTCTCCTACCATTTGCAGGTATTTTCGTTGTCACAGAGTTAGTGCTTGATTCTGAACCCCCAGTTCTACCAGCAGCTGCAGGAACCACCCTGAAACACTGAAGAGCATCCCTTGTTGAGGGGAAGACTTACGCTTCTGTCTCTCACAGCGACTCCCTGGCAAGTAGCCCTATATAGTGGATTAAGGATTTGCACGTGATATACAAAATCCTGTTGGTTACAAGGGGACAACTCAAGGTGACCAGCCACCCATGTGTGGCCTGCATTTGAAAAAAAAAATAAAATAAAAAAAAGGATGGAGGGCAGGATGGAAAGAAAGGAAAACAAGAAATTGTCTTGTGGTATTGGTACCAGGCTTCTGCTTATACCACATTACACTTCTCAGCTTTTAAAAGACACTTTCAAACAGAAATAGACTAAAACAACTCTGTGTAACTGAGCAGTCATAAACACTTGGAGACCACCTGTACAGCACTTTTCAGTGTTCAGATAGGTGGAGGCATCTTTGAAAGTCAGAAAGCACCCAATCAAAATGTGCATTAACTGCTGGGGCAAGACGAAGTAGCGTCCAATGCTGGTACTAGCCCAGTGGATTGCTGTTGCAATCCTACTGAATTTTGAGGAATGATGAAACAGATAATAGCAACAATGAATAGAATAGAGTAAATCATACCAGAAAGAAAAATTTGTTAACTCCATTATGCAAGATTTATTTCACCTAGAGAGCTGACTTTTAAAAAGACTTGAAGATGAAATTGTGGAATTGAGTCACTGTGTCTGAATACTGGCCTCAGACAAATCTCAGAGAGAGACAAATCTCCCAACCAAAGAAATAAGAACAAACTTTTCTTGGGTAGTGGGAGCCAGGGCAGGGGTGGAAGTCAATGCCCTTTTCAGAAGAGAAAAGCTTAACAGCATCATTAGCTTTTTGGTTTATGAAATGAAATTTGCAGAACACAGCCCAGTGCTATTAAGAAACAAAAGCATCTGTAGAAAGGAAGGGACCACTCCCTCGTGTACAAGTCACCTTTACTAGAGAAGTTTAGAGGAAAAAGCCTTTTTTCTTGTTTATTTGTTTGGGGGTTTGTTTGTTTATTTTAATTAGATCATACAGTTGACCTGCAGTCCAAATAGATCCAGATGAGACCACAACTGGCAGTTTTTAAGTCTTCTCACTGATTTTTAAGTGCTGAAAAAGGGGAGATCCTTCATCCTAGCTCAAATTATATGGTTATAAGGGGAAGGAAAGTGTCAGGGGAAGACAGGAAGGAAATCCACTCCCCAGCAAAAGTCAGTATCTCTTCAGATCCTTCCCCCAAGTATATTCAAAATATCACAACACTCCAATCAGTCCTTTTCCTTACTTCTGCTTAAGAGCTCAAATCTCCATTGTTTTAAAGCCCAACAACAACATTTAAAGCAAATCAGTGAAGTTTCCTCTGGAGAGATGATGTATTTGCAAGCACCTATAATGCAGTCATACTAGTGACACTTTTGGCTTCCTCAAATTCCCAATCTGGTCAAGAGTCAGATTACTTGGTGAAAAGAGGTTTTGGGGTTTTTTATGAACAGGGGCAAATTCCCAGTTATCCTGCTGTTTAGGATGCACCCACAAAGGCACACAACCTACAGGCTGAGGGAAGACCACAAATAAAGGGGCAGAGCAGTGACTTCACACAGTAACAACTTCAGGTTACTAAGAGTCAGTCTTAGAAAGAATTAATTAGTAGCATATTACAGGCTCCAGAAAAATCATCCATTGCTCACCGACCCTGTCATTTTGACACGATACTACCTCTACAAATCATGTAATGTACATATAAAACATTCAACTATTTAGATGTACAAAAGAGAGCCTATTGTTCCACTGATAAATACATTTAGCTCATCAACATTAAGAGGAGCTCTAGGCAACATCATTACAGAACACATATAATTTGGATTAGGCAACAGAACTACAGTGAATCAAAAGTAGTGTTTAGTTTCACCCCATCTTCTTCTTGTCTCTGCAGCCATCAACATATATCCTTTTGTCACATTTTGAGACTGGGAAGTTGCAAAGAATTTTTACTGGTATAAACTTAAGTGTATTTTGCCTTTTTTTTTTTCTTTTAAAGTATAATAACATCAGAAAAAGATACCATTTTGTTTAAAGTGTATAAATATTTAATTTTTTTTTCCAAGTTTAACAAAATACTCACCAGAAACGAGTGTCACACATTGGAACATGCCACTAGAGACAGCGCATACTTTTGAAAATGTTCACATTAAAACACAAGCACGTTTAAAAAATGCACAGAATGATTTAGGTGTGTCCATTTTAATACTAGGTAGGGAAAAAGTTGGAAGAAGACATTGCATGTAAGCAATAGCACAGAGTTTTTGCCGGTAGCCACAGCTGGCATGTCATATCTAACTGGGAGCAGTCCCACTGTGGTTTGCATCTCAGAACTGCAGCAAGTTGCCCATCAGCGTGGCCTGCCGCCTCCCTCACAGCAGCACCAGACTGTGTGCTGGGGCTGGATCATCACCAACTAACCTTGTAACCCCTTATCAGACTGGTCAGCCCACCAGCAGGCATCAGAGCAACTGCTTGCATGACTCCCACTTCCCAGAACTGGTAAGCGTGTCAGTTCTACAGTTGCTGCTTAGATGACAAGTACGGGGGTGCAAGTTACATTGGGTTTGTAGGTCAAAATTGGTGACAGAATCATACAGCTGTAGTTGCAGAGAAAGACAGAGTTAAGGACCCAAAACAACAGCACTCTCTGGATCTGTGCCCATTAGGGCTGGTGAACCGTCACTTTTCGCCCTCTAGACACTAAGAAGTATCACAGCTTCAGGTTCGTTATGGAGCATTTCTGACTATTTTTTCCACTTTTCTACAGATACATAAACAAATTTTTCATCTTGTTTGCTTTTTAGCTCATTCTGTAGCCTCAAATTCCACGAGTGTCCCCTAACTTTGTCTTCAAAGCTTTTTTTCTCCAGGGAAGAGGGGAAAGGTCAAAAGAAAGGGAGTTCAAGGAAAGCAGAGAGCAAAAATAGTTCTTTTGATAAAGAACGGAACTCATGAGAACCATATTTTAAAGAATAAAATGTAGTTTTATTGGAAATGTATATGTCCTGAAACTAAAACTTTAAGTATAATTATTAATCAGATCAGTTATAATTCTTTACAGCAGCTGACAAGCAAGCAAAATTAATCAGTAATAGATAAAATTGCCCAGTCCCTGCATACAGCGCAGAGCACCTCCAGACTTCCATGCAAGTAAATAAAAAATGAGGATTAGCCTTTTTTCTGTTGAGAAAACATTCCAGCAAGAAATAGATTCAGAAATCTATTTGAAAATATTGATTTCTCCTCTACTTTGTCAAAGCATTTGTCTGCTTACGTAGTGCATCCAGGTGTTTTATACTCTGAAAAAAGCTTTCCCCCCTTTACTTCCCCATGTTAAAAACGTTTTGCTTAACATGGCAAACTGGACATAATCACTTATGTTTGGCAAAGGTACTCATTTTGCATCTCCCAAGGCCTTTTACCTTTTCAATTAAATAAACTATGGAGCTATGTTAAGATGTATCAGAGGCTACTGTGCTCATAAGCTGTTGCCATTCAATTAATTATATTAAACACACATACACATTAACTGCACAGGTAATAAATCAGAAAGGGGGTAAATCTTACTACCAAACAGTGTTTCTGTGAAAAGGAATATCTGGCTTCTATAAAGAGTTTATAAACCTCAATAAATGGCACTGGCTTCAGACTTGACAGATCACCAAGCGCCAAGTCAACCATGAATTCTCTCATTGTCAAATTTAATAGAATCTCAGCAATGGAAGAATCCTCATTCTGTGCTGCAAACATTCAAAGTCACAGACTGCTGCTCATTTCTTAATTATGTAAAAACCTATTTAATGCTTATTCTCAGTATGCCATTTTCATCTGACTAAAACTTTTAGGAATTACTCTTAAAATGGAGGGAGATAGTTCTCAGTCAGGAATTAATGACAACTGGCAGCTTTATTTTGCACATGCCAAAGAAAAATTTTCTAATTAAATCAAAATAAAAATGCCAAAAATTGTCCAAATGAGTTTCCTTTCTCTCTCTTTCTTTTTTTTTTTTTTTTTTTTTTTTTAAAAAAAAAGGGCAAGGTCTCTGAACATCTTGTTTAATCAAAACCAATAGGATAGAGCCTTTCTTCCGTCCTGACACCTAGTTACACCCTCCCATGCTGTGCTCAGTATAGGCAGATTCTGAAACAAAGCCAATTGTCATAAAGTAATCAAGGAAAAAGAATGCACTGGAACTCAATTTTTCCCTAGCTGGTTAAAAAAAAAAAAAAAACCCACAGCAACAACAACAGCAAAAAAAACCAATACACAAAACAGGCAAACAGAAAAATATTGTAAGCAACCCTTAGAAAAAATACAAGAAGTCTTACTCAATTTTTATAATGGAGAAGTCCAGTTCACCAAGTTGAGAAAGTTGTAAGGGTTGAAAAAGGAATCCAAGTCTCTTGGTATGTTGTTTAATCTTTGGCTATTACTCACAGCTCTTTCTGTTGCCAGCCTGAATATCACACACAAGTAATAGCTTAGCATCCCATGTTAGTATTCAGTCTAAATACTACAGAAGGGATTTTTTTTCTAGTATACATTTCTACTAAATCTTATAACAACAGTACAGGTCACCCAGCACTAGAAACATGCTGCACCTCCTTATGCCTTTTAACTCTGTGTTCTTCTTTTCTCTTTTGATGCACAGAGAAAAAATACCTTGTGTAGGTTTATTCTTATTTAGATGTACTATACAAAACTGCAGCATTTTTACAGAGCCATGGTGCCATAAAATATTTATAAGGACAAACAAAAACAACATAGCTCTTTGTAAAACCATTTACTACCATCAGCTTTCTCCAACTCCTACAGAAGTTGATTGAAAGAATCCCATGAGTTCAATAGGACTGAGATCAAACTAACAAGGCACATGTGCTGAACACGCTCAAATTTGGGTAAGCAGCACAACATCACAACCTCGTTATACTTCCTTCTCAAATCTCCTTACAGTCTAAAAAATATGTCTAAGCAGCAGGGACACAGTGAAGAAGGAACAATCTTCCTGTCCACTAGCAAGGGTTTTTTCATAGTCTCGGCATTTCTTTTGGTTCAGCTGGTATTGCCTGAAAACAATAAGCAAAGAAGTTTTGTACAAGACACATTCGGAAACCTCAGGCTAAAAGAAATATGTCAGAATTGAGCAACCCTGTGTGGAAGTTCCTAAAAGGTAACAAACACCACTCCTGTTAAAAGGAAAGGTGGAAGAGAGTCCATCCCAGTGACAGCGGGCATTTTAGACTACAGTATTCTCCAGAAACTTCCCACCTATGAATATTGCTGCATTTCATAGAATGGTTTGGGTTGGAAGGGTCCTTAAAGATCATCTAGTTAGAACCCCCCTGCCATAGGCAGGGACACCTCCCACTAGACCAGGTTAATCAAAGCCCCATCCAGCCTGGCCTTCAACAATTCCAGGGATGGGGCATCCACAACTTCCCTGGGCAACCTGTTCCAGTGCCTCACCACCCTCACAGTAAAGAATTTCCTCCTAATATCTGATCTAAATCTCCCCTCTTTCAGTTTAAAACCACTACCTCTTGTCCTATCACTACACTCGCTGATAAAGAGTCCTTCCCCATCTTTCCTGTAGGCACCCTTTAGGTACTGGAAGGCTGCTATAAGGTCTCTCTGGAGCCTTCTCTTCTCCAGGCTGAACAGCCCCAGCTCTCTCAGCCTGTCTTCATAGGAGAGATGCTCCAGCCCTCTGATCATCTTTCTGGCCCTCCTCTGGACCTGCTACAACAAGTCCATGTCCTTCTTATGTTGAGGCCCCCAAGCTGGACACAGTACTCTAGATGGGGTCTCATGAGAGTGGAGTAAAGGGGCAGAATCACCTCCCTCGAACTTCTGGCCATGCTTCTTTTGATGTGGCCCAGGATACAGTTAGCTTTCTGGGCTGCAAGCATATGTTGCCAGCTCACGTTGAGCTTCTCATCCACCAGCACCCCCAAGTCCTTATCCTCAGGGCTGCTCTCAATCCATTCTCTGTGCAGCCTGTATTTGTGTTGGGGATTGCCCTGACCCCGGTGCAGAACCTTGTACTTGGCCTTGTTGAACTTCATGAGGTTTGCATAAGCCCACCTCTCAAGCCTGTCAAGGTCCTTCTGGATGGCATCCCTTCCCTCTAGCGTGTCAACCATACCACACAGCTTGGTGTCATCAGCAAACTTGCTAAGAGTGCACTCAATCTCACTGTCCATGTCGCTGACAAAGATGTTGAACAGTGCTGGTCCCAATACTGACCCCTGAGGAACATCACTCAGCACTGGTTTCCACTTGGACATTGAGCTGTTGACCACAACTCTTTGAGCGTGACCATCCAGCCAATTCCTTATACACTGAGTGGTTCATCTGTCAAATCCTCAATTTAGAGAAGAGGACGTTGTGCAGGACAGTGTCAAATGCTTTGTACAAGTCCAAGTAGATGATGTTAGTTGCTCTTCCCTTATCCACCAACACTGTAACCCTGTCATAGAAGGCCACAAAATTTTTCAGACACTATTTGCCTTTAGTGATTGGCTATCATCAATCATCTCCTTATTTTCGATGTGCCTTAGCATGGTTTGTCCAAGAGTTCCTTGGTCATTCATTCATGCCTCCTGGTATTTTGCCTGGCCTCCTCTTTGTTCAGATGCATCACTCTTGAGGTTGGAGGAGGTGGTCCTTGAATATTAGCTGGCTTTCTTGGGCCCCTCTTCCCTCCAGGGCTTTACCCCATGGTACTCTACCAAGCAGATTCCTGAAGAGGCCAAAGTATGCTCTTCTGAAGTCCAGGGTAGTGAGCTTACTGTGCATTCTCCTTGCTGCCCTAAGGGTCTTGATCTCTATCATTTTGTGATCACTGTAGCCAAAGCTGCCCTTGAGCTTCATGTTCCCCACCAGCCCCTCCTTGGTGAGAACAAGGTCCAGCAGAGCACCTCTCCTCATTGGCTCCTCTATCACTTGGAGATGGAAGTTATCATCAATACATTCCAGGAACCTCCTGGTTTGCTTATTTCCTGCTGTGTTGTCCCTCCAACAGATATTGGGATGGTTGAAGTCCACCATGAGGACCAGGGCTTGTGAACATGAGGCTGCGCCTGTCTGTCTATAGAGAGGCCTCATCCGCTTAGTCCTGTAGCGGACCCCCACTGTAATGTCACCTGTCCCTTCCCCCCCTTTAATCCTGACCCATAAGCTATTGTCTGGCTCCTCATCCATCCCCAGGTGGAGCTCCTTGCACCCCAGCTGGTCATTGACATAGAAGTCAACACCCCATCCTTGTTTTCCCTGCCTGTCCTTCCTGAAGAGCCTGTACCCTTCCATTCCAACACTCTAGTCACAGGAGCCACCCCACCATATCCCCATGATACCAATAAGATCATAGCTCTGCAGGAACATGCACTCCTCTTGTTTATTCCCCATGCTACGTGCGTTTGCATAGAGGCATTTAAGTTGGGCCTTTGATGAAGATATTTTACTGACTGGAGTGGCTGGAATTCCTTTGTGCTGCACTCCAGGTGCTCTCCTGCTGACCTGTGATTCTTCTCCAGGCTCTAGGCATCTATAAATATCTGCAGCAACCCCTACAAGGAAGAGGAAAGATGGACAGCCCAGGTTTATGTCTTTCCATAGGTCAAGCTAGTACCATTCAGTTGCTTCTACCTCTACATTCAAGAACAGAGGGATTGCAAGATTGGGGCAGGACATCTGATCCTTCCCAAAATTAGGAATAAGGAGCTGAAGCTGGCTGAACTTTGCAGCCATACGGTTGGTCTAGCCTTCCCATATAACAGTTCTCTAATGTTCTCTTCGTCTCAAGAAGTTTACGTCCTTCGCTGCCATAGAGATCAATGGACACAGGATCCCTCTTCTCCCCTGCAGAGAGGGGGACAAGCTCCCGCAGTGGGGAGCAGCAGAGCAGATCCTGCTTGGCTTCTGGCTGTTTGTTCTCTTCTTGGGCATTCCAAAATATCCTCTGGCGTTCTTGGAAAAAAAAAAAGGTTTATTTCCTCCTGCTCTTGTGTTTCTAGTCTTCCACAGAAGAGGAAGGTTACCTGGGTATGTCCACCAGGCCAGGGTAAGTCATATCCATCTTAGCTAAACGCAGCACACCTCTCCAACGTGATCAGGAGACAGTTCACTACAGAGGTAGTGACAGCCCATCCTAGGACACATGAGGATTTTTGGGAACAGCCTGAACTACTGTGTTTTCTGGTAGCACACTGGTTTTGAACAGCAAGAAAACGGTGCAGGAGGAACCAGAAGTAATGTAACAGTTCAAAAATCTTATCCCTTATTTTTTTACTCCAACTATGAACCTGGTCTCTTTTTGAAGCTATCTCTGATAAACAATGGGGTAACAACATTGACAGATAGGAGGATGGAGTGAGAAGGGGAAGAGCAGTAGAGTTGAACAAATATTTCTACATCTTGTTGCTTATTCCGTATTCCCTACTCCTATTTCCTTTTCTTCTCCCTGGGTATGCAGGAGTTCCATTGAGAAGACTGTAGAGCAATCAGAAGTTTAAACAAGTATCCTCTGTGAAACTGAGTGCATTTCAGCACAAAAGAAGGTAAGGACAGAGCAAGTGGCAGTACCTGTAGGACGTGCTAGGGAAATTCAGTAGGATAATCAAGGAGAGATTCTGTGCGGAGAAGGTAGAGAAGTGATATGAATTAAGGCTTCAAAAGCAAAATAAATAGAGATGGAAAGAAAGCATCATTGCTCATGACCTGCAGCGAGATGGAAGTTGCCAAGAGTTCAACACATAAACCACCATGACAAAGGCTCTTCCAAACATCCCAGATACAGAATAGAACTCTTACTGATTGAAAATATATGAGAGGGAAAAAAGGAAAGGAGGTCTATAAGCTACTGATAATTGGACCTTAGTGTTGACTTTTTTGCTAGCCCAGCATAGGTGAGACCAGGTGCGAACGTGTCCGCTGTTGAGCATGGGCTTCCGCTTGCTGTCCTGGCAGTAAAGAAAAGAACTGCACAAGCATTTCTTTCTACAGAAGGTTACCCAGGCTCCCTGAAAAAAGGCAAATAGTAGGATTTTATGTCCATATCTACCGCAGAGCAACAATACTAAAACATAACACCAAAGATGTTATTACTGTCTCATTAGATGTAGGCAGTACCGGGAGAGGGAACATAGTTATCATTCTGTAACCACAGAGTTGAGGCGGGGGGTGGGGGAATAGAATAGTGAATATTTAAAAAAGACCAACCCAAATTCACTTCACTATCTCATGGCAAAACCCCCACACCATGCCCGTCAGTTTCATCCTGAAGGTAGATTTCTGTTCCCAGCTGCAGAGCATGAGGCACCACCGCCCCAGGCTGAGCTACAGCCCTTCCTCAGATATGGGTGCTCAGCTTCACAGCTCAAGCTTGGTCAGCGAAGATGACAACATCCTCCAACTAACATAATGCATTTCTCAAAAGCTGCCTACATGACACCAAAGCAGCTTTTAAAATAGCATGCATATAGAGATAAGGAAACAGGTGTGGGTTTTTTTTCCTTTGAGAAAGCAGGGCGCAACTACCAGCCAATTAATTCTGGTTATATCGGTGGTGGGGAGACGCAGGTTTGAGACTTTCCTGATAAGTGTCTTGGGAAACAAATGCAGTTGCCAATTGTCTGTGGGTCACCAAGCAGTATCATCTTTAATGCCCGCGATGACACTGAAATTTCATTTCCCCAACCCTCAAATATGAAATATTGTATTCTACTTGCCTTCTGGGGAAGCACAGTAATTTTTTTTCCTCTCTCAAATCTACTGCCTGCTGTGACTCCTTAAATATCTATTCAGCCTTTCTCTCTCTCCCTTAATTTTTACAGGATGCAACCTAGGCAATCTCTATAGCTATTAAAAAAATAGACTTTATTAAAGAAATGAATGCACAATTCTCCCCTTTGTTCTCCTTCTACCCATGGAAAATCTAAATATCAAGTTGGTTTCAAGGGAAAAGCAAACATTTACTTGGTGGGGAGATGGAAGAAGAAAAAGCAGTTCTAGCACTGAATCTATTGTATCTTATCAGCTCTTTAATCAGTCCCACTACCACTGTATTTTTCGGTAATATGCATGTCTGGCTGGGAAAAACAAGGTAAAGAATGTGAATTCAGAGCATCAGTAGTAATTTGCAGATGGTTTCAATTGAAGCAGGGTCAAATACTCTCAAGTTTAAAACAGCGGCACCCACGTTCTATCATTTTTAGTTTTTAACACGAGTTTGTTATCCAGTTTACCAGGAGGGCACCTTTAAAAAAAAAAAAAAAAAAAAGAAAAAGGTGAGTTTCCCTTGATGACTACGTGGCAGCTAATTATTAGTTAGCTTCCAAGTGCCTTTTTAAGTTTGCTTATGATTTCATTTCCAAGTAAGGCAGTACTGAAATTCCTTAGAAACAGAATATGACATCATAAGAAGGTTTTGCAGAAGCTCTCCCTGTGTGTCTATTTATATTAGTCTCATCATCCATAACAAGTGTTTAAAGAGCAGAAAAACAACCATGATGCATAATGCATTGTGTCATGATGCATAATAATTAAAACCCCTCCCCCGGCTCCTGAGGTTTAAAATCTTTCCAAGTAAGCATTTCAGCGTAAAGGCTTTGACAAAAACGCCATTTAGGGACTTTCAAATTTACAGCTATGCAATTTGTCATCATTTATATTAGCAAGAAGGTTTAAAATAAAAACAACAACGAAAGGAAGATAATACAATGCAGTTCTGCACTTGATGAATCTCCTGTTGACTAAAAGTCCCTATGCCTGGCAGTCAGAAAAGTTATTAACCTGCCAAATTACAGATGGAATTGGTAGGTTTTTTCCCCCAGAATTCTTTAAGCAGAAGAATATAGAGTATCCCATATTCAAGTATTAGCAAAGGGTACTTGCCTTTGGAATATTGATTAGCACAACCCTTGTGGGAATTATTTCACTTTTCCAAAGCAAATTAAAGATCTGAAAAGCAATTCTCAACTTAACTTCAAATGCAGTTATTTAAAAATGGATGATTAACGCAATTACTGCCTGGCACAGAGAGCACAGCTTTCCAGAGGCAGCCAGCGGAATTCACAGTTAATGCTGAAATCAGATTACCTTGAAAGAGCTCCCTTGATCCAGGGAAGAAAAAATAAAATTGATACCTGGGAGCTTATTTCTCACCTGAATAACACGTTTCTTTCTAAACTGTGAACTGTATTGCAGTTAGATGTGCATGCACTCTAGCTCAGGTTTTGTAGATTTTTTTAGACTAACATACACAGGAGCAATTTATTTACTTGCACCCCTCTGATTTGTTCTTCATTCACCTCCAAGGTTTCCAAAGCGCCTGCTGAACAATGCTAATATTGCTTAAAATAAGCATTTCTGCATGATATTTTCTTTAGTAATGATTCACTCAACACCAAATTAATTTGGTTTTTCTTTTGCTCCATAGAGCAACCACTAGCACGGAGTATACACGTCATCTTCCTGAAACGTTAGTTACACTAACATCTTTTGAGGAAGAACACCCTCTTTATCAACTGGTGAGGAACCAGCACCCATACCAGCCAAGTAAATTTCCCTGACATCGCATCTGGAAAGAGAACAAAGCAGGTCTTCTAAGCTCTAATACCTAGCCACCTAACACTGTTCTTCTGCCTAGTTACGGAGCCATTAAGATCAAATACAATTTCAAAATCAATGCAGAAATATTTCCACTGAAACTTTATGTCAACTGCTACTCAGTTTTAAAACACCAATACATACTTCTGCTAAAATAAGGATTTGATAACACTAGTAATACACATTTCAGAGGTAATTATTTTAGTCACATTTTCTCCTATTTCAGGTTCTAGAAATGTACCAGTTTTAAATCTTTACCAGATAGCATAAGTGATAATGAGCTGTAAATCCACAGAACTAAAATGTTGCTGGGAGCGCTACTTATGACTTGTCAATCAGTATGTCTAAAAGTATATTAGTAGTCTATGAAGTGGTGCGTTTTTTTCTTCAGTCACATAAATTAGAACACAGACTGCGGACGCAAAATTGCAAAAGCCTATATGCCACCTTCTTTTTAAATAGTTCTATGAAAAGGCCATATAAAAACTTTTTTAATTATTGACCAAATGTGATGACTTAATGATCACTTTTTTCTTTTCCAAACGAAGAGAAGGGCAGGCTAGCAGATGTGAGCCATTATTTAACACTATAGTATGTGGCATTTCATATTCCAATCAATTTCTTACTGAATTGGGCAACTGTGTAATGGCAAATGCAATTGTTAGCCAGGCCCAAAAGCAAGGAACTACAGTCAAGAACAAGCAATTCCTTGTTAGGTGTACTAGAATACTTAGGACATTTCTGCAAGACAACAGTGCACAAAATCAAGTACCTCTATTAAGGTTTATTACTTAGGAAAATCTCAAGAGGCTACAATGCTCCCTCAATCTTATTTACTGGGTTCTGGAGCACTGCAGTTTTCTAGGGCATGGAACAAACCATGTATTGCCCATTCTAGGCAGAAGGAATTTTGGCTTATGACAGGTCAGCAATGAAAACTCATATACAAAGAGGACATGAAAAGCATTTCCAGCTGCATTTATTACTTAGTAAAAAAATAATAATACGTATATAGAGAGAGATCTTTCTAGAAGCACCAATGCATTTCCTTCAGTCATTAATATTTGCTATAGCATCATCCAGAAAGAAGTCTTGATTTTGCCACAGTACTTAGAGTTCATTAATTGGGGTTATAACATCCTTATCCTGCAATAAGATCGCTTACACACATAAAAAAGTGTACACTGGATCACCACCAGCTGCTCATACTCAACACATACAAAGCAACTGTGTTATGTCCAAACAGCTACGACAGAGGACAGGCCTAACAGATTGTTTTCGGAGGCAATTCTTCATGTGGTTTAGGTGAAATTGTGCAGGCTTTGAGGGCTAATGCAGCCAATTTTAATCAGATATCAAAAACTGGCTAGGGTCTCATAAATGAGAGGATTAAAATGGGTTGGGTACACTGACAAGGAAAAATGATTCAAGAAAGACATGTATTTCCAGTGTTTTGCTAACGTTTTGCTGTTGATATGACTTGTCCCTTGAAAACTTCAGTTGTGAAAGGACGTTCTCTCAAAAATTTGCACATCATGATCATGTATCACAACACAACTAATTAAACACCACTTTGCTAGGCCCTTCGCATTTGCTATAGCCTGTCACGATAAAAAGTCATTCGTGTTAATGGTTCTATAGAGGTATGTATGTTCATTTTGAAATTGCATGCCAGGTTTTGAGGTTTTACAAAATTATTTTTCTATGATATTTTCTCAAAGAAGTTTATTTGCTGGAGTTGCCAGTAAAACATAACTGGTCCCAGATGTAAGATTTCTGGTTGATAAAATTAAATCACTTCAATTCTCTTTTCTGTGGAAATTTCATTGATCTGATCTGTGATCTCTTTCTTTGCCAGAAAGCATTTTTCTGAATATTCTTTCTAAGCATTCTCCCACATACACACCCCAAGCTGATGAAAGCACAGGCAGAACTTGAAAGAAATATTGACTTTGTAGAAGCACATTTATTTTCATTAAGTCAGTTTTTTCCAAGAGGGAATAAAAGTAAGTCACTCCAGGTATTTGAATCCAAGCTTCTTTCTAGCAGAGCTAAAGTAAAATTTCTTATTCAATTTTAGTCATCTCTGAGGATGGATCATCGCTGAATATTTACATTTCTAGTGTGACTGGGGAAGGACAGAAAGGGGAATGGTAGGAGAAAAATAAGTTGAAAGACAGATAAATTGCTATCCTAACTTTCAAACTAATTTGTTGGGACTGACAAGTGCTATGAGACGGCACCAGAGACAGCCCTGGGCAGGAAAGGGGAGGACAGCAGGAGGAAGTAGACTCTCCTCCTGAGGTGAGAGCTAGTACTGCACTAGCTGTTGTTAATACAAGAGGAAAAGACAGAAGACAAGATAATTTAAGTTTCCATGCCCTTCAGACAAGAAAATCCTCTACACGTGGTCCAGAGTTTAAGTGTGTACAGTAGCTAAATAGTTTTGATTCATTAATTCCACTTTGATAATATAGCATATGGGTTATCCAGTGGTTTTTGTTGGTTTTTTCCCATCTCCCCAGATGATCTTATTTCTGCTCTGTTTAGTTGTTGTTTCTAGGCATTACTAATTGTCATTCATGGCAAATGTAGTCAGCTGCTCATGGACCCAAATCCAAGAATTAGCTGTAGCCTTTTTTTTTTTTAAAAAAAAAGAATAAATCCAGGTTTGTGCCAGAGGACCATTTTCACATTCTAATGTGAAAATGTCCCTCACGCTCTCTTCAAATATACAGAGAATAGGTATTGCAAACAGCAGAGAACTGAGACACCTGCAAAGTACAGGAAGTTTTCAGAGACTAAGACTGGACAGGTCTTGAACTGCATGTACTTCTTCCAGACTACACATTCACAGGAGTTTGGGGCAGCCTGAAGCTGCACCTGATACAAGCCATACTAGCAAGCAAAAACAAGACAGGAAGAGGTTTGATAATATTTTCCTAAGCATGCCACGTGCCTCACTGTCGAACACATGAGCGGCAATTTCTGGAGAAAAAAAAAAAAAAAAAAAAAGGGAGGGGGGTGTGTTTAAGCAGTCAATGATGCAAACTAGATAGACAGTGGAATAAGGGTACCAAGAAGAAACCTTGGAATGATGGTCTCCTCAGTGTTGCCTCATGAGAGGGAAGGGACTGCTCTAGCTTGCAGTCCCATTCTTTCTCTTCTCACTGTATCAGGTGCAACCATGACCACCCTACCACAACTCCAGCAACTATGAAGAACAACCTGATCTGAAGAAACTGAGCCGATACTAACTTTAAATCAGTGCACTCAACTGTAATCAAACAAACCAGCCAACCCCAAATACATTGATAAAACGCAAAGGTCAGGGAGAGAAGTGGAGAGAGTGAGAGGGGAAGGTTTACTTCCATTAAAACTAGTCAAGGAAGCGTGACTGTTTCCCAGAAAGGACAATATGCGTGTCAGGCAGAACACTAACAGCCTGACAAATTTGCTAGTAGTAGGGGTTGTTTCAGCATAAGCCTGCAACAAAGAATATGGAAACCTCCAATGCCGAGTTTAAAAAGGAAGAGAAAGTTCATCAATTTTCTGTGCAAGACTTAGGAGACTTCAACTGAGGTCAGAACTGCCATCCTGTGTCCCAGCCGCTCTCCCCCAAAGACAGACCCTCTTCAGAATCCCTCTTTATATGTTTGTAGCTACATGAAGGTGGGAAGTCAGACTAACTACAGCCTAGATTCATTTGAAGCAGAGCTCTCTCTGTATAGGAAGAGGTTATATGCCTAAAATAGCAAAGGCTCATCTTGGGGACCTGAAAGGTGTCATCCTATCCACTGTTACCAGTTTTTATATGAAGACATCATAGGAACACATGACTTAAGCAGGTGATGCCAGTAGCAAAGAAGGGTGTTGTATTTTTGTAAATAGTAGGTTTGGAGAGGTTGTCTCTTCCTTCTTAGCTTGGGTTTGCTTCTCCAATGCAAATCAGTACTGACCTCTGCTGCTAGATTATCAGCATGTTTACTTACTAGGGAAAGAGCAAGGACTGCACAGTAACATAGAGATGGTATTTTCAAAAAGGCGTTCATGCTGCAGAATATGAACTCTTCTACATCTAGAAGTTTCAAGCTCTAAGGATATTTGTATTCATCCAAAAGAGAGCTTGCAAGGCAGGCATAGAAAGTGTCCCCATTACACAGACAGGAAAGTGAGTTAAAGACTTAAAAGGGAATAGTTCAGAGCACCTCATCCTCCACAGCCATTTTGCTAGTTCCCTACCTGGATATCCTTTCCCTACTTCAAGATCACCTTTAAAAAGCTGACCTCTGTCTGCTGTGGAAGACCACAAAGAGGACATTTGCCATAAAGAAAAAGAGCAGGCATACGATTAGTTCACGTGGAATATCTAATGTACTTCCCACACGCATTTTAGCTTATTTTCAGTAACGTCCTCAGGTCACAAGCTTAAGTAGCTTACCCAAGGCTAGGAAAAGTTTGGGGACCTGTCCACATGGGGATACTCAGGAAATGAATCTGAAATTAAACATTAAAAAAGAATGAGCTAAGCAGCATCCTAAGCTAGCACTTTCATTTAGAATTAGAACCTTAATTCAGCTTAGCCTAATTCTTTCAGTTCTAAAATGGGGATGTTGACAGAAGCCTACTTCCAGATCTATTTATCTGAATTGGTTGAAGGCATTACTGCCTCTAGCTAGTCATCACTGCTTTCCAGATGGAGGTTTCTACCCCACACAACTATGACAGCAGAGTGATTCATGTGAGCAGTCCTGCTTACAGACAACTATATCAGCTGCAATTTAAAACAGAAGATTTGCATTCATCTGGCCTCTTACTGAAAGGGATCACTCACACAAACCACTACACTTGGGGTAACCTGCAGGGGCAATAACCCCCCACGGCCATGTAGCAGTAGACAGCCGTAGATTTTAAATTCTTACATCTGCAATGATGTTTACAGAACAAACATCTGCCCACAATCTGGTTGAAGCAAGAGGGACAATTGCTTGGGATACTCACTTGACTAACCAAGGCAAAAGTGTAAATTGGTGAGCCAAGAGTGAGACTCACAGGGTAGGGTCCCTGGCAAAGGATGAATTCACTGACAAGGCATAGATATTCTAAAATTATAAGCTTGATGAGATGTCAATATTCAATCACAGCCACACAACTGCACTTTAAAGACCAATAGCATGAAGGTGCTTTTGGCCTCTATGACCTTAATTACGGAGACTCATTTACCCCATGTCGTTTTATAGCTGGTAATAGATTGTAGCATGCCAGTCACTTCACAAGTAAAATTGTTTCCTAGACAGTCTGAAAGGAGTGAAGTAAGATGTTATAGGAGCTCTATGAATCTCTTACAGCTTTTAAGGTAAACAAAATGAGGGAGACGGAAGAGAAAACATCCTTTACATCCCTATTCCCTTGCTCTACCTTCCCACACCTGGTGTACAGAAAAGCAAAATCCCCCTAGACAGGCCTTGGCAACCCTGTGTTCAATCTGTCTCACACTTCCCCTGAGATAAATTCAGGAGAGGGAGAGAGGGAGGGAAGTTGCTCCATGATGGGGTTTTTTTTGCACAATCAAATGGAAACAAACAAAAGGATTTAAATTTAGCGTCCTCTCGCTGAACTCGGGCCACTCATTACTCTCAAATAGTCTCTGACACAGGAAGACACTGGTGACTACCTTCACAAAAATGAAGAAGTCAGTTAACACATCTAGCTGTGTAACACCTGTTTATATTTAATATTCAAAGCCAAAGTACCTCCTCTCTAAAAGTCTTTTTTTTATTGTTGTTTTTCCTCTTTCTCCAATATGTAGAAACTAGTCACATGAAATTAGATAACCTAAAAATGCAGGACCCCAAAGACAAAGCAAGTAATGCTGCAGCTAAGAATTAATCTCCTAGCAGCACCAAGGTTATAAATTCAGTGTGTTCTCTGTTCTACACCCTTGATGGAGATTATCTCCTACAGCTGACATGCAAAAATAAACCTGGATGAAAAGGGAGGAGAAAGCAGGTAGCAGGAGGAAAAACAACCTTCTCTCTCTCTCTTCCTCTCACATATACAGAGAAAACAATTTATTATGCAAAGAAGAGAGTCTTCTGGACCAAAATATATTTCAGCTTTGAAAAAGGAAGAATTTTGGGGGGGGGAAATACCACTTAGAATGGAAACAGAGCATTTAGCTGTACCACACTTTTTTGCCTTGGTAAGTTGTGAAAGGGACATGAGGTGCATGTATATTAACAGAAAAAAAACTTGGACCATTTTTCTCCTCTTTTTTTTAATCCCTAGGAACATTCAGATCATCTAGGGCGAATGTATGTGTTTCTGATTCTGTTCAATAGAGTAGGAAAACAAAAAGCCCTTTCCTCTGTTTCCCAACGTCAAAAGGAACTGTAGTGTTTTTAATATAGAAAATCCATTAGGTATGGGAAAAGGCAAGAGCCTCATATCAAGCTGCAAACAGGAACGCTTAAGCATAAGGCATTCAGGCGATGGAAATGCATTCAGAGCGTTTAGCACATAGGATTAATCGAATTATAATTTAATCATCTGATCAAACACTAATTAGCATAATCACTTGAGGGGAAAAGCTGCTAGAGGAACAGACGAAGAAACACCTTGGGCACCCAGCACATTTTAATGACGCAAGATCATGTACAGATATTTATTTTTTTTTCCTTAATAAAACACAACAGAGAATGAGCGTCATAGTGCTGAAGAAGCAGTTTAAGTATTCCAGTCCTAGATCACACAGAGCTCTCCAGCATTGAAGGTGTTGAAACTGGGTCTGCAAACTATACTTTTTTCAGATTTAAGGAAGAGCTGCAGAAGCACAGGACCACTATGCTACCCTGGTTTGCAATATGAAGACTTGAACACGAGCTAACATTTTAGCCCACAGTGTTTCCATTAAGATCATCCCTTACTGTTTCCCCTGGAGTCTCCCACATGAATGTTTAACTATAGATTGCTTAGATGACCTTCAGGGATACAGCAAAGTATTAGCGTCCTTTTACAAACTGCATTTGAAGTAATTAGTCTAAATCAGCTGGGCTTTTTGGCTCAGGGCAGGGGAGAATGGGAAAGCAAAAGATATTAAGGGAGGTTTTCTGTGTAATATTGTCTAGCTTTCCTGGTAAACCATACCACTTTTCAAGAGCAAAAATCTGAAGAGACCAGAAAATCACCCCTGATGTTTACCCATACAATAAAATGATACTTGGGTCTGCAGAGTGGGCAGAAAGAGATATATGAACAGAAGGAAGCCTGGAAGACTGTATAGGAAGGAGGAAGGGGAGAAACAGTGTACTGGGGGTGGTGAGAGAATCTTAGGAGGTATCCTTTGTTTGATTTTTTTAAAAAAATAATGTAATTGAATTATTCTTATTAAGTGTTTAGCTTTTCAAATGGATAATTATTCAGGACACTAAAAATATTTAATTGAACTCTGACATTTATAGATAAGATTGGACTTGGAAAAAGTTTCCTACAATATTATGTAAGGAAGCAAAATGATGAGCTGCTTACCTACATTTTAAAGACACCAGATCATACAGGCTCAATTGTGAGCTAATTTAAATTGATTATATCCCTCTTACAGAGCTATTACTAATAATCCTTTCGGCTTCTCAGAATGACTGTACATTAATGAAATAAGGTAACCAGTTACAGCATGGGGCCTGTTTACCCCAGGATTTCTCCATACCGGACACCCTGCTATGTACAATC